>NC_061787.1:19588056-19900913 GCF_022458985.1 Mugil cephalus
TTCATCAGCAGACTGAGTTTTCCCACATGTCATAGAACTGAGGAGAGAACTCTTCAACACCCTGTGAGGAAGCAGATGGGCTTTGAAAGTTAAAAGTCCAGCCGTAACAATGAGTGCTTCAGAGAAATACTCTTACCTCAAATCAATTTAGTAGCTGTTCCGCAGCTTCAGATGTTCAAATTTTATGTTAGCACGCTAAACAACTAGCAGATGGATATTCGTACATCTCCTTAACCAAGATCCAAAGTGGCTATTGCTATTACTGCTGGTAGAAACAGGGAAGGGGAGGGACATAAAAATCCTGCCTTTCATTGGATTCGAATCCATCACACGCCCCTCAGTGCAGGATGAGTCATCAACATTTTTTATAGCATTTTTTTATTTTTCTAAAATAACATAATTGTTGTAACGTTAGACATAAAATAAGATATGTAACATATAAAACCTTATCATATTTGGTTTTGTGAAGAATATATTGATATTAACTGCAACATATACACCCGCAATGTAATAAACACTGACAGGAGTAAATAACATTGAACATCTTGCGTTAATTCAACGCTCTGCTGGGAAACTTTTAGACCAGACCAGACACCCCCACCTCATAGCAATGACACTGACAGGCCTCCGAATCATATACAAAACACACAGGCAGACACCACACATACCAGACACCACAGGACAGAAGGCCCATGTCCATTTACTGATTCACAACTGTTGTGGAGACACAAGGGACAATATCAGGCAGGTGGTCATAATGTTATGCCTGATCGGTGTAACATTGTTCCAGTACCAAATGTCAACCTCCACTGATTTGAAACATAAGGCTGGCACATATTCCTTTTTTTCAATCTTTCACATACATTTACAAGACAATGATTGAAATGAGGTGCAGCCACAGGGCGTACGGAGGAGTGTGAGGTGTTGGACTTCGTCTCTGTGGATGTGTCCTCTATTTGAGCGCTGAAGTACTGAGATCACGTACGTCTTCAGCGAGCGGCTGTAATGACAATGCTCAGGTCAGTCCTCCGTCCCCAGCTCCTCTTTAATGGTATAATGAGCAAGACACGAGAAGCCTTGTATAGCTCACAGCCCCCAAGCCAACAGACACGATTAGAGCTGGCGTGTTTCCTCCCAGTCCCTCCCTGCTGCTCCCTGAGAGGGGATTTCCAGATGTTCATCGTGAAGCACTATGTATTTTGTGCATTTTTTTTCACTCTCTCTGTCCTCCTTTCCCTCTCTCTCTGGCATTAGATTCGATTTATGCTGTGCGGTTAGCACACCAACGGGCATGACCACGCAGAGTCGTGTGAGCCGGTGCCTTGGATCAAACAGCATATTGTGAAACCACTTATTTATGTGAATTATTTTCATTTTACTATCGATTCGTCCTCTGCTACGAGGACACATACGCCTGCAGACATATGTTGTGTTAAACCAAACATCGGTTTCTGTGAATGTAGTGCTGTCCGGTGTTGTAATATGCACCGCCAGCTCCTGCCTATGTGATCATGTGAAGAATAAGCCACTTTTAGCCACAGTCACTTGACTTCCCGGGGGCTAAAGGTTGGAGTTAAGATAAAGCACGGAGTGTGTTGTACGAGGCTGCCAAGCAGGGCTGTATGGCAGTTATCTGAAGAATGTAGCACTAATGCTGGAGGAGCTGGAAATTAGGTAATGCAGGACAGAGATGAGCAATGGAACAACGGAAGGCAGAGCTCCACTTGTCTCATGATATTTGCAGCATTCCCACAATTATTGTTGCATATTGTTGGAAAATCAACAAATCTTGTACATCTGTGAAGATTTTGTTTTTCGTGTTGTTTTTTTTTTTTTTTTTTTGCAGCACTTAGAAGATTCTGTTCCTTAAAAATAAATGCTTATGACACATGTGAGGATCATTCTCTCCTCTCAAGCTAAAACATATTTCGTGCTTTTCGACTACCCTGACAGTTCTGATGCTTCTTCTCGGATTGCTCAACTATGCTAATGCGCTAATGCTAGGCCACATGCATACATGTTTTGTTGTGGTTAAAACTCCTGTAAGCGAGTAATCACACACAAACAACAACACCTTTATTTAGCTGTGTGGGTTTGTTTCTCACAATGAATGAAGTATTGTTGTGCTTCTCGCACAATTTGTCAAATTAAAGAGACGCCACACATCTGCCCTCATTAATATGCATCTGCACACTTGTAAGCGTGGCGACACGTCCCTCCATTTTTATTGCACGTTTTTGTAGATGCCAACTGTTGCTCCTGATAAGATGGGGCGCGAAGAGGAGAGCAAAATGATTCCACTTCTCGTACGCACACGTTAATCCATGCAGATATACCGATCAGCCACAACATTATAGCCACTGACAGGAAAAGTCAATAACACTGATCATCTTGTGACAATTCAATGTTCTGCTGGGAAACTTTTGGACCTGGCATTCATGTGGATGTTACTTAGACATGTACCACCCACCTAGATCAGACCAGGCGCCCCCACCCCATAGCAGTGACACTCCTTGATGGCAGCAGCCATCCACAGCACGATGCAGCCTGACACAAAAATGCTTTAGTAACATGAAGAACAACACAAGGTGTTGACCTGGCCTCCAAATTCACTGGATCCCAAACTGATCAAGTATTTATGGGATGATCCACAGCGGCCCCTCCCCTCAACACATAGGATCCAAAGGCCCCCACTAGCAACATTCTGTTTCCAGACACCACAGGACACCCTCAGAATGTCCATGTCCATTCTCTGATGAGTCACAATTGTTTTGGAGGCACAAGGAAGACCTACACAATATTAGGAAGGTGCTCATAATGTTAAGCCTGATGGTGTATGTTGAATTAAGAAAAATCTCATGCATTGTGCTGAAAATAAGTGAGTGGAGATGGCCAATCCAGTCTCCCATTCCCTGTGGTTTGTCAGGCCTGGAAATGGCAGACCACACTGCTTGCTCTCAGACAGATGCTCTGCCTGGAGCCGCACAACCCTGCAATCACAAATGAACTGGGCTCGCTTCTAATAAATTGGCGGAATTGGGCCGCCATGCTGACTTTTAAGAGAGAGTCATTATCCAGCTTGGTCCTTTGTCAGGATGTGGCGTTTCACTGCCGTTCTATCACTTTCTTCTCGTTCTGTCTGCCCATTAGCAACTTAAATGTCTTCCATATGTCTGTTTGTGTACGGCTCTCTTAAAACTGTTCCCTATGTGGTGGCCTATAAACGCAGCCTCGCGAGGGGGATGTGGGCGGTAGAGCCATGTGTTAGTGTTGACCCATCGCAGCAACCTGCTTTGATATCTGGAAGGTTCGTGACCGGCTCTGAACCTGGAAATATTACACCGTCATTGTCTTGCTTGTGTTTTCAACTTCTGACGCTCAACTCCCATCCAGCTGCTTGCCTTGGCTTAGTGTTTTTTTTTTTTTTTTTTTTTTGATAGCTGCAAATCATTTTCATGATTATGCCCCCCCTCCCTTCTTGGTTCTTATGTTTAAACAGGTGGAGATTTGTCCTTTCTTTTTTTTTTCCTCCCTACTCTGTCTCCGACACCATCAAGGAAGCGGGAGGGATAAAAGCGTGCTGTATTGACATCATTTTTCACATTATTGGATGAAAACAAACACGGACGTCTCTTTGATTCGATTTCAACAAATGTCATGTTTTATGTGGCATTGTATTCCAGGCCTAACATGGAATAATCTGATTCTCCTTCCCTGGATAATGCCATTACACTGACTGATTTTCTCTCCTGGCTATTTCTCATGCATTTCTCTCGGCATGGCGTCATCCACCTCAACCCATCGGTCTAAAAACTGAGGCGTCGAGCTCTTCCAGATTCCTCACCACATCCTCTCCAGTCGCATCAGGAACTTTTACTGTGCGTGACTAATTATTTTCTCACCGCCGCTTTTGGCTGCAGGAAAATAATTTCTCCCCCCCTCACCCCCACTACTTACAGTTAATCTGATATTCGTTTATGTGCTCTACACCTTCAGAGCCGGAGGAACGTGTTGTTGCTAGTGAAAGCTGAAACATATGAGTCCAATTCACTTCACCCACATGGAATACTATTATGTTTTCAGGACTCGGAGGGCTTGAGAAAAGGACTCACTATTGACGCTGAGTGAAAGGTAATTGCGCTGTTATTGCAGCTGTCCGAGTGAGGAGGAAAGCAGCCATTTCAGGAACACAAGACGCTTCCAAGTAGAGATTTTTACGGACAGCATTTCTGTTCCGTTGCCACTCTCTCTGACCAGCTCTATAAAGCACATATTGTACAGACAGATGTTTCAGACCTATGAAAATATTTTTTCAAGCCATCAGCAACTGAAGATACTGTTCAGTTTACGGCAACCTTTTCATCCGACAGTTTCTCACCTAAAAGATGCATCAGACATAACATTATGACCACCTTCCTGATATTGTGTAGCTCTCCCTTGTGCCTCCAAAACAGTTGTGACTCATCAGAGAATGGACATGGGTCTTCTGAGGGTGTCCTGAATGTTGTTAGTGGACGCTTTTGGGTCCTATGCATTGAGGGAACGGGGGCTTATTTAGATCCCGCACTTGAATGCCATCAAGGAGTGTCATTGCTGTGGGGTGGAGGTGCCTGGTCTGGGTAGGTGGGTGTTACATGTCTAAGTAACATCCACACCAATTCACACAAATGCCAGGTCTAAACGTTTCCCAGCAGAAGTCTGTATTGTCACAAGATATTTACTTACCATACAGTTGTTCTTATGTAATGGCTGATCGGTGAATATAGTAGGTTGCATCGGTTGGCTGGTAAATTGCTTTGTCACTGCAGACAAATGATTGCAAGCACATCTCTGTATTCAGTCTCAGCTCAGTTGACATCTTCCCGAATGGAGAGAATTGCTGTGTTCACGTCAGCCCTAACCAACTGAAAACAGAAAGTTGGTTCCACTCAAGCCATCCACCACCACCTGCCCGCTACTTTACCGCCCAAGCCTTATCAAAACCGACACTCGGTCAAGTCACGCCTGCGACACCTCCTCAGCTCGCTCCTGTTTAATTGGCTTGTCATGTTCTTTCATCAGCCAGCTCGTTAGCGGAGAGCTGGTGTTGAGGGAGATGATATCTCCATGTCAACCTCACAGACGATCAGACAACAAACACACACACGCGGCGGTGCAGGTTGCTGGTGTGTAGTCACACGCGCACAAACGTGTGAAGTGAAGTAGCGACTGGTAATACTCATCTGTGTTTTATGGGCTCAGCGTACAAGTGGCGCCTCCGTCCAATTTCTCTCCACTGCCAAACTGATGCAAACTGTCGTTACCGAGACGGCGGACAGACAATTCAAGCATAAGCAGAAGAGCAAGAACCGAGTTCTAAAGCCTTTATTGAAAAGAATTCTCTGAAATGGAAAGACATAGTTAATGAAACAAACATGAATCAACAACAACTGAAGGTACAGCTGGGGTAAAGGGCCGGAGTAAAGATGAAGCCTTACGTTCTGGTGATGCCCATTATTCCCTGGGTTCAGGCAGTCATTCCCTGCAAAGGGGCCTCAGTTAAGTCTGTTAAGGAGTGTGTTTAAAATGGTTGTAAAAACCTTCCACCTCCATGTCAACCTTCATTTTCACAATGACAATATTCAGGAATAAGCATGGCGTAAATTATTTATCATCGTTTTACTTGGCCTGTCAACACAACTCAAAAACTGGTATATAGTTTGAAGGCAGCACTTTCTACACAAGTTGAAATGGGTCTCTGATCACTGCGTCATCTTAAACTGGTCTTAAACTCTATAATCTAAGTGCCCCTCAGATCATTTTTGGAAACTTAAACCTTACAACGATTACGCCGCACTTCTCCGGTAGACTGGGGATTTGTAATTGAAAGTAAAAATGATGTGTCTAATATCTGGGAGAAGTTCTCCTTCCAGATCATTACCAGGGGACCTTTCATCCACTGGCACAGGTGCACTTTTCAGAGCCGCAGCCATCGTGGAATCACACCTGCTAACTAGGTGTTCCCCCGAGGCTAGATCAACACACGGGAGGCATCACACTGTCACACCACCTGCCGCGTCGAGGGAAAGATATTCCACCGTCTACGTGTGAATGAGTGGCGTGGTGCTGGTTCGGAGGCAGCCGTCGGAAAGGGCTTCATTCGTGTCCTAACTTTGTGCGTGTGGTCTTTCACAGGTGAGCAATGGGACGGAGGCACAGAGCGGACGGCATTCCGTAACAGTGGACTCTCAGGTCCAGAAGCAGCAGCAGGACGACAGTTATCAGCAGTCACAGAGGCAGTACAACTCCCTGACACGGTGAGACATCCCCTCCCCCCCATCCCCCCTCTCCCGTGACTTATCACGTCCTAACTGCCCTTTTCTCACCCCTTCATTTGACTTTTTGCGATTTCCATCAACTTCTTTTCCCTCATATTTTCCTGCCTTTATTCTTTTGGAATCTTTTTTTCCCCTCAGTTTTCCTTTAGCATATCTCTGTGACTCAAAGTCAACCGCCACAGAGACACTTTCAACTCATCTCCCGACATTTAAATGATTCTTAGCAAAACTCTTTGAATGGAATCGTTTAATGTGATCGCTTAGAATTGCTTGACTGATATTCAACTTCATTAAGTCGACGGCGACCTCAAGAAAGTGGCGAGTTTGACACGAGCGTCGGCCCCCCCTTCCCTCGTAATGACTAACAGCTCCGGCGTCGCGTTCTTAAAAGGAGTGTCCTCTCCGCAATCTCTTGTCGCCTCGCGCAGCTCGAGTTCGGAGCTACGGGCACCACTCTTCATCTCCTTGTTTCCATCCTTTTGCATATTTGTCAAAGAGATGCCGATGAAGCTCGCCGTATCTCGAGGGGAAACTACCAATATTTGCAGCCCCTGACTCGGCTCTGACGCGTCTTTGTCCGTCCCGTCAAGCGTTCTAATCTCATTTGGGTCCGTGCAAAATTCAAAACCAACCGCTGCTGGTGGAAAATCCACAATTGAAGCTTTACACAGAAATTCTCTATCTGACTGAGTGACTCTAAGGTTTGCAATGAATTAAACATCCTTGTTAAATATTCCCAGTATGCAAGCAGTGAGCTTTTAGTTTTATGAAATGTACATTATGTTCTTAAATTCCCTCAGCGGAGTCTGATTTATTTTGCTACTTGCCAGTTTAAACAAAGGCAGAACACTTAATGTGTGTGTATATATCTTATGTGTGCACGTGTGTGGTCCTTTTTCCTTCTTTGGGCCAGAGTAACTCTAAAGCTCTCCTGTGTTTCAGTCTCTCCCTGCACAAACACCAATCATCTCTCCTTCCCCTTTCGCTCCCCTTCCGCCTCTGAGCAGTCACAGTTCGGGTCGATTAAAACATGTTCCTGTCCATGGCTATGGATTTGCAGTCCACACGGACACGTAATCAATGTGGTTGGTATAAGCCACACTGATCTATGCCTTCCCTTCATAGGTGTTATCTGCTGGCATCTCATGTGATGTGACAGTTGCCTCGAGGCATCCCCCTCTCTGCGAGTTGCTTCTCTTGGGAAAGTTCGCCTAGCTGGGCAAAAAGCCCAGCCGAGCGCAGCCTTTGATATGCATTCCTCTCATAATCTCACAGCGTCTTTGAGCAAAAGAGTCGCATGAGCTCAGGCTTGACGCTTGACCCCGGCTAAGACTCGGGTCCCGGCACGGCTCCTCATTAAAGAGTCTGCAGTCCCACGTCCCCACATTAATAACCGCGTCTCGTTTCCAACTCCAACCACCTCTCCTTTGGAAACTCCTTCTCTTCCAAAACAGGAAGTCTGAGCAGCCAAGCTTAAAAGGGGACATTCCCTCACAAATAAAAAAAGTACAAAACCCCTCCAACCCAGAGAGGTCCTGGAAGAAGCCATGGTAGCTGGTTATCTGATGACGGCCAGGCTTAGCTCGCTGTCTGGGATGTGAGCATTGGAAGTGCAGTAATGAAGGCTTGTTGTTGCAGCAGGATTAGCGGTGACAGGCAGCGGAGGCCGTGGGGCGGGGGCCGGGAGAGGGACGAGTGTTTTAGTGGGAATGAGAGGCCACTGATTAGCCTGAAAGAGACGCTCTCACACGCTAACAGACGCACCAGCGTGCACGGGGATGCCAACGAGATAAGGCCCTTAATGGTGGCCTGTGTCAACCGCCAGTAGCTTTTCCCCGCGAACCGTGCTCCGCTCCACGCTCCAAAGAAAACATTATTCCAGGTTTGTGAACAATTTATTTGCACAATATAGAAACGATTGTTCCATTGCCCACTGGACGCAGCTTTGGCTTTTTCCTAATCGTTTTCAGTCCCTGCGTGTGTGTGCGCGCGCGCACGCAAACATTCTCCTCCTTCTCGTAAACTCTGATTCTTCCCAGCTGGTTTTAAAGAAACACACAGCGGCCACAAATTTCTCCTGCGAGCCAACTTCCTGGCTTTGTTTGTTATTTTCTGTCATTCTAAATTTACCCCACTCTTTGGCATGATGAAGTTTCCCATCCCCTCCCCGCTGTAAACGCAACTAATCTACTTTGTGACATATTCTGGCGCAGGAGTAGAGGTGATAAGAGAACTAGATTCCCTGAAGCATCAATCACGTTCGCATTCCTGTGGAACAATGCCATCTCCGCTCCCAAATCTTTTTTTTTTTGCCCCCCCTCCCTCAACGCCGCACTGCTTTAAAACCCTAAAAGGTCGTTGTGGAAACGCAGATCGCCGCTCGGTGCAACAGGCGTCCTGGGTTTCTAAACAAGCGGCTCCCTGATGAGCGGCGTTGGCCGCTCCGTAAGCCAGGCCTGGGTGTAAATGCGTGGCGTCTCGCCCAGACAGCAGAACCCAGATACGGAGCATGTGGTGGGGCTCTCTCTGCAGTCTGTCCCTGCATCTGCCCCTCCGCCAATTACCCTCGTACTCACACTGCATACATTCAGCAGAATCAGACGCTCCGCTTGCGTTACACTTGTACAGCGCGCACTGTAAAATGCACGCACATTTGTCCGCACATGTGTAAATGTGAACCTCACAGAGGCGCGCATGCTTTACCCCACGGTGCCGCGTGTTTCATCTCTTTCCCCTCCTCTACACTTTATGCACTGCGAGGGCTTTCATTAGTAATGCTGGCAGCGTGGGACTCTCATATGTTTAATAATGGAAAGTTCAGTGTCAGATGTTTTATTTAATTTGCCTGAAAATTGCGTTGCTTGAAAAACCCGGAGATGTCACACAAGGGGTTAATAACAGCCCTGATGCGGGTACCTGCGCGGAAAGATTCGATTGAGGCGCGCCACGGATTTCACCTGCTAATATCGCCGCCAGAACACCAGGCTTCACGCAATTATGTTTATGAGGGATTAATATCGTGCCGTAATTAGGAACTGCCAAACACTTTTTTTTCTTTTTTTTTTGGAAGCTTGAAACTTAGTGTTTGAAACTGGATATCTAACAAAAAAAAAAAGAAAAAGAAAAGTTTTGCAAGACTGCAACTGGGAAGTTTTGAGGGGCTTGGGGACTGCCTTTAAAGTCTGGGAAACTAAAATCTAATCTCTTCAAGTATAATTTTATATTTCAGTTTTCCTTCTTCACAGCTGCAGCACCAGTTTTAACAGTGTTTCTCAAAAAAATTTGGTCCAAAGAAATAAATAAAAACAATCAAAGCCTCAAAAGTGCAATACTTAATTGTGAAAGTTTGCCAGATCTACATACGTATGTAGTGGTGGTCGTAGGTTCTAGTTGGCCCTTCCAAACTAGCATAATCTGTCCCAGAGTAGATAGAAGGTTCCTTCTTGGGGTTTATGGAGTATTTTTGATGCACAGTGTTTAAAGGAGTTCATGGTTGCCATTCCAAAATATGCCAAAAGGTATCCTCAGATGGTTTTGCCTGCCTGTGGGTGTGCTCATGTACATTCACACTCGTATCGCAGAGGACCTTTCTGATACAGCGTTTGCAGTGGCCACTTTTCAGAGATTTGGCCATGTAGTTGGAGACTTGGGAGTCATGTGATTGTCTGCCTGGTTTTCTAAAATAGACGGTCTGACAGAAGAGTGCTCTTAACTCAGGTTTACTGCTAAGGATAGAAAAAATATACAATAATATATGCATAGATTTTTGCAAGTCTTCAATACCTTTTTTGAAATTGTGCAAAACATTTTTTTATTTAAATTAAAACTTTTGGAAACTTTTTTTTTTTTTTGCAGTTTTTAATTATGGAGCCATAACGTCCCATACGTGTTGCCTTGTTTCGTCACAGTCGTGCAGAGCTGTGTCCGCGGCGAGCAGGCGGCCTGCAGAGAACACTTTGCTACTTGTGTGTCATCAGAAACCTCAAGAAGTCAATCGCAGGTCTCGCAGTCCACGAGTAGCATCTCTGCAGCTGTTGCACAAATGTATAGCTGTATCTTCTGAGTGGATGAAACGCTGCCTGTGTGGCCTCCGCGGTTACGACATAACAAAGCGCGACTATAAAGAGGTTATATTTTCCGCATGTGGTTTGATCAACTGCGTCCTCTGATGTTCCCTCTGCCGAACAACGTTTTGCACTACAAAGTAAGAAATCAGATCCATTGCACTCATTTTAAGGTTTTTGATTTTATTCAGTGACAGAGCAATAAACTATGAACAATGGGTAGCCTTGTCTGCTCCCATCACCTTCTCCAGGAATGAGACTGACATGAATTGCAGGTGTTAGGTCCTGAACGCGTGCAGGGCCGCTATCTCCCTCTGCAGTCTTCTGCCGTGAACTCCAAACCCTTTTAAGCTCGCAGTGGGTCGGTGAGGCGTGAATGGGATTTCTCTTAGCACCCTCGATGCAAAAGACACTGTCACGGGTCCTCCATCCAACGTCAGCTTTAATGGATCCTAATAATGGACGAGCGGCCTCAACACTTAGGCCAAAGACCTAGCAGCTTCCAAAGATGGCTTTCCACGGCCAATTTTTGGAACAGTGGAACATGTGGGGTGGAAATAATGCGTGCGGTGTAGTTTTTGTTTCGGTAGGAGACGTAATATGCGTGCGTCTTGTACCATCCTGTCAGTGTGTGGGGCTGGAAGGCAGTCTGAAGACGAGTAGAGGGCGGGTAACGCCGTGAGCCCTGCCATTACTCTGTCTGTTCCATAAGTGCAGCCGTCTGCAGCTCCCAACAGGAGTTAAATGGATGAAAGCGGCCATATTTTTTTCTTCCTCGCGGAGGTCTTAACATTTGTGTTTGTTTACAGCGTGGAACTAATAGTGCTGCGGGCGCTCGGAGCTTCCTCCGTTTGTTTCCTGCCTCTTTCATGTCGCTCGTCTTCATGTCACCGGATTCAGTGCAATCACGCAGCAGTCTAAAACAGATCCCTCCTCGCTCCACTCATGTCACTTTCAATATTTTTTTTATTTTCTTTCTGTGAAGAGCGTCGCCGCATCCTCTTTTATTCCGACATGTACAGTTCCTTTAGAATACCCCATCAATAGCACTGACCCAAGGGTTGCTGGAGAGAACCCTCTGAGCAGAATTACCGCCTTCCTTCTACCGCTCACGAACCATTCAGAGTGACTTGACTTCTGTTTGTCTCTGTGTGTTTAGGCAACCTCGCAAGAACCCCAGCACGGTGTCCCAGGACTCATGGGAGAGGGCGTACATGCCGACGGACGGCTTCCAGCCATCCAAGGAGAACCCTCGCTACTCCGGAGGCCAAGGGTCACGCAACGGCTACCTGGGGACGCCCGGCTTTAACGCTCGCGTCCTCTTAGAGACCCAGGAGCTGCTGAGGCAGGAGCAGAGACGCAAAGAGCAGGAGGCCATCAAGGCCCGGCCGCCCCCTGCGCCGGAACCCCCCGGGGGCGGCGCCTTCGACCACAGCAGTGACCACTCTCAGGCCCCTGGCTCGGCACCACCGAAGCCCCCACCTCAGTCCAAGGGCCCCTACAGACAGGACGTACCCCCGTCGCCTACGCAACTGGCCAAGCTCGGCAGGCATCACGGCTCAGAGAAAGGGAGGCTGTTTTATTCCTGAGATGGCGACTGAGAGGCGATTAGGACTGATCCCAACAAGCATTTACAGTGATACAAGGAGGCAGGGCAAGATGTCAGTTTTTTTATATAACATGATGAGATACAAAGATTTTTATGGGACTGTTGTTATAAAATGTTAATATTTAAGGAAAGATTTTTTTTTAATGGTATGAACTTTGATGCTTTTTAGCTGTCGAAAAAGAAATGTTTTATTGTCCACAATCATCTAACGACACGAGTGCCTTCTAGTCCACTGATTGTTCACCCTTTGCGGGCATCGGCCCCGTGTTTTGGTTTCACGCAGTCAATCTGGGCGGTGGGGGCATTTGACGGCAGCCTCGGCGCAGCGTCGTAACGCCTAGTGCAGGACACAGTCCAGGCAGCTTTCAGAGCCCCCCGGGGACGGGGTGGCCTGACTCGATCCCGATCAGAATGTGAGTCTGGTGACACGCGGTTTGGATGTAATTATGAGGCGTGTTTCAACTCACACAGAGAAGAAGCTGACAGTCCTCCGACCAATCAGAGCTGTATTTGTAATCAAATTCAGACCACGCTGCTGTTGCCGCATTTCATCTGTTGTGCATAATCAGTTTCCAGCGGAGTGACTCCAGGCCAATGTAACAGAAGTTGGTCTGACCTCCAGGCTAAGGGCAGGGATCTTAGTCTATAGAATGTAGGCTGCTTTATCAATCATTACACTGTATGTGCAAGGTTTGTGTGAACTGTTTGAGTTTTTGGCTTTGGGCGTCAGCACCCTGCTCCCCTCCTCCTTAGTTCAAGAAAAATGGCCCTTTTGGTTTCAGACACAGGACTAACTGAGAGAACGTATCTTCTCTCCGCCCCCCCCCGCTTCCACTGAATATGATAATCCTGAATTCTCTCTTCCTCTCCGCTGCCTGCTTTATCTCCGTTTTCTTCCTCGCATTGTCACTTCTCACCACACTGCACTCTCCCGGGAGGAAAGCAGCTTCACATCTCCCTTTATTCCTGCTCCGCTCCCCCGTCCCACCCCCCACCCGGGGAATCCAGCTGTATAAACGGGGTCAGGTCTGGGTTATTAATTAATGCGGCTCATCAAAAATTGAGCGCGGCCCTTTTTGCGCGCGTTTGTTGTCACGTGCGGCGAGGAGACGCAGAGGAGCGGCTACCTTAGCGGAGCGGCTCGGGCCTCGGCCTCGCCTAAAAAAGCCCGTCGGCCCTCGCCGCGTCTGAGCGGCTCCTCGCTGAATGTTTCATCAGGGCGGTTACGAGCGGCATCAGCTCCGCAGCGAGAGGCCTCAGCGTGGGACCGCCTGTTCGCGGGCCACATACAAATGGAACTGATTTTGTTTTCCTTCTTGATTATGTCCATTGATGGAAAACCACTCTGCGGCTTTTTCATTGTTCAATCAATAATTAGCGCCGTATTTTTTAAAGTGTGTAAAGTGTGTGTCTGTGGGAGGGTGGGTGTGTCTGTGTGGTCCTGCGTGGGTGTTCCTGTTGATGCACGAGTTTGTGCATCAACAGTACTCCATAACCCTTTCCCTGCCCTGCTGCAGGATCCTAGGGACACCTCCGCCCTTCCTGTTTACAGCAGTTAAAGATCTAATAACTTTATCAAATAGTTGACGTGTAGCCTCGTTCTCTCTTACCACAGGATTTGGGGTGAGCTTGTTAACTGACTGATGTCCAGACGGTTTGAAGCGTTCCTCTACTAGCGTTAGCAGATGAGTAGTGCTTCAGTTGTATTCTGACCCATCCCACGTTGCCAAGAAGTCTCTGGGAACTTACCCTACCAAGGAAAGCTGACTCAGTCTGGTTGATTAAGTGCATGTAAACATATATACACCTTTTGGAAGCTGCAGTGGAAACAATTGCACAGTTTTCTTTTGTCTTGTTTCTCAGCAGTCAAATGAAGTTGTGTGTTTGTGTTTTCTCCATAGGATAGTTTAGTCCGACCGTTCTCACGGTTCCATTAAATAAACGCCATCACGCGCGCGAGGGTACGTAACACGGCGCACCGGTGCTCTTGTTTGCCTAGCATTTTTCCAGCGTGCGCGCGCGAGTGTGTAGGAGGACATGTGTTTAAGTGTCGGCGAGCGCTGCCAGTAACTGGATGCTCCAATATGTCTGTGAATATGTCTTGGCAGCCATATGAACCACTTGGCTGCCGAGTGGGAGCGGAGCAGAGTTGTAGGAGGGAGAGAAGATGGGAGGCCTGACCTTGCAGATGATTCAGTCAATGGAGTAATCACAACTATTCCTCTGAGTCTGCAGTACAAACAAGGGGTTACCGTCGAGGCGGCGCTTGCTCTCCGCCGTCTCCTCTTCTCATCCTCTGCGTTTATCTCCTTCATCTGTCTGTCAGGTTTGATGCTGTCTGGGGGCGTCGGTTGGGGGGGTGAGGTGGGGGGGTTCTGATACAGCTGCTTTTTTAACTGATGTGTCTCATCATGAACCGGGAGGTGCCAGCAAGTGTTTTTTTCCCCGCCTTCTTTATATGCAAATTTGATAATATCCCATAATGCACATTTATTATTTGTGTAATTAATGTTTGTGCATCGCCTGTGACACATGGATTTTTCCCATAAAGTGTTTTATGTGTTTGTTTGTCGTTTTTTTTAAGTCCTTGGGAGAAATGAGAAATATATTGTCGGTATTTCACTGTGTTGTTAATGCCCATCCTTCATTGTGTTCTATTATCCGCAATATGGTACTATGCTGGTGAAAAATGACTAATATGTAAGCACCGTGCAATTTTCCTTTTTACAACAGTGTATCATTAAGACATTTTTCTTCTGATCTCTGTACATACGATATCCACTTTTTATTTTTTTTTTTCCAGTGAATAAATTGAGGGTAGTTTCAATCCTTGTAACAATAATTTCCCTTGATTGTGTTGCTTTAACATTCACAAATGGTTTCTGTCCTTGATAACACGGCAGCGAACGAAGACTCATAATTGAGTCTCTTATTTCTTGCTCCTACTGTGCAGCATATTACTGATTCATGAATTCAGAATGAAACACAGCTGAACTCCTCTTTTTCTTTTTCTTCCATTATGATTATAAATTGGCTATTCTCCTCCAGAGATACATGCATTTGAACTGGTTAAAGCTCATTGTCTTTCAGTCATCTGGTTGCCAGATTGTTCCTTGTTCCTTCAACGGCTAAAAATAAAAGAACGGTTCCTCTTATAACAGGGGAGGGGGGATGTTGACACAAGTTCGACTCCTGCTACAGCAACAGCCATACACTGGCACCAGCTCAAAATGTGGTTCCGAAGCTGGAGTGAGAGGGAAAAGTAGAAGATGAATTTAAAAAAAAAAAAAAAAACGCACGTACATCCTCTCTGTTGCTACATCTCTTTAATCTCCGTGATAGGTCACTGTGAGGGCTGGACAGGACGTCTTGCCTGAAGCTGGCTTAACTTCTAATAACTTCCTGTGATGACTCTGATGGTGATAAAGACAATAGTCGAATTTATGATGTTTGACTCCAGGGGAAAGGTTTTAGAGAGAAAGAAAGAAAGCATCACAGAACTCCTGCCAAATCTGCCTCACTCTGAGGAAGGGAGCGGATTTTGAAAGATCACAGTGGAAGTGTTCTGTACGGCGAGGAGGCGCATTCACCGGGGGATAAAGACATCCACTAGACTATATATCACCTCTGGGAATAAGAGTAAAATTAAGGTGAAGAGGGAGAGGAGGCCTAACAGTGCAAAAGTGCTTCCAACATCTCTTCTGAGCCACAGCCCATTGCCTTCCATATTACCTTTGATTGAGGGTCAATAGAGCCAGTGGCGACAAATGCATTTGGTCTTGTCCACCTGTACAGTCAGATGCATGTTAGAAACCCACAGCCATGTGCAAAGAGCTTTATTGTACACAACGTTGCAACACGTTTGGAGATCGTCTCAAGAGCCACTTCTATTTTCCAGAGCATTTAAACCCCTTTGGTTCTCTATTGGATTGAGATCTGGGGACTGTGGAGGCCATTGGAGTACAGTGAACTCATTGTCATGTTCAAGAAACTAGTTTGAGATGATATGAGCTTTGATGTTTGTACTAAGGGGCCCAGAGTATGACAAGAAAATATCCCCCACACCATCACACCACCACCAGCCTGAACCGTTGATACAAGGCAGGATGGATCCATGCTTTCATGTTGTTTAAGCCAGATTCTGACCCTGCCATCCAAATGCCACAGCTGAAATCGAGACTCGTCAGACCAGGCAACGTTTTTCCAGTCTTCTATTGTCCAGTTTTATTGAGCCTGTGTGAACTGTAGTCTCAGTTTCCTGTTCTTAGCTGACAGGAGTGGCACCCGGTGTGGTCTTCTGCTGGGTAACATCAGAGATATTACACAAAACTTATGGCTCCTTGTCGATTATTATTATGAAAACGTTTCCAAATAACCAGAGAAACAAGAAATCAGGAGAATAAAATGAAGCGTTAAAATACAATGAACACACACAGTATAGCATGGAGGAACGTTTCAGCTTTTACTGATAGTGAAATATTTCAGTGTGATTTGGGGAAAGGGCATACGAGGCATGCGCCATAACGTCACCACTACAAAACAGACGTTGCAGACATAAATCCACTTTACAGGTCCATAGGAGCAATCTAAAGCCATCAAAACACAATAGGTTTCACCGCAGGGTGATACACAAAGCAGCATGTAACCTACTCTGCTGTATCAGCTTGCACCCTTCTCACTTGGAGGCCTGAGGGGAACAGTAAAGATGTCTTTGGCCTTGCTCTGTCCGATCATTACTCACGCTGAAAGAGCTCTGCTGAGTCTTTAATATCCTCCCCTTTTTGCATTCGCCCTCATCGTAATACTCCATAATGAAAACCTTGAGAGATTTCCAGTGATCAACAGCAGACTCTTGTCATTCGGCCGGTTTGATTTCATTACTCCGCTTTGTCCTCTTGACCCCCGCGGGCCAGACCAGTAGACCCCCGTTGCTGGCAAGTGCAAGCGCGCTGATATGAGAAGCAGATGGGCTCCGTGTGATGTGAACTGCGGCGAGATAAAAACGCCTGGTGTCTGGGGATCAGGGGAGATTGCGATGGCCCGGACTCGGAATCACCTGTTTTGGGTTGAAGAACCTGCTTCTTCCTCTGATCCACCAACTGCCGCCCCGCTGGGATTTCCAAAGCGGAAGCCGGCTCTGTTTTAGGAAAAGCCCTGGGTCGTAAATCTCAACAGATGTGCACGAAAAAGTCAGTTGTGTGAGGGTGACACACACACACACACACATACCTGAGTTTCTTTCCTGAAGCTTTGGGCAACATCTGGCTAGTGCGTGTTTGTGAGGAGAGGATGGTTCTCTGTAATGCGCGGGTAGAGGAGGAAGGAGGACTAATGGTTGTCTGTGTGTGTGTGTGTGTGTGTGTGTGTGTGTGTGTGTGTGTGTGTGTGGCTGCGAGAAACTGGTGAAAAGACGACCAGATGACGAAAAGAGAGGAGGAAGCACTGTATTTACCACCTCGCCTCTCCCTCAGTGTGAGAAATTACACTCTGGACTGAGATCCAAACACTTTGTACAGCAGCATGTTATGTGAAATTGAAGGGAAACGTTTTAGACCAAATGGCCCGCTGGTTGACCTTTAATGGCTGTAAGAAATGCTCGGCTGGTTGAAGCTCCAAGATCTTTTATGTCTGACATAAATCTGGAGGCGGATGCGTCTTTAGGAATAGTGGAGATGCTTCTTATAAACAATCTGGTGAAGCACTGTTTGTGAGACTTTGTCCAAGTTAGATCTGTATAATATCAATGGCAAGAAGACATCATTCTAAATACTTTTACTTCTTTTTTTTCTTTTTTTTTCTTTTTTAGAAATGTTGAGTTGGTGAAAGGAAAAGGGTCCTACATAAAGAATGAATATACATTGAGGTTTATAATATTACGGAACTTCTATGTTCCTCGTTTAAGATAAGACTTGAGTAAAAGTGTCACCAGGAAAATGTATTTAAAGCTTTAAAAGCAAATGTTTTTATAAATGTGTGAATGCAGGAAAACATTTGTGTATGTGCTGTACTTTTATTTCATTTTTATTTATATCATGAAAATAACAAGCAAAGGTCTAAAAATGTCTAAGCACATTTTGATCTTAACTTTTTGACCTGTTTTAAACTAAGATTCTGTTCTAACTTTATTTTCAGGTCATGGTTTAGACCAAGGGTTGGCAACCATCAACACTCAAAGAGCCATTTGGACTCGTTACCCACAGAAAACACTGGGAGCCACAAAACCCCTTTGACATCTAAAATGAAGAGAACACTGCATATATCATTTTTACCTCTGTGCTATGTATAAAAACCATAGTGTGTTGCATTTATGAAATGAAAGAACTGCTACAGAGAAACCCAAATTGTATTTATGCATACATAACAGGGATTTATCCATGGTTGGCTTACCTGCGGTCGAAATAGGTCAATGAATAGCAGGCTGGACTTGCTGGCAGTGTCGCATATCGGCAGTTGTGATGTATATTGTGAGCGACAAAAAATTAAACACATTTTATTTTAATGTTACAAGATCACCATAAATTCAAATTTAGAATTATATTTAAAAAACAAACAAAGTAAAATAAAATACATTTGAATTAAATACTCAATAACAAGGAGTAGACTATATGTGCTGCAATGCACTGTGGGAGCTCGGTGTTTTTGGTGGATGTTACAACCATGAGTGTGAGCAGTGTGCCATTCAATGTCATTCAGTTGTTGCGTGGCGCTTGCTTGTTTCCTATTGAGTGAACGGTTATGGCTATTCTGAGGCAGTTGGTGTGAAAATGTGAAAGACTTTAATCAGCGCCCTTGCCTCGCACTGCTCGCCACGGAGAGCTGCAGCAGAGGACCGAAAGAGCCGGAGCCGCGGGTTGTCGCCCCCTGGTATAGACCGACGGTCTTCAGCGTTTTTCAGTCCAAGGACACCAAAACTGTTGGAGAGATTAAGTAGGGACCCCCTACCTACTATATGATATTAAACTCTAATAATATATGTTATTATTAATTCCTTTACTAAAATATGTTGGATTCATGTTAATGTGTGTTTAACGAAATTTGTGGGAGAAATTTTAAAAAATCTATACCAAAAATGTCTAATCAGCCAACGATTTTGTGACCTCCCTGCAGTACCTCCTCGGACCCCCTGCTTGAAGACCTATGGTCTAGAGTGTACATTTTTATTTTTTTTCAAGTGAGTTTTCTTTAACAACAGCAAAATTCTGCATATTAACAGACCACCCAAGTTAAGACTATTATTGATTTGGCACATGTTAAACATCAACTTGAAGGTCATAGTAGCCCACCAGCTTATCTAATCACCCCATCACTGATCCTCTACTCCACGCCATGAAATTAGGGCACCTCAGGCTAAAACAGGGTCCGGCAGGGCCGCTGCAGTCCCCCGACAGTCCTCCTCTTCCTGTGCCAATTTGACCCAGGGCCCTTTCCCATCCCGCCACCCACCGAGCGTCGCGCGCTGCCCTGGGACCGGCTGCAGCCCTGGAGGCGTCGGCAGGAGAGGACTTCCCCACAAACGACGAGAAACAGTCAAGACAACAAGTCTGCACATGTGCCGTGAGTCACCGCCTTGTGAAAGCTCGGGCTCGATGCTTTCCTTGAACGTTTTTTTATTTACGCTGCGGCAGGATTTGAGGTCGCCGTGAGCCCTGCAGGAGGGTTTCTGCTTGGGCTGTGATGCAACTTCATCACACAGGGGAAAAAAAAATAAATAAATAAAAAAAAATAAAATGGCGTCATTAAAACCCCGACTCGTCTGAAGCCTGAGAACTGTTTGATAGCCGCTTCACTCCCGTGCAGTTAAGTCCTGTAAATCTGGCGGCAGTGTTTGTTCTTGCTGGTGCGACATGTGCGACATGCAGACGGGCTGTCATTAACCATATCGCTGAGGAAACAGGAGCTTGTGGGCAACTGTGGGCCGTTCCCCGGCGGGATGCTTGGAAGCCGTCGGGCCATGTCATATTTTAAACACATGCACACATACAAACACAAAAGAGGGACGTCCGGGACCTTTCGCTATTCAAGCAGCCCGTCAAAGAGCTGGATTGAAAACAGAAGGTGTTCTGGGGGTTTGTTTGATTGGCGACATGTGTGGAGAGAAACCGTTGGGATTGACAGAAGTTTCTCTTCAAGCAGAAGGAGCCTTTGATTCTTCTGGAAAGTGTCTTTGAGGCGTCGAGTCCCGCATGAGGCATCTCCCCCATTAACTTTATGAGAGTCAGCACAAGTTCACAGCGGAGAGGAGCAGACGGCTCCCCTCCCCGAGAAAAACGCCGTAAATGCAGAAAAAAGAAATGAAACCAACAAACGCGCAGTCTCATCTTGTTTTCATGTGCGGACAAAGAATTACACTTGACCAGCTTTGAAATGGTAATGCATTGTTTGAAGTAGTGCGGAAAACAAAGTGGGACAACAAATGCAAATATGCGCGGCGTTCGTTTTGATCCCGTAATAATCTAAATTCAGCACCGCTTCTGTGTTTTCAGCATCAAATAAGCCAACGATTTTTTCTGCCGAGTCTTGGGCGATAACGCACTTTGGTTTGCAGTGATGGCATCTGGCGTTCGCCTCCGCTTCAGACCACCTTTCACCTTTTACGGCAGGGCCTGGCTGGGACGCATTGCTGCAGTTCTCAGCCTCAGACACTGAACGGAGGCTCGTTTTCCCGCTGCAGAACAACTGCGGTTTGCAGCTCCAGGCGGCAAATATACTGCGTTGTCACTTATATTGACATTTCATTTGTTTGGCTTGACACGCCAACGCCTGATCCATGTGTACCCACTGTCCCGGGCAATAAAAGACAAGTTGCTCCGGCATTGCTCTGTATTTATGTATTTATGGATTTATACAGAACATCCCAGGCCACACGTTCTGCTGCACTAGGAGGAGGGGGGGCAGAGTGGCTCCAGCAAAGCGTCTCAGTCGAAAATCTACATGGGAATAAATCCTATAATCTCTCCCTCCAGTTTGCACACTAGACTGGCTGAGAGCAATTACTCTGACAAAGAAAGTATTTTTTTCCTCCTCCTTCCTCTTCCTCCTCCCCCTTGCCTTCTACCATCCTCTCTGCCTTGTGTCAGAATTAATCCTCTGAACTTTCCTAAAGATCTCAGTCTTTTCCCTCTTTCCCTTTTTCTTCCTACTGAGGGTGCAGCCGCTCTCTGTCTTTTTTTTTCTTTCCCCTCCCGTCTTTCTCAGATATGGCACCCGGGAGAGGAGATTGCCTTCCGAATGAAACAGCTGTCAAGAATTCCCAATGTCTCTGTGCACTTTCTCCCCCCTTTGTTCTACCTGACCCCCCCTCCCTTCATCTCCCACAGAGGGTGGAGAGAGAGAGGGAGAGAGAAGGAGAGAGGGAGGGAGCCAGCAAAAGGCCTTATCTCCTCTCTCCCCCTCCTCTCTCTGTGGGATCCTCACAGGTGCTGAGTGATGGGAGCACGGGAGGGAGGGAGGGGCTCCTCGAGAAGAAAGAGGGAGAGTAAGTATAAGAAAAGCCGAGGCTCCTTTTTGACAAGCAGCAGGAGGAGGAAAGGGGGGGTGGGAGGTGGGGAGGGGAAGGCGGTGCTGCAGATTATTTAACGATGACGGAAAGGGGGGTGGGAGCCTGACACCTGTGGGGGAGTACTCGCAGAAGGGGTGGAGCTTCACGAGAAAGAGGGTGGCCATCTGTTGCAGTCACAGGCGATGGAGACGGGAGGCACAGAGGGCCTTCAACCCGGTCCAGAAATGTTAATGCGGTGCTGCTGATGCATATCAAACGCACATCTGTGCACGGAGCAGCGGCTGCCTTCTGACTGCATACATGATTCATACCTGCTCCCGCATGCTTTCAGCGCCGCCTTGTATGTCCGTGATTAGCATTACCAGCCCGGGTCTGCTTGACTTTTCCTCTTCCACGTGATGCCAAACATTCATTATTGTTTCATTATTGTTTTATTGATTCTCCCTTTAATTGACCTGGTAGCATAAATACCCCCAAACCAAACAATCCATACCCTAAGTGGCTCTAATTTGATTTTTCTTTTGTTTTTGTTTTAAACATTAATCTGGCTTTGATTGGGGATGCAGCGGAGCAGGGATGATAAATTGGTTGGTTCGCAGCGGCTGCCACACAGCAAGGTTACAGAACTTTTGAAGAAAGGAAAAATATATATACTGTACGGAGACGCGTTAGTTAAAGAGCAAGGTTATTGGCTGGGTAATGTGTTTGCATATCTATGGAGCCGCATTTGCAGCAGCTATAATAGGATTTCTCGCAAGCAGAGAAATATTAAAAAATGATTAAGATGAAAAAGGAGGGGAAAATATCTGCTATACCTGGTGTTTTGCGCTCATTGGTATGCATCTTTCAGAGGATGAGACTTGATTATTCACTGATGATTGTGATGTGTGCGAGCCTGTTTTCAGTTTATAAAGTGAGTGTAAGTGTGGCAGCCACATGGCTGGTGAAAGAAAAAGATCAAGCCTGTTTTCTGGTTGTATTCTGGGAATGGCAAAGAGCTGTCTACTAGAAATGACGTTTAAATGCAGCTAAATAGTTTAGCCACATATGGTTTGAAGGAAACTACCAAAACACAAATACTGCTGGAAGAAAGCTCCATCTGACTTGGAGTCTCAAGTCAGCATCTGATTTTTATTCATTTTTCTAGTAGCTAGCCTGCTTTGAATGCCGACGCATCAAAGTGTGAAAAGGCACTATGGGAGGTGGTCAGGGTAGATGATAGGTCTACAAAGCTCAGCACCCCCAGGACTCTTCATAAAATATTTATTTATTTTGTTGATAAAAAAAAAAAAAAAACATAATCCAGGCAAGGTTGTGTTAAATTAGTTGGAAATTACCCTAATTTCCAGGTAGAATCACGCCATCAGCAGGGTTTTCATTCAGAAATACCTATGCAGTCTTCAATATAATTGTTGCCAGCGTGTGCTTCGGATATTCCCCACATATTCTCCATCTGAATCTTTCCAATGTGTTACACAAACACGGCTTTGATACTGCAGCACATGTGGGCTGTGTCCCGCCGCCGCCCTGCGCCTGCTTCCTCCAGAAGTGACAGTGAGTATCTTTAATGGTGACGGTGTTTTGTGTTTCCTGTCTCCGGGGATAGATAATAGGGAACACTGCCCCCATCTGAGGTGAACGGGCCAGAAGAGGCTCTGTAAACATGAGGGAATGAAGATTAATCACACACCAGAGATGGTGTTCCCACTTTAATAATCAGTATTGATTACTGTCACCTTACATCTGCACCAACAGCTGCTGCGAGGGGGGCCTGTTGCCCAAAGCTGGTCCACCTCACACTTCCCCTATTAAATCTTTCTGTACTCAGTGGAGAATGGCAGCATTAGCATGCAATACACGCCACTAACTATTCTTTATTGTCTGTCAAACAATGGGTTAACCTCGTGGCCATGAATGTTCTTTTTAAAGGTTAAGGTTGAACCCCTCTCCTCTTGTTGTTTTTGTTCTTGCAGCATGAAATTAGCCACCCTGACCAGTGGAAACATTTAAAGCACCACAAGAAATGGAACTGTAACTGTTGCTTTTATCTCTGCATGTGTTTTCCTTTATTTTCTCGGTTCACATGGGGCAAAAATGTGTTTTGCTGTGTCCAGGACCAGTTAGTTTATTCACTAAACAGCAGCGATGCAAGGTCAACGAGGAAAGTTTAATAGCCTGATTTCTGTTTAATGTTAGGAGCGGTCCTTTAAGGCCAAGCAACTGACACTGAAGAACTTTATCTGCGATGAATGCGGAGCGTGAAGTCGCCTGTCGTGGTCAGCGTCTGGGGCAAAAGGTTGCACTTGAAATGACAAGAGTCGACGGCCAGCCACCACATGTCTGCGCATGCGTGAGAAGAGATACTGTAAATCTCCGTAGCATCAGTCTGCAGCAGTTTGTTACCTTCCCATGCACTGTCAATAAAATGGGCCGGGTTAGATCACATCTATGCATTTAGACTGTACTTGGTCAAATGTGACCTAACCATAAATGTGTGCTTTCCGTTGGAGCAGTGTTGGCGTGAACAGAGACTGATGATGTTTCACAACGCATATTGAGAAACACTCAAATCCAAATACACAGCTGACCTCTCCTGAATCACGCAGATCAGTTCAGTTTCATCATTCCAGCTGATCCCAGTTGTGTTTACATTCAGCATATTTGAATGTTTCGATGAGATAAAGATAAAAACTAGAGCCCTCTGTGCGTGTCCTGTTTATGACAACTCAATCATTTTTGTTTTTGTGTCTAACTTTGGGAATCCCCTCTCGAAGTGTGATCAGGATTTGACTGTCGCATGTTTTGCTTTCTGCACCACAGTGTCATGAATGCAAGATGTATTTCCTCCCCTGCATACGTTTCCCTGAGCAACTTGTGTCCTGATTTTCTTGGACCATTTCTCAGTTGCCAGTGTTCCTTCTGGACATTCACTTTCCCTGCAATATATTGCATGTGGTGAACTTGCACCATCAGCTTAAGGATATCAGTTTCTAACAACAACATTTCTGAAGCTGTTGCTGAGAACAAGCACATTTAACAAATCGGTGCCTCCTCTTTGAATTCTTACAGGGTCACATGGGCACATATTTTAGTGGTGTATGAATTGAGATCTTTATGAAGCAGGCTGTCAGGTGTTTGTAGCCTCAGAGTAGGAGTCCTGCATGAATGATCGGCGTGTGACAGTTAACACAAGCTGTTGTTTAATTGGGGCTCTGCTTTAGCGTGTCTCTGTATTCCGCATGTTTAATGGAATTCATTTTCGCCACATATCTTCTAATGCAGAAAACAAATGCGCATGATTGAACCCACATCACACACTGAAACACAGTTAAATCCATAAAGTGTTTCCATGTTTGGATTTGTCCACCTTCCTGCTGATGCGCGGGTGGATTGAAGGCTCCACAAAAGGCCATTCATTCCTCCTCTAATCCCTCCTCCTGCACAAGTTTTGTCTTTCTGAATAAATAACACTTTTTTTTCCTTTTGAGCCGGTCAGGACAAGAAAACAGTCTCCAGTTTCACACAAGATGGGCAAACAAATCAGAAATGTATGATCTCCCGTAGACTCGAAACGATTTACTGCGGCGCGCCCAAATAACATGTTCCATGGCCCCAGCGACAGTGCTGCGCGAAGATAGATAAATAAATAAAAACAACTTCAATAATACCTGGCCTTTGACCCGGGGCTGAGGCATGCTGTTGTGTGGGGGGGTTCGCACAGACACTGTGCTCGTGGGTAATGAGAACAGAGCAACAGTGGGGTTTCTCTGAATGAGAACACGGAGCACCGTGACCCTATGACGGCCTTTCTCCATCTCCAGAGCCCGGGGCAGGAAGGCTGGGAGATTGAAAGCCAGGAGGGACCATTTGATTGGCGTCTACACTGTGTTGATCTGAACGCACAGTCGAGTGAAGCAGAGATAAAGCCAAACGGGGGAGTTGTAAATGGAACATGTAACCATGCAGATAACAGCAATTAAGCAGTAGGTTTAAAAAAGAAAAATAATGAAAATCAATTAAAACTGCATCAGCTAAAAAAAAATGTACGAGTGAACTCTGTGACCGCAGCGGAGGCAGTTGCACTTGGCAACAGCACAAGCCGTGCTTTGTCTCCAGCTCATTGTGCTGGAATAATTACACAATCATGTTGTCATGTGTAAGTACAAGCCCATACACTTGGCCACGGTGCATTAAAAGTATTCAAAGAGCTACACCTCTCAGATAATTATGTGGCAAAACAACAGATCAATAAAAGCACTTATTTGAAATGGCTTTTAAAGTGGAGTTCATTCATGCATTTTTGTAAACATCGGAGGACGGGGGAGCAAGGTGTTGGATGTGATGATTGTTGCTTTGTGTGAACTGTAATGCCGATGTACTCCCAGTCCATTCCGTCCGCACTTATTGAACGTGCAGGCACAATTAGAGGGAATGTGGGCATTGAGATGTACTTCCTTTTGAGCGCACTGCTTAAATGATTAACACTTGCTTTGTATTGTTTGAGTGATCACTATAAGGCACAGGGGTGTGACATGAAACAGATGACATTAAAAATAAAATGCTGACATTGTGCATTCACAACAAATACCCAGAGTGCTTTGGGGTGAGTGACAGAAGGGACTGTGAGCTCACACATCCTGTGTTTACTGAATGGTAGCAAATCACATGACCTGTCGTCACAAAGGAGTACTTTTCTTTGTTTTAAGGCAGTCGGTAGTAACAGTCTTTTAGATCCATTCGTTTAGTAACTTAGGAGTAAACAAGCTGAGGTGCTGTCACTTTTATAACTGCTGCTCCTATATCCTGTATTTACTGGTCGAGGGTACGGCTAATGATGGGTTACGCTGACTGACTAAACCTGCTATTATTCATATCGGAAATGTATCTCTGATTTTAGGTCAGCTCGCCTGACAGCGCTGGCTTGTCTGCTTGGGTTTCGAGGTGTGAAATGCTAGATGATTGCCGTCAAACCCAGGATGCAGGGAGGAGGAGGGGGAGGCAGTGGCGAGGCATAATTGGGTGTCTTTTCACTCTGTTTATCTCTGTTAATAATCACCCCCGTCTGGATGTATGAAAATGTGCTCCTCCAGTGTCAGAAACATCTATCAGCGTGTCTAATGGAGCTCCTGGGTCAAAGAAAAATGCATTGGGCGGATTCAGAAGTTAGCCGCAGCATTATTCAGGAGCTCTGCGAAGAAGAAGCAAAGCGGCCATTGTGGTTTTAAATGACCCAGCTCAGCTGTGAGACAGAGAAATTTAACTGCTCAGGACTAATTGCTGGTAACTCAGGTAATTACAGCTTATATGTGCAAACAACTATAGGGCTTGGAGTAGAGAACAAAAACTGTAAAAAAAAGAAAAAATGAAATTGCTGTGGCATTTCTCTCTTGGAGCCAAGGTAAACCAGACCTTCCTCACTGTCCAAAATACACATAAATGGCATCTTTTTGGCATCTCTTCCCTTGGGTTTTAGCTGCAGGAAAGTCAAACATTCTTATTATGCTGCACACGCCTTGACCAACAAAATGTTTGTCTGTTTGTCACACACCAGAATAAAATATAACCGAGATTGCTATTTGCAGAGCTACACTGGCATTCGTGTGTTTCCCTGAGTAAAGGATAAATTTAAAAAAGTAAATAAATAAATATATATATATATATATATATATATTTTTTTAAAGGCAGGCCTACACAACAAGCATAGATAAAATAGATATAAATAATACTGTGGCACCGAATAATATTTACAGCCTACTATGTATAGTAGACAAAATTAACACACTTGTCAAGTCCCATCCAAAGCATATTTTCCAAATTTTTTGTGACTGTCAAATCTTAGTAATATACGTTCCATTGCCTCTTAATCCTGAACATGACAAATAAACCTGAATCTGAATCTAATGAGAATGAATATCTGACACCACAAACGGAGAAAAGTTGGAAAGAAGAAGAAGAAGAAGAAGAAATTCCTTCCAGGTTCTTTTTTTCGGACGAGTGAAACAGCGCCCCCACTGACTTGTAACGACTCTTCTACGTCAGCCGCCATTTTTAGATTAAAAATACGTAAGCTTATTCAAACATTTATTTCACTACAACGGGGGGTTACTTCAACTACATGAACGCAGAGGAGGAGGTAGGCGCTACACCCTTTGTTTGTGCATATGGCTATTTCTTGGCTTCTTTCCTGATGTGTAAATTCAGGTGACCTGGTTTCTTAAATCAAATCCGGGGACATTTACAGCTCGGATAAACTTAATTAAATATCATCAACATGAAATGAAGAAACAGAGAGAAATATTCTCATTTATTTTGAAATGTATTCATATTGAAACACATTTAAACTGCTATGTCTGTAATGTCAACAGCAGCGCGATCGGCTAATGTTACCGTAATAGTCTGTGCGCAACAGCTTTCTTCTCGAATATGCGACAAAACTGGTACCACTGTAAAACATTTCAGCAGTCACACTGGACTGCTTTCTGTCTCATTAGTATTAGCATCCCTCTGCTGACTGAAAAAGGACAATGGTTTTTGGATATATAATGTAACTTAACGGACATATTACCGCACTTTGTTAAAAGCACCCTTCGATTAGTTAGAGGACCTCAAGGAAACTTGCAGGCTACAGGAACCACCTACCTTTCAGCTAAATTCTACAGCTCCACTTGCCTATCTTTACTGATTTTCTGGTTTAACCTTGACAGAAGTGGTGCGTTCAGCATCTGCATTACTTTGAAAGACGTTGAGATGATGTGCTAGAACTGTTGGTTGCTTATAAAATCTGTGTGTCTTTGGTTGTTGCTCGTGGAACTGTTGGTCCACTGTAAAACTTTTATTGAGTAGAAACAGCCCAAGTTGAAATATTTTATTAAATGATTGATTTAATGATGTCCTTATTAATAATCACTAACCAGCACAGTCTGTGTGACTGTAGGCCATCGCAATGCTCGCTTAGAGTATTACCTATTAGAATAATAAGGAAACGTTATAAAAAGATCCTCTGTAGCACTTTAAGAACTAGGGCACACATAATGACCATGAGCTTTTAAAGACAGACAACCTTCTTTACACAATGTAGTGTTCTGCAGGTTATCCATCAAGATCAGTGCTACCAAAAATAAAAAGACTCACATTTACTGTGAATAACCCAGAGTTGTCGTCTAAATTGATAAGCGCTTTCTAAAGCCTTAATTCTGCACTAACTTAGACTAAAGACATTTCATAATCATCACCGAGGGCTGACACGTTAGTGAGCTGATGAGATACTTACATAAATTAAATGAACGAGTTACCTTAAGGCTAGAATTATTACGCTAATTATCGAGGTAACATTATCATGATAAAAAGTTCCAGTGTCCTCTGCAGCTACTTTAAGAGCGAGCTAATGGCCAATACCTTTTAAAGCAAGATGAGGATTAGCATCCGTCTCCGTCTTTGTGCAGGGTAATCCAGTGATGTGTAAGGGCGATCCGATCGTATCGCATGGGCGGAGTAATCCACTCCACGTGTTCCTTTTAATAATTTTAGGCAGGTAATCAGCAATTTGCAATGGATTATCCTTTGAGGGTAACCCTGCCAACCCTGTTAATCTATTACGATTCACCCTCGTGTAATTTCAAATTAAACTGGGTGACAATTCATTAGGTGGGTGCAGCAGCTCTCAAGTGCTCGACGCACTGCAATTACAGCCCATAGTGGAGGGCCCTGACCCTGGAATGGGCACAGCAGTCGCAACGACCAGTAGCGCTAATGGAAGTAGAGGACTGAGAGGACAAGATGGCTGTCATACTCTCAGCAGAAGGGTCCGGGCGTCCTGACAGGTGAGGACGGGCCTCTTGTAATTATTTAGCAAGGACATGGACTGGAACATCAGGAATGACCAGAGGAAATGGAGATCAGATGGAAAGTGAAATGCGAACAGGAGTGCCTGGGATGAGTGCACTCATTGTGGAAAGTGTTTTAGAGGTTACGTCCTGTGTAAGAAAGCTTTTTAATTGCCCGGCTTTTCTGTTTTCAGCCTTCTGTTAGGTTAAAGTGAGAAAGCAGTGATATTTAAGGTGATTTTAAGCATAACTGCTAAATGACTTGAAAGCCAGGAATAATGAGGCAAGTTCCCGTTTTGTATCCGTCTCGGGATTAAGACATTACACCACCTTACATGTGACAATTTTCTCTCACACATAGCGGCGTTCCACGCAGCCAAAGTGCCAAGCGGTTTTCTTAATGTGCGTTGCCGCTTTTTCGTTCAACAGCTGAAAGTGTCTTGCTACTTTTCCTCTCTGTTTTCTCAGCTGCATGGCCGTGCATCGTTGCATTTCCCCCCAGTGAGGTCAGTGATTAATTGCATTCTCTGTTTTTGTGCAATAGTTCTATTAAAAATGATAAACGCTGGAAGGTTGATTTCCAAGATTAGAGTTGTGAAATGTGAAATGAATGACCAGATTTGTGTTATCATTATGATGGTATGTGACTTGAGGATATGCCTAAAAATAAAAATAAAATCCCCTGATATTAAACATAATTCATAGACAGGCGCACAGATGTACAAACATTCTTTGAGCGTGTTGTGGGAACGTGATGGGTCGTAGTGTAAAGGAGTAGGAGCTGCAGAGTCTGCTGGTGTTTTGAACTGAATGCAGATGATGAATGCACCCTTGGCATGATTCCAATGACATAACAGAGTCAGACATAAGGAACCCACAGAAGTGTGGTCGCTTTAATTTAAATGTGTAATGTGTTTGTTTCTCTCTCTGGTTGCCAAGATGATCAGCTGGCTTCGGTCCTCTTGCTAACATAGCAACTGTAGTATTAGGACACAATAAACAAAAGTACGCTGAAAAATCTTTTTCTTTTCTGATTTTCGAACATTTTATTGGCCTTTTAGTTTTTTGTTTTTTAGATTCACTGTAAGATGTGTCCTACATACATACAAGAATTTGGTATAGTACTGCTGTTGGCCATTGGGCTAAAAAATATAAATAAAACTAGCTGAGTTGCCATGATGTCAGCAATTTTCGTTTGGACCACAAACTGGTAGTGTTGCATTTAGTGTACATGGTAAAGCTGTGTAAGGCGTACTGAACTGTAGTGTTGGAAGGGCTCAGAGACAAAAACACAGCTTATTTAAGAATTTAAATTCAGGGCCATATAGTGAAGGTAAAACGCTAATAATTCTGTGACGGTGCTATATTTGCACAATATGAGGAAAGTCTGTGAAAATTCACTAACAAAGACATTGCCTTGATTTAATGCAAGGATGTTTATTTGGAAGAGAGGACCTGGGGGAAATAGATGAGGGGTCGAGGGGATGGATGAAAGGAGTTGAAGGGATGAGAGGGGCTGAACATGGAGAAGGATAACGATCTTCAAACACACGGAAAACCCAGAGAGCCAGACTCTGAGTGGGGGCAGGTCCCAGGAAGCTTCAGCTCCTTGTGCTCCTGGTTGGCTGTAATAAAAGAGGGAAGAGGAAGCAATAAAAAGAGACAATAAATTAATAATAATAATAATAAAGTAATTATTATTATTATAAACCTTTCTCAGCCGTCACACGAGTTAAACTACCACCAGATTGAATGATGGCTCTTCATCTGATTGGCCACAAGAGGTGAATGCATGACTTATGTTTCCGGACCTGGAAACATATGACCCCTGATAGGTGCCTGATAGGTCAAAGAGGGTGAATGCATAGCCCAGGTACATTTTTTTTTTTTTTTAATATATTTTTTCATATATTTTAAGCCAGACTTTTGAAGTCTGAAAATACAACCTATTACTTGTTTTGTTATAATACAATAAAATGATGATTGGAATTTCAACGTTGCATTTAATTCAGATATATAATAATGCACCGTTCAATAAGGGACACACCATTTGCTAAATTCATTATGTAAAAAAGCAATCTATAAAATAGCTCCTGCAGTGTTTATGTGTTTTTGTGAAAATCCTTTGTGTGAAAAGTAAAATACCAATAAATCAGATTCTTCATGCTGAGGTTTCATAGGGATGTGCAGACACTGTGAAAAGTGTATTGTCTTACCTGTTGTTTCCTGCTTTAGGAAGAAAAAAAAAACAAAAACATAACTTACACTCCATGAAAAAAATCTTTCAAAAGAAACATTTTCTGAGACACGTCATGTCGTGCTTTTAAGAGCACTTGAGAACAAGAAAGCTGACTTCGGTCACATCGCTGATGGCTGCAGTTAGTGACACAAGTTTAGTTTCCATCGAAGTTTAATTATACTCAAGCAGGCACCCGATGGGAGAGACGTGTCACACCACCTCAGGGGGTGTTGAATCTCACAGGTTAAACATAGAGCGAGAAGCGTGGGCCGCAAATCCACCTGCTCTTCTCCATTACTTTCTGCAGAATGTATAGAGAGTGACAGAGAAAGAGAGAGAGCGATGGACAGTAAACAGACACTGAGGAGCAAGTGTATATACTGTACACATAAACATTAACATCATGGACGATGAAGAAAAGGATTTGCTAACCGCGAGGTGAGAGGCTTGCTTTCATTTCTCTCCAAGATTCTCAGGGCTCAGAATTCAGAGCTGGAAAGGATGAGTAAGTAGCTGAGTTCCCGGCAGATAGCCCAGCCCTGGACGGCTGTCATGACCACAACATTTACTGCAGTGAAAGAGCACCGAGACTGAAGGTGGAAGAAATATGTGTCAGGGACAGTGACAGTGAAACAGATGAGACGCAGCACAGCCGTGTCTCCATTTGCTGTCACACAGGTGTTATGTTGCAAAAACATATCCAAACAAAATGCAAAGTCTCCAGAGCTCAGAGGTCTATAAAAAATGAAAGTGAACCGGCTGGGGAGATGTCTGGGGGACCACCGTTAACATCAGGACACATAGTAGTCAGTGTGTTTTCAGTACTTTGTATGTTGCTGTATATTAAAATTTCTGATTTAACAGCAGCTTTTTTCTTTTTTCTTTTTTTTTACAAATCAAGTCAGAAAATCCAGATCTTGACAGCAGTGTAGCCAGTGTATGTGGCAACTTCCCAGTCTAAGTACATTCTTGGCTAAACAACAAACAAACAAGTGAAGCAGTCACGCCACCAGCTCTGTGGAACTGTAGATAGGCATATGAGGGCAAATGCTAGCAGATGTTAACAGTGACCCCCATCTTATTTTTGCCATATCAGCATCCTAACATTTACTTTTCAGACATTGTTGGTTGGGGTGAACCACAGTGTTATTAACATTAATTGTTCCTGAGGGTGATGGGAAAATCTATACCGAATTTCATGGTTGAGCTGTTTGAGTGAGTTAAGCCAAGTCAGTAGAATTCATCATTTGGGAACTATAAATACTGAAAAATCCAGTTAGTTTCCAGTTAGTTATTGAGATATTTCACACGGTGCAGACTATCTGGCAAACTGGCACTGACGTTCATAGTTTATAAAACTAGAAAAATCCCTACAAACGAAGAAGTGTGGTAACCTTGTGATTGTAATGCCAACACAATGCGAACGCTGGATATGAGTCTTATAGATGCAGTGACGGGACAGGATTCAACAACCTAAATCAAAAAAGGGTCCCTGCGTACTCTGGACCGTAAAGTTGGATCACTCTCTCTGCCTCTTGCATTGAATTGATGGTTAATATTAGTTTTACTTTAATTTGTTGGGAGATGTGGTGAAGAAAAGAACAAATGATGAAGAATGTGAAACGTATTTTAAATATGGAGCATAACTTAGCAGTTGTAGCACTTGCTTATAACTTTGGCAATTTCTAAACAGTGTAGCATGTTCCCAATACAGTTTAAGGAAGCATCTTGGATTGGAGACGTTTCATCCAAGTAGCTTCTAAGGGGATTCTAAAGGTCTGGTGGGGAGTTGGGGTTTAAATATTCAGAAATTCACACGACTAGTGTCTGTTAAAGACTAGATACTTACCTGTCATTGGAGGAGAGTGCTTGACCCTGTCGTCTTTCTCCAATGAATGGTACTCAAATGACTCAGTGTGACTCAGTGTCAGTCAGAGGCTCCAGTTCCAGCTCAAGGTGTCTCACTCCGTACAAGTCCACGTCCCTTTTCTTTTTTATTTTGCGCATTTGGATCCTGTTCTGCTGGTTGTGTCGGGCTTTATTACAGATCAGTACTTAAAAAAATGAAGCTGCTGGAAAGATAGAAGGCAAGTGGAGACATTTCAGTGAGTCTATACCTTTTCGCCTGGGGTAATTTATTGAAACTTTGAAGCATTTCCTTCTCCTTTTCAGTTTGATTGAGCAGGTGACAGCTCTCAGTTGGAAGCGAATAAACGCGTGAATGTGTGAAATACACCCTGGGTTTTGACGGGGATGGTGGTGTACTTGTGAGTGAGAAGGTAATCGAAGGAAGCTTGAAGAAACAACAAAAATACACTTCTTTTGTTTTGTAAGTGTTACATGACGGCGGTTGTCATCTCAACCACGCGTTACTCGTTTTAGATAGTTTCGCATGAAGAAAATGATCTTAAGTATGTGTACTGAAGCTCTGTTTCAGCTGTTTCATCTGAAATTTTTAATCACTCCAAAGAATGCAGCAAGTCCGTCAGGCTTATGATCTCGTGAGAAGGAGAGGAGTTGAGACTGGATGTGGGAGACAGCCAGTGATGCTGAGCCGTGCTTCGTCCAGACTAGGAGTCATGTGGAGGGCTTAAGGCTTGCTGCTGCAGTTAAGATCCTACCACTGCTGATCTGTGTAAGAGAACCAAGACAGCGGCCCAGGAAACAAAAAGGGAGATGGGAGAGGGAGACAGAGGCGGTGAAGAGAGGGGTGAAGCAGGATTAGGAAGATGGATTTGGATCCTGGTGAAGGGTGGCCAAACGGTGAGTATTAAGGGAAAACAGCGAGCAGTAAGGCTTATCAAGGCGAGTGAGAATCACCAAGGACCGAAAGCAGTCTTCTGCTGGATGCTTCACATCAAAACCTGGCTGCTGTTCCAGTTGAGGCCCAGTATGCCTGAGTGGGAGAAAGACCCAGACTGCACACATTATGCCTCAACATTGTAAAGTTAAAACCGCTATTTAATGAATTGAATTTCTGGTCATTGTTACAGTAAAGAGATTCCACTGTGTTTATGTTGACAAACTAGCTTTGTTTGTTTGTTTGTGTTTCAGTCGATCCAAGATGGCGCCGCATGCACAACGCGAGGGTCAGCTGTTTCTTCATTTCAGTTATCATTATGTACAGTATATCTGTACATGTACACTGCACACTTAAGGCTTCTGCACTTCTGCTTCAGTTGGATGTTAGCTGCATTCTGTTGAATCTAATCTATTCGAATCGGGAAAAAAAATAAATTAAAAAAAATCAAATTTTCCGGTTCAAATCGATTAGCGTTTGAAAGATTTAATAGAAAATTCTTGTATAGATTTTTAAATATAATCTATTTCCTGCCTCTTTTCAACAGAAATCTCCTGGTCTCACATAACTAGTGTTGCGAGACTGCCCAACAAGCTGATATTGTAGCAGTTTTGAAAAAAATAAAAAATAAAAATATGATAATGGAGAAGAGTTGTACAACAGCAAATACAAGGTAAAATATTGTGGAAATACCACAAAACCCTAGTCGGTATTCATGCCGGCATTCACAGACAATCTTAATTGAACATTTGCAGTGGAATGCTTTTTTTAAATGATTTTTTTATTTTTCATTTAGAATGAATTTCTGAACTGACAGCCCTCTTGGCCTTTACAAAAGACATGCTGAATTTCCAGACACCAGACATTTCTGTCAACCTCTGGGTATTAGTGTCAGGGCACCACGATGCGGAACACTGACCCATTCTTCCCTTCGGAATAACAAAATGGCAAGGAGGGCATCTCAAACATGCAGGATTTGTCTCATTTTAATAGTTAGCACATGCCCTGCTTCCTCTGTGGCCGATACCAAAACAAATGTTTGCCACAGTTCAGCCGACTGCAGCTGAGAAATGATCCGTGACATGTTTCTTGTTTGTGAATCACCAAATACCCCCTCAGAAAGCGGATTGTTTTTCCAAGTCCAGATAAAGTGCACAACTGTCTGTTTTTAGCTGCTGTTTGGTTACACTTCTACACTTCCAGGACTAATCCCGCACAGAGGTTTGCATGCAGTACGTGTATTGTTATCAGAAAGTTTAAGTAAATTGAGAAACATTTGAATATCAAAGGTGAGTAACTAACTTAAGCTGTCAAATACATCATTCTTCTCATGCAAAATAGCTTGTCTTGCTAAAAGGGCTTTAATTTTCACCTTGCTTCTTCACTAAATAAAAAGTGTTAGCTAATACCTGGAGGCATGCCGTAGAATAATTTACACTAGTGAGATGAAACGGGTGTCAGAGAATTAATTACAGCATTAAAGGTGCAGATAGCAACAGCTCCGATGCCTCTGAGAGAAGAAAACAGCGACAGAGAAGAAGAAAAAGAGAGACTGGTGTGTCGAAAGTTATCTCTGCCCTCCAGCATAACAGGAGTGTTAAACACAGCTAAACACTTCAAAGTGCAATTGCGTACAGGGAGAGGCGCGCAGCGGAACGACCTCTACTTTATGTCTGGATGTGAGTAGGGTTGTAGATCACCTCCGCTCCCTCTCCTGGTTTCTTTCTTTTAGTTCCAACTTTAGCAGATGTTGCAGAGTTTGAAAGCCTTTTTTTTTCTCTCCCCTCTGTATGTGGAGGTAAACAGGAAGGCAGCACTCTTTCATTTTCAGCTGATTGCTGGGACGTTATTGCTTTGACTGAGGGTGACAGTAGCTGTCACAGCTGTCAAACGGCTCAGCCTGCAGCATATCAAACCACAGGTTAGAGAGCGACTGGTGACATGCTCAATCAGCCATTAAAGAGAAATCACTGTCAGTGGTACACGGCTGCTGACAATCAGCCATCGCTGGGACAAGGCTCAAAGGCCCAATTGGACAACAGGTGACTGGATGGAAAGTTTGTGGTTTTGAGGTTAGGCCAGTATATGAGTTTTCTTTTTATTACACACACAGTCGCATGGCCAGCCCCCCCGGGTGATCAGGATTCATGTCTGGCCTGTGGCAGCACTCACTGTCTCAAGGTCACTGTGTGTGTTTTGTGTGGGGGCATGTACAGAATAGGTGGGGAAGAGTTAGCACATATTCGGTAGAGGTGTCTATCTGCAGAGAGTCATGCAGCATGATTTAACACAGAAATAAAAGCACACACAGGAAAAACTCTTGTTCAGTTCATTTTTAAATCCTGTTTTCAGTTTTTAGTTGGATATTAAAGTCTCTGTAATGTGTGCCGTACACTATTTACTTTTAAGTTATAGCAACAAAGGGACACATAATATGGATGAGTAGATTTTAATTATTTAAAATTTCATTACATTTTATTTAATTCATCAATTGAATTTAAATAACAAAATAAGTACATGTTAATAAAAAAAAAGCCACCATTAAGATGTTTTAGTAATAGCATGTCACTTTATGAATTATTACAGCTCAAGAATATCTGGTAATGCAAATCAATTTCTCAACAAAATCAGGTAATATTTAAGTATTTGAGGAAATGTAATTAATATTTACTAAATATCTGTGAAATATTAAGTACATTTACATTTACTAAAATTATAACAAAATTCAATTTAACCTCACTAAATGTGTGGATAAAAATAATTTTGATTCATTTAATATGTTATAATTTTGCTAAATTACACATTTTTAAACTGCAGTTCTTAATTATCTATACCTAAGTTAATTGTGAAAATTCAACACTTAAATAATACTAACTCAGGAACTTCAAATCTACTCAGTAGCATTGAATGTCACTTTGTCATCACATTTTTGTCTAATCTACCCAAATAACATACAAGAAATTACTACGCATAAAACCAATGACAGTTTAATCATTTGAACATTTATTTCAGTGTAAACATCTTTATCAAAATGTTTGGCCAAAGCACAGCGATAAAAGGACTGGTACTTGCTAAGTTCAAACTTAGTCAAATAACATGACAAATTTGCATCCACATCAGTCACCGTCCAATCACAAGGTATGTAAAGACTGTGTATATTACACTGTTAATAAAAGCGTGATGGTTGATTGTAGTTTCACTTTCAGTTAAAGCCTTGAAGGCACAATGCTGAACAACCTTTTCTGTCTCTGAGGGGCCTTTTGCGTAAGCTAACAGTTTGTTCTTGAGTGTGCCCATTTTTGGGGACAGCCTTGAACAATCCATCTTGAGAAATAGTTTTTGGAGCACTTCAAAAGTGTACTTGAGGTCCTTGGGATAGGCATGGTCTACTGCATATGTCAAACCAACAAGCATGGCACAAGCCCTTAGAAAATTACCCAGACCAGTCAGGACTTTCACACCCTCCACCATGACATGAGGTCTTCAAGAGCCTCTGATGTTTCACTCTTGGTGCTGTAGATTTTCATCTGTTGTACAGCAAGGTCATGTAGCACATTGTCTCTATCTACACCCTGAAACATCAAATATATAGTGTTAATTGAACATTAACCTTTTAATTTACTGACAGTATTCAAAAAACATCGTTAGGCTATAAGTTTTTCCTTTGTAGTGGTTTGTTTTGGTCAATTAGTAATTGATGACATTTGCCAGTTGGTTAACTAAGATCAAGATGGAAGCATTAAATGTTTAGTAGGAAACATCTCATCTGAAAAATTCTAAAACCAATGCCCAAAACCGAGTTTACATGTTTAAACAGAAGAAAATAATTACACAAACACATACACGCAAAAAAACAAAAATGTAGAATTACCACTACACTGTTGTATGCCTTCACCAACATTAGAATTTTGTCTGGCCAGAAATGTTCTTGAGGTCACATCTGCATAGTGGTCTTAAATTTTTAAAACTAAAAGAATCCAAATATGATCATCTATATTATATTTATAGTCTGGTTATGGTTGTTATGCTTGGGGTTCTAGTGGTTATTTCTTAACATGCACTTTGAAGCATTTTTTCAAAACAAAATCTTAAAGAAACCTCACTATTCTTAAAAAAAAAAATTAAAAAGGTTAACAGTACTTTTTTCTTTCTTTCTTTCTTTCTTTCTTTTTTTTTTTTTAATTTTTTTATTTAAAACCTAAAATTGCACCAGTGTAGAATCTACTTGTAACTCACATGAGATGCCTCAAACAGAGCGTGCCATCTGGCTTTGATGCCCTCAATGCTAGGTGACTGGTTAACAATTTGTTCCTTTTAGTTGCAAATGTTTTAGACATTTTTTTCTTTCAGTACTTTGTCATTGTCCTTTTTCTTTACTTCAGTCAGCGTCTGAATCCTCTCGTGTTCTTGACCTTCGTTATCCTTTCCTGCAGAGTAAGTGCCTTGGTGACATCATTTATCTGTGCACCGCATGGATATGCTGTATATGTATATATAGCTTCAGCATACTTCTCAAGTATGGCTGCCTTGACTTTGGAGATAGTTGGAAGTGTTGCATTCTTCCTGTAGTCTTCAGTTTTTCAAGGTTCATCTTGGTTTTGTATGCAAACTGTGGGATATGGAACTGTTTAGCCAGGGCTAACATCATTCCGTGGCATTTTGCTTAAGCAAAATGATGGTGTCCTGGGAGGAAGAAGATGCTGATGAGTCTTCATTTGATGCAGCCGACTCTGCATAAGACACAGAGTCGATGGTAGTTGACAGCTGGCCAGAGGAACTGCTGAAGCTTTCATCAGCCGAGAACAACTTTAGAAGGATCGTGGAAAAGTGAACAACCTTTATGGTATATTTGGGCGTATTCACACCAGGCTCGTTTAGTCCACTTGAAACAGACTTTTTCTCTGGTCCAGACCTTTTGGGTAGGCGTGAATACAAATCAGCGGACTCTGGTGCGGACCAAACAAGTGAGCCGAGATCACCTCTGCAGCTGGGATTCAGTTCACTTGTTTGGTCTGCACCACAATCCGTAACGGAAGCCGGTACGCTTTGTTTGTGTTTGTCTTTTCTGAACCAAATGCAACATCTGGGCGCCTTTTTGGATTAAACAGGTTTCCATTTGTAACAATTCACCATACACACAAGGGGGATCTTTTCAGGACAACAGTACTTTTTAATGTAATAATATCTTACACCTTTGACGCCACCAATACAATACACAGAAGTCCAACATGAGTGTAGGGCGTCCTGCCTTTAATTAACAGAAATAATGTCCTTTTTTTACATTATGTAAATTCAGAATAATTCCCAATTGAACCAAAAAACTTTAATTTGCCCCATTCAACCCACTCTTAACTATCTTTTAAATTATATTCAGTTTGTTTAACTTCACGGCCGCCAATGCCATGAAGTTAAACGAACGCAATATAATTAATTCGCCGCATGTGTCCAAAGGAAAAATAAACGTCACTTTTTTTTAAAAACAAGAAAAAAAAAATGTGTGATCGATCACTAACTGGTAGGCTATACCAGGAACAAAACATTTTGTCATCTCACCTGAATCCAAATGAGAGATATATTCCTCAGGGAATGGCAATGCCAGGCGTCGGTCGGGCGGTGGGGAAGAGACACGCCTGGACAATCCACAATGATATCCAAGTAGTCAGCTTGCCTGTGTATTCTTGAAGGCCATTTATGTTTATTTTTCCTGGCTAACCATGTAAGCTACTTTTTCAGGTCCTATATATGTTAAAGGTCCACATGTCATCCATTGTTTTTCCTGTCTCCTGCTTCTCCGCCCCTTCCCCCACGACACATCCTCCTTACATCACCTTGTTTTCTAGTTGTAAAATAAATCAATAAACAATAAATCAACAGTCTCACACATACCATACACCTCCATGACACACAGAAATGCCGACGTCTACGGCCAAATCGCCAAAGAATGTGCAAGGTCTCCAGTCTCCATCACAGTGTTGGCTTAAAGTGAAAAAACTTTGCCAAAGATCCCGCCAATAATTTTTATCCAGTGATTAAGCGGTTACAGGACACACATGGGTTTGTTTACAATGTTGGTCCGCTTGTCAAAAATGCAATGTGAATACAAACAAGTTTTTTGTTTTTTTTCTTCCTTGTGTTGATTTGGTCACTTGTGTTAAGAGTAACGTAGTCTTCAAATTCTGAGTCAAGATACTAAAGACCAAACTCATAAGATATTCCCAAGGTTTCCTTTACAACAGTTTGCAGCTCCTCCACAGTGTGTGGGATTTCAGACCACAGTGCAGATTTTACAAATGTACTTGGTCAGTGTGAACTGCAGCCACAGTTTGAAACTAAACTCTGACAGATGAGGCTGGTTATGAACTGTAACGTACACAAACACATACAAGTCGCTTTAAAAACATGGTTGCTAAATCTGGAGCCCAGCACTATAAATCCCTCCATGAAAATGTAAATCTCATGATACTATGATAGTATTCAGATCATTTATATAAAGTCACATGCATTGTACAAGTAACACATTTGAAGTAAAAGCCATACAATTAAAATACCACCAAGTAGTTGCATTGTCACAAAATGTATTAACATCATTGCATGTTCTCCCTGTGTCCGTGTGGGTTTTCTCTGGGTACTCTGGCTTCCTCCCACTTCCAGAGAAGTGCTCGTTAGGCTGACTGGTGACTCTAAATTGTCCCTAGGTGTGTGCGTTAGCCCTATGATAGGCTGGCGACCTGTCCAGGGTGTACCCCGCCCTCTCGCCCGATGATAGACTCCAGCACCCCCGCGACGCTAGTGAGGATTAAGCGGTATGGAGGATGAGATGAGATGTATTAACATTAAAAAATTATTATCAAAATATTGTCCCATCTTGTACCTAACTTTCCAAAGCTAGTTCATCCTTGCTTTGGAAACAACAACAAAAAACACTGTAAAGTCTTTCAAAACCACTCCAGAAAAGTTTTACATCGAAGCAGAAGTGAGCAGTTTGGGGTCACACATAAAACTAAACCAGTGCACACAAGACTGATGTAAGAGTCTGAAACAGCCCTGAGAGAAATTCCTTCAAATGCCAAGAGCTGTAGTCAGAGATTGAGTCCAGGTCTGTCCACAGTGGAATATTACAGTTGTGCTATAACGGTGCGCACAGGGCCACGCTCCCAATAAAACATCAATTGAAGTTTCCGGCCTCACTCGATAGGTCAGGTATAAACCAGCAGAGATGGCTCTTTCAAACGGGGCCATGGAAACTTTACGGACATGAAGAGGGTGTCAGATGGAAAAATTGGTGGCGTGTCATGTACTACTGCTCATTACAACACACAATGGTAATGGAGAAAACAAACAGCATGATGAAAAAGAAAAGCTGCGTTCGAACCCCAAGGGTTAAAATACGTGGTGTCTGTTAAACATATTGCAAGGTTCATACGAGCTTCTGACAGAGGTTAACAGCTGTCTGGTGGAGGAGGAAGGATGAGGAAGGTGAGGTGAGGCTGAGGCACAGGTGGAACAGAGGAGAAAAGAGACTAACGCTAATCCCCTAAACTTTCTCCTGAAGGCAGCACTTTTTTAATTCCAGACTCATCTTTCCCTGGGGAGGGACTGTTATCAGCTGATTTTTTTTTTCTACCCCAGCCCCTGTTTTTTCCTTTCCCCCTTCCTACTCTGCGATGCATCTGCCAGGTGTGATAAGGCAGCCAAATGTTACCTTTACAGGGCCATTAAAACCATTTCCCCCCGCAGTTTTGAAATGATTATCGCCTTAGGCCCATGGTTACAGGTTAGCCGATAGCTCACCTCCATCTGCTCATATCTTGGTGACTCTTTGAGGCTTAGGGCTGGCTGGGTGGTTGAAGATTATGTGCGTTGCTTAAACCGCTTGAATACCGGGGGAGAGCGGCGAAGGCGGGAGGGAGGAAAAGAAAAAAGGGGTGGAAGAAATGAAAAGAGCAGGAGTCCTGACATCCACAATGCTGCGGAGGATGATAAGGGATACGGTGACAGCTCTTCCTCCCTCTGTCTGGGGCTTGGGCTGACTTTATGCGGGACACATTGTCAGGTAAAGGGCAGTCACAGTCACTCTTGAAGGTGATATTTTTTGTCTTTTCTGAATTGTCTGCATTGTTCGAGGATGTGCACTCAGTAATAGTACTTCTAACTTGTTATAAATTGTCTAAGGATATGTGTTTTTTATTAAAAGCTCCTTAGGCAACAGTTTTTTACACATAACAAAATGAAAAGATTGAAGATGTCTGATTTAGAAACACTTAAGAATTGCTTACAGTAGACATTTATTAGCCGCTGAGACAGCTGCAGCGTGGACGCTTGCCTGCCAGCCAGCCAGCACTGTCTCCCAAATCCTCTCAAGCATCACGGCTGCTCCATAGAGATATCACCACCAACGACAGCCACCGCTGGCTTCCTCCCATTACCTGCCCCTCACTTATCTGCCTGTGGCTGACGGATGGTCTTCCTTCTTTCTTCCCATTTCCTGCTTCCCGTGAGGACATGTGACTTACCAGCAGTCGATCTGGGTCAAATTTGATCTTTTCTATTAACAGAATCAAAGAGAGGTGTAGCACATGTAAAAGGGCGACGGCGTTCGTCCTCTGTGCAATCGCAAGGAAACGCTAAGTGACCGACGCGGAGCTGAAGTGTTCATTAACTCAGAAAAGGTAGAACCGGCCGTTCTTTAGCCCCCCTGAAACCCTCCTAACAGAATAATCTGACAGCTGAGACACTTAATTGAGGAAGCAACCAATATATATTAACATTAATTTAATTGCACTGAAAGAATTTCTTCTCTAATTGACCTTGGCCCCTTTACAGCATAATTACAGACGCTGACACTTTTGCTCAGCGTAGCCAGACACATCCTGTAAGGTCAGTGACCCTGCAATCTGCATAAGGAATTAAACAGGTGATAAAGCAGAGCTTACAACAGCCTAATGACAAATTATCAGCCAGTCCAACCTGCAAATTCATTCTTAATGCAAACCCCGATAACAAGTCATGCGGGGACCAGTAAGTATGCGGTTAATAAGACCAACTGGGAGGCGTAAAGGTTACTGAAATGAAAACCAGCTGTTTTTTGTCTTGGTGCATTTGGCACACACAGTATGTCAAATAGGAAGTACTGAGAGCTGACGTGGAGTTTCAGCTCTCAGTTTTACGGTTGAGGCCAATTGCTAAAATCACTTGTTAGTTTGACATTTAAGACTAAAATATAATCACTTCTCTGAGGTGGGCTAGATTTCCCCTGCTGTGGTATTTAACACACAAATATAGGGGTTTGTTTATGCTCAAGTGAAAAATATATAAATAAATTTAAAAAAAAAAAAAAGAACTCAAAAGAATAGATCAAGACGAGGAGTCAATTCTTAGCTCTGTGAACAGAAGGATTTGTAACCAGAGTTGTCCGCTGTTGTTCTCTCTGACCTTGCGGCAGGCACCAACTTGTGATTCTATACAATAACATAACAAAGCACCTTTGACTTGAGTAGCTCCTCTAACCGGAGCTCCTAGCCGGTGGCTCACCGGAGGTGATTGGAACTGCTCAGCCATGCAGTCGAGAGACTGCCGAGAGCTTTTCACCCAAGTGTTTAATGAGCTATGTTCAGGTCCACTCCACATTCAACCCAGTCCATTATTGGCTCCAAAAAGCTTTCAAAATGTCCTTTGAGCACTCGGTCTACTTAACCAATAGCCTCCTCATGCGGGTGCCAGCGGTCGCTTTTAAAAATGGCCATTTGAATTTTAAACCACTGAGAAATAAACACCTCTGCTAGTTCACTTCTCGCAACAACTTTGATTGCGTACATCTTGACTCTTGACAAGTTCTCATCATATATGTGCGTATGTTCTCAGTTCTAAAACGAAGGAACCAAAAGCAACCTATGTGACCACGGTGTTCGCTGCATTTTTATATAGGTGGCAAAAACTGAAGCCCAAAGCATGCGCTCAGGATTAATTGAAGGCCTCATAGGTATTTCAAAACATCCGCTTTCCTGCACGTGAGCCCCCAGGAGTGTTGTTTTCTCTGTAATGGTGTTATGAGGAAATTTGTAGTAATGAAAAAAAGAAAACCTGCAGCGTGAACCTAGCCTGCAGTCCTGTGCTTGCTCCCCACGGAGATGAGATCCTCTTTTGAGTGAGGCCTTTCGATAATGGAGTTCACTATTAATCATCTCCCCTCCATGTGTTTCTTTTCTGTTTCATTGAGTCGCCATTCTTCTCAACCAGATAAAAAAAAAACACCATTCAAGCCATTTCCTTCCTTCCTGCCTCATATTAAGGGATTATTGTCAAATGCATCTCTGGTCTGATGTTGAAAGCCTTGAATACACAGAGTCCATCACCAATTAAATGCCAACATGGCACAGAATGGCTCTGTAGCCAAGCGCTGATGCTCTCCCTGATACAATTATTTCATTCTGAGCAACAGATGCAATTAGATTTGGAAGAGGGATTTTTTTTTTTTTCATGAAAATCTGAGAAATCGATGGCCTGGCCAAATGTTGAATCTGTCAGCTTATTTTCCAGAGTCCAATTATATGCACATCTTCATCAACGTGGCACTAAACCTTGTGTCTTTGAAGCAAACGAGGAGAATTAGTGGTGAATGTTGAGTCTTCTACAAAACCAGACGCATTTGCATAAAAAGGGGACAACAATTATGACACTCTGTATTTAATTGGTTAAAGAGCTTTTAGCTGTTTGTTATATTTCACTGTGGAAATTTAGTAAATGTACTAATGCACTGCACATCTAGTCTAATCAAATTTAACCTTGCATTGCAGAAATGAATGCAAGGGGGATCTTTCTTTCTTTGGATTAGAGTTACAATGGCCACCCAACTACTCACTGTCTCTGATGAGTACGTCCTATTGGATTGTGGTGAACGCTCAGGGTTGCAATATTTCCGGATAACCTTAAACCTGCCACATGCTGCCATTAAATGAAACTCTTGAGCTTGTGGTTATGACATTGTGAACCACTTGTAAAGCTGGACATCGACAAAGATTTCAATTTACAAGGTTGCGAATAGCAAGATATCTTATCTTATTGTATTCATAAGATAAGATGGGACTTTATTTATCCCTGTAGCAGCAGGGCAAAAATGCATGTTAGTGACACAAAATATAGAATAATATTTACCAACTACATTAACTTTTAAATTTTCTGCTGTTAATAATAACTACAGTTCAGTTAAATAAAATGCTGAAGTGGAAACTGACTGCATATTGACATTCATGAATAACGATGAATGAATGCTCGATAATCAATGAATGCTCTTGAAAAACAAGTATTGCATACAAAGTTTACAAGTAAGCAGGGCAATAATAGTAACACCAATCAGGCATAACATTATGACCACCCTGTGTAGGTCTCACTTGTGCCTCCAAAACAGCTGTGACTCATCAGAGAATAGACATGGGCCTTCTGAGAGTGTCCTGAGGTGTCTGGAAATGCAGTGTCATTAATGGGGGCCTTTGGATTGAGGGGAGGGGCCTCTGTGGATCATCCCACAGATACTTGATCTTAATTTTTTTGAGTTGTTCCTATACGCACACGCAGTAAAAAAGTGCGTGTGCATCCTGCTGGACTGGACTGCTGCAATCAAGTAGTGTCATTGCTATGTGGTGGGGGTGTCTGGTCTGGTCTAGGTCTACACATCTAAGTAACAGCCACATGAATACCAGGTCCAAATGAACATAGAATTGTCACAATTACATTAAATTACAGTAGATCTTTTCTTGAAGGTCATCCGTGCTGAAAAGCTGATATCACTGTTTACACCAAGTGTGTCACATGGTGCACAGAGGTAGACTGTTGCTGCCTGGACCAGAACAGAAAAGCAGCTTTTGTTGTCCTGTCATAAAACACGTGTCCACTGTGAAGGACAGAAAGAAGAAAGAAAGAAGATGTTCAACTTAATACTTAGTACTTGGCTGCTGATGAGTCCATTTTGGGTGTGCAGTCCTCGCACCATCTGATCTTTTTGTTTGTTTGTTTGTTTTGTTTTGTTTTCTGGTTGTTATGAGAAACCATTTAGGTGAAATGTCTGTAATCAGAAGCCTCACTCTGAACCATACATCCTGTCCTGAATGGATCCTTAACAGATGATTACTCATACCGTAATATACGAAATGTCACTGACAATAGAAGGTTGTTTTTTTTTTCTTCTTCAGCATTTACTGATGAGTTTAAACCATCAAGCGCGAGATATTCACTCAGATACTTTCCTTATTAATCTTGTGTTATTTAGCAAAACACAATCTGGCAGCACTTGAGTGGCAGCTTTATAATTGGCAAGCATCCAGCCTTACTGTCTAAACAAACCCAGAGGAAATATATCAACTTGTTCGCCTGAATATGATTGGAAATGAATCATAATGGATACACACATCCACCACGAGAAATTGCTTTCGCTATCATTTACAGCCATGTTTGACACGGGCTCCGGTTGATATTTGCACATCTCCAGTGTGCCTCTGTCTTGTTTGCTTCAAATTATCTTTAACTAGCTTACAAATGCTGAATCTAACCTTGAGAGTGATTGCTTGCAGTGATAAATGACCAAACCCTTCCAGCTAAAAAGGGTTTTAGAACTTAAACAAGGCTTCAATTATGGTGACAATAAACCACGGAAACGTCGGCATTTTATTACCAGTAACCTGTCACCCGTGCACAGTCTCTGTTGCTGGACCCAGGGCAGAACACAATGTCTCATTGTTGCAGGTTAGGTGAGAATGTGCCAACAAAACCTGGTCATCATGACTTATTTACATTGTTTACTCTGGCTGTTCCCCAAAGAGACCAGGCAGGGGCACGACTGAAGGAGGGAGGGGGTGGCTAAATGATTCAGAGGCCCAGAGCACAACAGGAGCCCTGGAACATGCCAGGGATTTTACATATTTATAGAGTCAGAGGTGTTGTTGAGCTGTTTGTGCTGCCCCAGAGGTCAAGGAACAGTAAGATCATGCAGCTAGTGTTACCTTGTACGCTTTGTCACCCTCCATGAGCGCCGAGGAAGCAGAAACACGATCGGCCCATGTCTTCGTTATGCTGTCACCCATAAAGGAGGCATTAGAAAACACATGGATGGTATGTTAACTCTTTGAGGAAGTTGGCCTGGGTATGGGCATAGTGGAAAGTACTTTTGTAAAGTTATGTTTGCTTGGAGAGCCAGATCCTGTTATTGAAAAGGCAAACCAAAGTGAAGTGCAGCCACACGAGCCAGAAGCATATCGATGCCGCGCTTACTATCACGTTTAAGATGCAGCAGTTTCACACATGTTCTTTATGTGTACAGTTCGTGCCCGCAGTTAATCGGACCATTTCCTGTAATTTTGAGTCCCTGGTGAGCAGATGACGGATGCCCGAGCGGCAGACTTTCCTAAAGAAAAGGAAAGAAGGCAATACACAATACTCTACGCTCCACTGATGAAGAGCACATTTTCACAAAGATTGATCTCGGGAAGAGGAGCTGAGATCAAAAGCCCCTCTTAATATTTTAGGAAGGGAGTGGTTATATATTTATGGATTTGAAAGTCCTATATGTCTCCTGGATGTGTCTATCTGATCAGCATCCAAAACTGGATTCCATCGGGGGTGATGGAGGTAATTTCTCCCTGAGCTGCTTTTTTTTGGGGTTTTTGTTTTTTTTGGGTTTTTTTTTTTTTCCCTCTCTAGGTTTTAATAGCTTCTCTTTGAGGGAGCTGAAGTCACAAACAACAAGGGAACCCACAACCCACAAGTCACTCTTTAAAATGAGATCACTTCATTTGCTCATGACGTGATATGGTGTGTTGATACTTTTTGTACCATTAAGCAGCATTGGTTTTATCAGCTGTATTGGTATGTGTTGTGGCAGTTTTGTAAAGTGTTTAAATGCGCTTTTATGTTGTGCCTTTACTGCCTGCGTTTGCCGCAAACCACGTCTGCGAGGCACTTTTTCACAGGGAAATAAAATTTGAATTAAAATATTTGGTTTGAGAGGCCTGCCGACGTCAGAAGCCGAATGTTTATCACTCACATCGTAAGGAGGCGACTTGAACAGACCTTTCCAGGCGAAGGTCTGTGTCGGATCATATTTCCTAATTATCCTGACATACTCCAGACTACGTGGTGCTAATCAGCAGTCAGTCAAGTGTTCGACGAGGGCATGAAAGAGGAGGGGAAAAGAGCACGGAGGATAATGCTCACCTTCTTAACCAAAGGTTTATTCTCAGCCGTTGTTGCCTTGGTGAAGCGGCCCCCGCTGCGAGCAAAAGCACGCAACATTATCAGTTCACCAGGCTTTGAGAAGCTGCAGCATCACACAGAGCTCAACGGGCTCCCCTCTTAGCGTACAGATGGCTGTGGCGAGGCCCTGGTGGAAATAACACTAAATAAAATTCTCTCTCAGGATGTGACAAAAGAAAGTGGGGCTACCTTGCCACCTGCAACGTCTGGCACCTCTCTCTCTTCTTTGCCAATTAAAAGGCTGAGGGGAAGGGAAAAAAAAATAGTCAAGCCTCCAGGCTTTGCTTTGCATAATAACATTTGCATAAAATGAGACCATCTGTTTTGGAACCTTTGTTTTTTTTTAACTGTGACTTTAATGTGTTAATGCTGTGAGCTCTGATTTGCTACGCCATTTATTTCCTCGTGGGCAAGGCTACTGAACAAAAAAATGAAAGAGGTCTAGATCTCTATTAAATACAACAGAGCCAAAGCCATGACTCGGTTTGCAAACGCCTGGTAGTTTGGCCCATAATCCTAATAGGACAGTGACCTAATTACTTGAATGCAAATTGTGTTTGTCAGTATTGGCTCGGAGAAAATGACATGCAAGGCCAGATAATAGTTTGTTTAACTGGGTGCAGTGTGTTTGGTGTCCAGTGTTTAAAAGAGAGTCCTGCGTTACCGTTCCTGACTTGTATTTGCGTATTTTGTGCCTCAGGTTCCATTGGATGTGTTAAAATAACTGTCATCGATAAGATCTGTGAAACTCGATATAAGTGTAGTCAAGCAAGAAACATGATCATCCAGGTTCAGATGCGGAGAAGACATGAATTTGGAAAACATATCCAAAATATTTTATTTATACTATGTAATTATGCGCCATTACCCAGAAGAATTGTGTCTAAGCACACCAGTGTTGCTAGGTTTCAACTGTAAAATCATTTTCTCCCGTCGGTAATTGACAATTAATAATAATAACAGACCTTGTGCCACCTGTATAACTCCTCTGTGATTGACTGGCTTGCAGCAATAAATAAGATGTGCAGCAGTAGACCAAAGTTAAACCAGGAAATCCACCTTTAAACTGCACTGGATGTCTCTGACAGATAATTCCTAGGTCTGCCTTCATTTTCGCTTGGAAAAAAAAAAAGCGTTGCAAACCAGAGCATTGGGTGTTAAAAACCTGCAGGATTGTCCGATAGATCAAGTTTAGTTATAGCGATGTTGCCACGTGCAGAGGTCACAGCAATTAACTTTGGAAGTGTAATTCGGTTACTGTACAAGTCGGAATTGAATTAAAGTCAAAGGAATGGCCAATTTGTCAACTCCGCAGTTCGATTCGTTTTCCAAATGGTGACTCAGTTCTGCCGTTGTTCACCCGTGTTCTTGTGTTTATTCTCACTGGCACATATTCATCCACAGTACCTCGAGCCAGAGCTTCTGCCCTCCCTTTGTCTTGGATCCAGATCTTATAAGACCAGCCAGCGTGCCACTGGTGCAAACAGAATGATGCATTTACAAGAAATGGGAAATTACGGACGAGTATGAGTCCTTCTGTAGGGGCTGGGTGGGAGTTAATGAACACTCAGCAGAGTCCTACTGCCATACATGTCTTCTGGGCCCTCGTAGGGCCCCTCACCAGATGATGGACGTGTAGGACAGCCCCGTCACAGATTCCTCCCCAGTTTGCAGCACATTAATAACCATGCAAATGTTTTTTTTCTTTGGAAGTAATCACTCAGGAAGGGTGTAACTCGTTCTATGTAAACAATAGACGATACATCTGTATCTCCAGGCTTTTTGATATTCATTGACCTCCCACGCTGCTCCAACTTCTGGTAAACATGTCCCTGCCACTGGAGACCCAGCATGCACTTCACCTCGGGTTATCATTATTGTGCATCCTGCAGCGAGTGGCTGGCTTGATTAGAGAGATCTAGAGCTCTCTCTGTCTTGTGGTTTTCAGGAGAAGGTCGAAGGACCATCTTCTCCTCTGTAGCAATCAGGCTGACAGCCTTCTCCATGACTCTTTATCCACAAAGCTTGTTTTGAGATTTAACTTTCCCCCCCTTTTTTTTTATCACAACAAAGGCTCCAGTTAAGCTCTTTACTTCAAGAAGAGGCGTGATTTAAAATAGCTGGCAGTTATCATTACCACGTTTCCAGTTTTTCTTCATCTTTTTATATGAATAATATATGAGTAAGGCACCATATATTTGAGAAGTGCAGAGCCAGTCAGAAAGATATTTGTAACCTCATCTCCCTTTAGACATATACCTTTTGTAAGAGTAACTTTCTTTTTCTATTGGGGTTAACTCGCATCTCTTTCTTTCATTCTTTCCAGATTCACACAAATACAAAATTATTATAATTGCTATTTATAATTACTATAATTAGGAAATCAGAATTCAAATGGTAAACACCACAGCTCCAGTGTGGAGGTTACACACTTGAATTCAAAGGTCTAAAAACCAGCTGCACCACATTCCTCATAGTCCCCTGAAAAAACAAAAACAAAAAAACAATTGTTACTTACGCAGTAATTATAATAATAACAATTAGGCACAGGCTTACTGTGCAGAAAATAAGAACGCGGGGCAAACGGTGAGACTTCATCAAAAATTCTGAATATGAGATTGACTTATCAGGTGGCCTGTTGGGTGCAATTCAATTATCTCTTTGTTTTGCTGCAGGGGAGGGAAGGGAGTAGATTGAAATGCAACACACAGTGAAATAGCAGGAGTCTGCTGGTACCGATAAAAGGTCAATAAAAGCAGCGGCGTGAAAAGAGAAAAGTGATTAGCAGTAAAAACTAATAGATTGTGGAATATTGTACTGAGGGAGCCGTTTTAGTTGTTTTGTTTTTGTAGGAAATGGAAGTTTTTAGGATATTTCTTTGCTAGTGTCTTTTGGAAACAATTCCAACTCTAATGGAAACTCGTGAGATCCCTGCTGCGTTTTCTGCATTGTGGTGTTCCGGATGACATTGCTGCACTTTCTTTGCGAGATCTCTTAGAAATGATGGGAACGAAGGTCACGTCCCATCTCAAAAGAAGTCAGAGGGGAACTTATTTGTAAAAAACGCACAAAAAGCTCCATCTTATTTCTCTTTGCGCTTCCCAGAATCCCAGGTCATCTTCCAAGTAACCTCAGATGTTATCCGGTTCCACTCTCCGAATGCAGATCTCATTCAATCACCCTGAGTGTGTCTCCTCTTTCCTTATCTCCCAAAGCTTTTCTCTTAGAAAACCCGTAGGAGCCATACTCTGCAAAACTCACAGTGATAACAGGGAATAGAAAAAGACGGGGCGAGTCTACCGCCGCTGTATTGTGCCGGCGTGAGCGCATTCCAGTTCATGCTTCTCGTCTGAGACGGGGAACGGTGTGCATATGGGACACCCTCCTCTGCAATGCAATATTCAAAGAGTTCTTACATAATTCATCTTTTCTCTCTCCCTCTCCCTCCCTCTGTCTCCCTCTGTTTTTCGAGAGCCATCCTCAAAGTGTCACTGGCAGACCCTTTTAATTTGACAAGCCTGTGAAGCTGGAGTGCTAAAATCTTGACTGCTTGGCTCTGCAACTTCTCGCGGGACGGGTTGATATTGGGATGATAATGAGGCACTCTTTTCAAAAGAATGGATGAATTAATAACCAGTCATCGGTCTGGGAGGAATAGTTCAAAGGGCGTCATAAACCAGTGGCTTATATGTGTCTGCTTCCAAATGAAAGGAACCATGATTTATTTAGGTCATGGGCAGCCTGTTGGTGAATAAATGCTGATATTTGTGCAGCCTGGAAACAAACAGAAAACACTGTAACTGATATTAAGTTCACGTGGGAATCACTCAACGAATGCCATTCCCTACAATTAAGTGGTAACTTATTTATGACCTCTAGGAGGAATCTGTACATGCACGTTCATTGTTTCCGTTGTTTCCGCACAACGTGCTGATTGTTTCTGTGCAGCAACTGTGTGCGCAGGTGGTCATCACGCTTCTTTGGCAGATGATGTATGTGCTGAAAGTGCATTTTCAAACTTTTATGGTATTTTTATTTTGTGTTTTCCTGTCATTTGGAACTGTTTTATAGAGAAGAATGGCAGGAAATTGTGGCGACACCATGTCTTTAAAAACCCATAATGGCATCCCGAGCAGTCAAGTGACGAAAAATAATGGAAGGCAAGGATGTAGATTTATGTCCACACCCTGGACTATGTGCACAGTACCAAATCACAGGAAGTCAAAGTAAGAAGCTACCAATCAAAGTGGATTCTTTAGCTTCTAAAAAGTATAATATTTCCCTGAGTCCAAAACTGAACTAAAAAGGGAGTGAATATTTGAAATAGCTCTTTTTCTTCTAAGTAGATTTCATCCTTATCATCATGCGTTCTTTAACTGTGTGCCAGTGTCTTTCTAAATTCAGTCCAGGCACTCTAGTTATAAGAATGAGTTGGCCTCAGTGCTGATATGAAATGATGGTTGCTTCTCTTAATAATCTTGGATGGATTTTTTTTTCTATATATATATATATATTTTATATATCATCCAGCACAAATGTATTTCTTATCACTTTCCCTCCCATCATCCTTCCTCCCTCTCTCCCCGTGTTTTCCACAGATATAATTTCTAGGTCACATTGGGGGTGAATCACTTGTAACTGGAGCAAATGTATTTCCAACTCGTCCTAACTTTTCAATCATGCGTCTCCGCGATAGAGCAGGGCCCGGCGCGCCGAGGACATATTACATGTTTGTTAGCTAACGCCCAGCTGGATCGCCTTCCTTCCCCAAAATTAATTTGTCGTGGCCAAATAGTGTGAGCTGTTGTCTGGATGCCGCGGCCCCCACATGGGCCACCTCTATTTGTCTAGGCAGCCCCAGACATCTGCAGCTCTCACATCTGGGGGAGAGAGAGGCCATGAGCAGGCAATTTCACTCCAACACTCCCTCCCGTCTTTCCGCCATTAGGCAGCTTCCTGATGGCCTTCCTGATGGACGATTTTTCTAGCTCCTAAGTAGAGTTTTGCAAACCAGCACATGTAGGCTAAACGTGTGCATCACAGACATGGAGAGCTTTGAGTTGTTTTTTCAGGTCAAGTGCTCTGGTACAAAGAACACGACCGAAGGTGGAAAGGGATTTTGTCGTTAATCCATCCGCCCACTTTGTATAGCTTCATATCTACAAAGACATGAACTGTTATTGAAACATGGAAGAAGAACTGAATATTGCATCTTAGACCACTTTAACAATTTACTCGCAGGCTCCAGAATAAACCAAAAATGCGCAAACCAAAATGGAAGAGGGTTATTCCCACTCGGCCGTCTTCCACTTCCACCCCACCTGAACATCCACACTATGAAACGCTGAATTTTAATTTGAGGCCATTCTCACATGCAGCTTGTGGATTAAAATGCGTGTGGGTTAGCAAGTTGTGAGATCCTGCTCGAAGCTCTTTGGTAATCACCGGACCTCTCTCGGGTAATCATTTACTTGGGTATGAAGCAGGGTACTTGGCCAAGAAGGCGATATGAACAGCAGAAGATAAGCTGGAAGCGTGGTTCCTCCGTCACTATGTACAATGATCCCAGCGCTATTGAAATGAACAGATGGACTCCCACACATGCAGCACAGAGGGGATGGATAAAGCATTTTCCTACGTGCTGCGACAGTTATTTATTGACTGTTGGCTACACAGAAAGTGGCTTGTGTAATGTAGTCACTCTGCATATTGCCACGAGAATGTGTCATAAAAACATTTTAGTTTAGTTATTATATTTTATACAGGTTATTACATTAGGATTATGGATGCTGTATTGGTTGCCATGACATTTTTATGGCTGTAAAAGTATGTTTTGGGAGCAGAGTGGTTTGGAGTACAGTAAGAAGCCAAACTGTTTGTACACCTACTTTAATGGAAATCCGTGTCATCTAGTTTTATAGTTTTATATGTGCATAAACAAACTGCTTTCAACTTGCACTGGAAAGCAGCGCAGCCATGCTAGCTATTAGCATCTGTTTGAAGGAGTCTTTGTTGAGTTCTTGTCTGAAACACAACAGATTAGGACACAGCGACCTCCAGCCAACATCAGACAAATCTAACTACTGACGCTGCAGCCTTGAAGTGTGAAAGCCGGCAGATCTGTGTTATCTTTGAGTGTTTTGTGTTTAATAAATTCCCACACTTCTAAAGATCGGGTTTGTACTTTTCAGTGTCGGAAGCCAGATGCGTCAGTGTATTTCACGCAAGTCATTGCACTTTATTGATGTCATGGATTGCATGGTTGAGCGATAAATACGATGAAGCTGTCAGGAAGTTGAAATACTGACAGTGGCTCACTATAGAGGGTATGCACGTGACGTCACAGCCTCCTTTGTTACAGCCACTGAGTGACAAAAGGTGACAGCTGATCATGGAGATTAGCAGCATTAGTTTCAATCACAGGCTTTAATAGCATCTAAATTATAAAGTCAGTTTAGAAAAATGTGAAGGGCTGTGGTGCGATTGACTGTACCAACAGATCTGAAAAGCAGTTGGAGATATATTTTTGCAGATATGCCCTACTGCCAAAGAAAACAGAAGTAAATGGAACGCTGCATTACGAAGAAACAACTGGAATCCATGCACCAAAACCTGGTCTTGTGGTTCACATTCAGTGAAGTTACTTCCTAAGTTATGTTCTGGAGGGCTGTCAGATAAATTTGTCGATGTCCGGTTGGACACTACAGTATTCTATAGCTAACACAGCTCTTAGCATTAGCATCTTTTATTTAACTACATTTATCATAACTGAAATTAACTAAAACTAACTTAAACTGAAACTGAGGCTAATCCACTTTTCCAAATCCACATAAGGGATACATAGCAGTGTTTAGAAGGGATGTATGGAACCACACTTAAATTACATTAGCATCAGTAATCTGGGTGTTTACGTGCCGACATTCATTTTCTGATTTACAGGAGTTACTAAACAGGAGTCTGTCTGTGACCAGTGGCCACATTCATCACACTGATATAGACTAGAGCAGAGACTGCTATGAGCAGGTTTGTAGTGTAAATGGCTCTGCTAGATGCTAGAGGAAATTGGGAAAAATAAGTATTGCACATGGAGTTTACGATTTAACAGGGCAGTAATAGTAACACCAATAAGACATAACATTATGACCACCTTTCTAATATTGTGTAGGTCTCCCTTGTGCATCCAAAACAGTTATGACTCAGAGTGACATGGGCCTTCTGAGGGTGTCCTGTGGTGTCTGGAAACAGAATGTTCTTAGTGGGGGCCTTTGAGTCCTATGGGTTGAGGGGAGGAGCCTCTATGCTTGATCAGTTTGGGATCTAGTGAATTTGGAGGCCAGGTCACCACTTCATGCTGTTCTTCATATGTCTTTTCAAGTGTGTGTGTGTGTGTGTGTGTGTGTGTGTGTGTCTGTGTCATTGCTATTGGGTGGGGGTGCCTGGTCTGGTCTAGGTTAGTGGTACATGTCTAAGTAACATCCACACGAATGCCAGGTCCCAAAGTTTCCCAGCAGGACACTGAATTGTCACAAGGATGGACAATGTCATTTACTTCTCCATCAGTGGTTTTAATGTTGTGGCTGGTCAGTGAATAAGGTTTTGATTCTTTCTTATAGAAATGAAAATCTGAGGTACTACAAGCCCTTATCTAAAGAAAGAAAGCACACTTTTAGCAGATTCCTCTTACTGTGTAGATCATCTTTTTAGTAAGAGTCCCAAATAAAGGCCAACAGCTGCTCAGTTTATGACTTTTCTACATATTTTATGTAGACCTGAAATGGTGGCAGTCAAAGAGCAATGTTTTTTGGGCATGTGCCAGATTTGAAAATTCAGATATGATAGGTGACATCTTCTTGTTACCACTCTAGTGCTCCCCTCAGTGAGTTTATTTATTTATTTTTTTACTGCTGCACCTTTAAATGTGATATTATATCACAGCATAAGAGGAATCTGGCTGCATGCAGTCTCGTCTTCTTATCATTTCAGTGGATAGTGTTCGAGCTTTAACCAGTGTGCCTCTGAGCGGCTGTGTGTCCATACTCCACCCTGGTTTTGCAGAATTAACGTCATTACATGCATCACTTTCTGTCATTGCAATATGGCTTGTGCAATCTTGGGATTGCGAGCATCCACAGAATTCTGTGTGCAGATGCAATGTTTCTTTATTATGAAATGGGTAGATTGGATTTGTGCAAAAGATATTGGAATTACAGAGAAACTGATTTATGTTCAAATGTGGATGTGTGTGACAGATAATAAGCAATAAAATATAAAATTAAAGGAATGTACAGTAAAAATGAAAAAAAATGTCTTAAGGCAGTGCATATACATCCATGTTGCATATTCTGCTATTTGTACCATTTGAGATGATCTGAAAGAAACGCAGCTACTTTGCATATTGTTTGTCTTCAACAAAATCTGTGGTTATTGTTTGTTGGTCACTAACACTCCAGGCCATATACTGTGTGCATTAATGCAGAAACCTAGACCAGTAATGTTTCCTCTGCAAGGTGGTATCATTCAGTATCTCGAGTCTTGTTCACTAAACTGTCTGGGTCAAGCAGCCCCTCTGAGATGAACACAAACAGAAGGTTACATGCTCCCAGATTAGAAGCCCTTCATAGTGTTTCATGAGGTTACCTTATCAATAGCCTAGCTACTTGTTCTTGTTATAGCTGATGTCCTGTTCTCATCTCATCTGGCTCAGTGGTTTGTGGATTAACGTCCATATATCGTTTTATTTCTTAGTTAACATTATTGGCATAAATACTGAAGTGTAAAAAGACTTGTAATTGAAGACTATTTATTAAGTAATTAATTTGTCCCTTTGCATTCAAGTTATTGGCCAAACATTTACCAGGCGTGCTGTTGCATTTGGTGCCAAGACATTAGCTGCAGATCCTCCTTTAAGTCCTTTAAAGTGGGGCCTCCATGAATCAGTCTCCTTTCTTCACCACATCACACAGAAACTTGATTGGATTGAGATATAGGAAAGTTTGGAGGCCATTTCAACACCTTGAATTGTTGGTCTTCAGACCATTGCTGAACCATTTTTGCTTTGTGGTAGGGTTATAACGTTGAAAGAGGCCACTGCCATAAGGAACTTGTGTTAACACTTCAAAGTAACATCCACAAGAATGGTACGAACCCAAGGTCCTCGCAAAGCAGCTGGATCATCCACGTGATATAAAAGAAAATGTGATTTTTCGGACCGGGCCACCTTCTTCCATTGATCCATTACGTTCACATGCTAATTGTAGGCACTTTCAGCCATCGACAGAGGTCAGCATGGCTACCCTGACTGATCTGCAGCTACACAGACTGATCACCAACAAACTGCCAAGCTCTGTGTGCTGTGACATCTTTTCTATCAGAACCATCATTAACCTTTTCAGAAATCTGAGCTACAGTAGCTGATCTGGCCAAGCTTCTCTCCCCTGGTGCATCAGTGAGCCTTAGCTGCCCATGACCTTTCCACCAGTTCACCTCTTTTCCATCTTTGATAAGTACTGATCTCTGCAGACAGCCAGACCCCACCCACCCTGCAGTTCTGGAGCTGCTTTGACCCAATGTCTAGCCAGCACGATCTGTCCCTTGTCAAAGTCACTCAAATCCTTCCACTCGCCTATATGTCCTACTTCTAAAACAAATTCTTTGAGGACATAGTGAAATAATCACTTGCTGATACTGTATCTACCCCGCCCCACTGACAGGTGTCACAATAACAAGATAAGCGGTGTTACCGGCCGCAGCTGTCAGTGGCCGTAAAGCTACGACTGATGGGTCTGTATCAGCCTTGTTGGCTACTTATTCATCAAAAGCACGGACCTAAATCTCGTCTGATCTTGTCAAAACTTCAGCTCTTCCTCTCAAGTGCTACAGCTGCATGAAAATGAATCGAGGCTACTAATCTGTGTCACAGTGGTGTGTGTTAGCTGGAGGAAAACGCTGTCGAAGATGAAAGTAAAAGAACAGAGCGCCTGAATGAATGGTCGTGGCCTCCCATCAGCTCTTAGATTATAGCTAGTGTTTTGGTGTAAAACATTTTGCCAGAGCCTATTAGTGTAATTAGGTCCTGTGTTGATCTCTCTGCAAGATAGTTCTTCAATGGAACCATTGACCTAGAATAATATGAATGTGCTGCAACGTAATGAAGATGAAAACACATTAAAAGAGTACCAAGGCTTTAAAGTAGGATCTTAGGGGTTAGGATATTTTTTTGGAGTATTTTCGTCTTTTTTTTTTTCTTTGACCTAAAATAGATTAAGTGATTGTCAATTTGTTTTTTTCTTATTTTTATTTAGATTTATTATGTAAACAGCAAGGTCAGTTGCATATTTTTTTTTTCTTTACATGGTGTTAGCACAATGGCATCAAGGCACATATTTTTGAGTTATTTTTTTCATCTCTGAATAAACAAGACTTGGAAGCCGACACTCCACCTAAGTAGCACAAGTCCCCATTTCCCTCTGGAGGAGACGCATGTCTTATAATCAGCGAGCAGCACACAAACCAGACATATGGCGCTTTCATTGCTCTGCTCTTGTGTCAGTGCTCATGCAAGTGGTGGTTTCATTGTTGTGTTTGTTTGTTTTTTTTTTTTTTTTTTTGTCTGTGTGGCTTATAACACGAATAATTAGTGACTGTGATAAATTGCCGCAAGCCTCATCCCAAGAGGCCAGACTAGAAGTCTTACTCTCAAAGAAGACAGCCTTGCACTGTCTTTAAATGAGCTATTTCTACTCTACCAGTCAACAGGCAGTTGGGGATTTCACGATGTTCTGCTTAGTCTTCGGAAAATACTCCATAATTACTTTGTGGTACATCTGTGTGCAAATTAAGATATCATGTCTAATTAAACCTCAGAAAAGGCAGACGTTACAGTGGAAGGGTCGCTAGTTTGGCCCTTATGACTGCGTTTCTACTGTACCACTCAATGATTTATTCATTCCGTAAATGAGTTGCCCTTGACTTAATGCACATAAGTGATGCAACAGATCAGCAGACATTGAGCACTAATGAGGGCTGCAAGGATGCAGATGACCATAATGGACTGGAATATAGAAATCTGAAAAAAAAAATAAAAATGAGTGGGTCTACAGTGAGGGAAATAAGTATTTGATCCCCTGCTGAATTTGTAAGTTTGCCCACTTTCATAGAAATGATCAGACTCTGGTTTTTATGGTTGTTTACTGGTTATGGGTATAGACAGAATATCAGTCGAAAATGCATAAAAAACACACAATCTAAAAGTTATAAATTGTTATGTATTTTATTAAGGGAAATAAGTATTTGATCCCCAAGCACAACACAAGTCAGTACTTTGTAGAGAAACCTTTGTTGGCAAGCACAGCGATGAGACGTTTCTTGTAGTTGGTCACCAGGTTTGCACACAGCGCAGGAGGGATTTTGGCCCATTCATCTTTACAGACAGTCTCTAAATCCTTCAAGTTTCTTGGCTGCCTCTTGGAAACTCGGAGCTTCAGCTCCCTCCACAGGTTTTCGATCGGGTTAAGGTCTGGAGACTGACTAGGCCACTCCATGACCTTAATATGCTTCTTCTTGAGCCACTCCTTTGTTGTCCTGGCAGTATGTTTTGGGTCATTGTCATGTTGGAAAACCCACCCACGAGGCATCTTCAGTGTTCTTGCTGAGGAAAGAAGGTTTTTGTCCAAGATGTTACAGTACATGGCTGCATTCATTGGCCCCATAATGCAGTGAAGTTGCCCTGTACCCTTTGCTGAAAAACAGCCCCAAAACATGATGTTTCCACCTCCATGCTTAACCGTGGGTATGGTGTTCTTTGGGTCATACTCACGTTTTTTCATCCTCCAAACACGGCGGGTCGAGTTAATGCCAAATAGCTCAACTTTGGTTTCGTCAGACCACAGCACTTTCTCCCAAGCCTTCTCTGAGTCATTTAGATGTTCACTGGCAAACTTAAGGCGGGCCTGTACATGTGCCTTCTTGAGCAGGGGGACCTTGCGGGCACTGCAAGAGTTCAATCCATAACGGCGCAGTGTGTTGCCAACTGTTTTCTTGGTGACGGAGGTCCCAACTGCTTCCAGATCATTAACGAGCTCCTGCCGTGTTGTTTTAGGCTGCTCCCTCACCTTTCTCATCATCATCCTCACTCCATGAGGCGAGATTTTGCGGGGAGCTCCAGACCGAGGACAGTTGATGGTCCTTTTATGGGTCTTCCACTTGCGAATAATGGCACCAATAGTTGTCACCTTCTCACCAAGCCTTTTGCTGATGGTTTTGTAACCTATACCAGCCTTGTGCAGGTCTACAATCTTGTCCCTGACATCTTTTGACAGCTCTTTGGTCTTGCCCATGGTGCTGTAGAAGTTGGAATGTAAGAAACTGATTCTTAGAGCAGGTGTGCTTTATATACATGACGAGTTAAGATCAGGAGTATTGGTAATTAGTTGACTGAGCACAGCTCCGTGCCACATGCGCACCAGCCAATCTATAGGAGCCTGAATTCTAAGTGAATTGTTGGGGATCAAATACTTATTTCCCTTAATAAAATACATAACAATTTATAACTTTTAGATTGTGTGTTTTTTATGCATTTTCGATTGATATTCTGTCTATACCCATAACCAGTAAACAACCATAAAAACCAGAGTCTGATCATTTCTATGGAAGTGGGCAAACTTACAAATTCAGCAGGGGATCAAATACTTATTTCCCCCACTGTAAGTGCATAAGGGATATTCCAATACCACTATTTGTCAGAACAAATAGAAGTACAAAAATTTACTGCCAATACTGAGTACCAGTACCAATGCTCAATCTTAATAATCTCTGTGAAGCTTCTTTTTAGAGCTACAGCTAAAGGTTGTCTCTACTGCTATGATGCTCTTTGAATCACAGGAGCTCACTTTTTTAACATGAGAAATCAACATGCAACATGTGCTATAATAATAATAATTTATAATATTCATTAATATATTATACTGTATTGATCCCCAGAGGGAAATTATGTACATCTTACCCATCCATTCATTCACACAGCCTCTAAGCAGAAAATTGCCCGGAGAGCAATTTGGGGGTTAGGTGCTTGCTCAAGCCACCGCAGCTATGGGAAAGGGCCGAACCTGGCGCCTCTAACCACCACTCTACAGCTGCCCGAAAGACTACTGCGTACCACATGTAGTTGGCACATCTATGTGGACTTTTTTTAGGCTGGTTGAGCTGCACCTGAATGTTTTTCAGGTGGAAGTAGGCTGTGGAGCAATGAGGGGAAACTCTCAGCCTGCTGACCTCCCTACCACTGCCTGCCTTCTTCTTCTATGGTTTATAGGCTAGTGGCAAACCAGCCTTGACATGCCTAACTGCCATCTACTGCAGTCACCTACCTGCATATTGGTTACATAATGTAACCCCAGGTTCTGTGCAGTTTAACCCTTTGTAGGGCAGTCATTGAAGTGCTTCTAAATTCTAAATTTGAACCCTAACATGTTATCTTAGGACATCACAAGACTGTTTCAGTCTTGTGATTTTTTTCTTTTTTTGTGGAGAAAATGTTAGAATATAAGTGCTGATTCAGACACTTTACGTCAACATACACATTATCACATTCAACAACATTAGGCCACTCCTTCATGGTGTCTAATTAAGCAGTGATAAGAGGTGGACCTAGCAGTCCACATTTGAGCCTGATTTGACCTGAAAATATTTCCTTGATCTTATCTGATTAGCCGGGGAAAACCACATGCTTTTAAACATCACTAAGACAAACAAGTTTTGATTTAAAATGTGATGAAGTTACCAAATATGGTTCCATAAAGGGTTAAAGTTTTTAGTCAACGTTGCATGCTTTCTTTTTAAAGGGTGGGTCGAGATCCGTTTGTCACTTTAGTACATTGATACTTAGTGTCTTGTGACCAGTCGCAAATCACGATCCTGACAATGCTGACCTTTAAAGGAATGTGGAGAACCATAAAGACCATAAAGCAGCAAGTTCAATGATATATTTGTGAACCTGCCCATGGTAATTTCTTTCACAGGGAAACAGATGTACCCACGGCATTCTCTTCACACCTAAGCTGTTTGATCGGTGTCTAATAAACTCGGGTACATTTGCCCGTTTAACTGCTTTTATCTGGTATGAAAACAGTTTATTAAACTAAGGCCGCCTGAAGAAATAGGTCTGTGGCCGTCTCTGAGTATACTCTGTGGCCCTTTGTTTGTGGAATGAAAGCAAAACAGACAAGCCACTGGAACACAAACTCCTTTTAAATCAATGCACTTAGCCACCAAGATCATTTAGTCACCACGCACATCTCTCTGTGAGCGTGGGGACTTTCCTCTCTCGATGAGACACGGAAAAGAAGGAAACAACACAAACAAACAATCTATTACGCCTGTTTTGACAGTTTGTCATTAAAATGTGAGTGACTTTTAGCAGCCTTACAGCAACAATCGCTTTCCCACTTTGCCTCAAGCGCTCATGACCCCCGTGTTGTGTACTGCCAGGCTCCCAGCGCACACATCTTTTGTGAAGGTGCTTAACCTGAAAGATTGCGTACTTTGTATGGTAAGCTTTCCCTTTATTTGTCTACCATGTTCAGGTTAGGTCGGAGAGATTACTCTCATGTTACTTCCATACGTCTGTTCTTCATATGAATCATATGTAGCATGGCGTGAGCAGTCATATTTCAAAATATTACTCATTTTACTACAGTGTGAAGAAATGTGTTTTTCTTACTTTATGTCTGATGTGATCCTCAAATCATCCAGCTGTGGTGTCACTCCCCGACAGAGTCCAAAGGTTACGCAATGACTCATTGTTTCGGTGAATGTTATTCTAGAAGATGATTAGCTCCATCTGACGTTTGCAGTCAGACCCTACCCTCTCTATATTGACCGGCTAATTCTATTAATTCCTTCTTTGAAGCGGGGTGAGTAGAACTCTAAGGTTGCTCATCAGTGGGGCCCTTCATCCAGGAATTTTCATTAGCCCAACCCTTGATGGCTTAGTGACTTACCCGCAGATGCAAAGGGAGGCCTGGTCCATCTAATGGGAGAAATATTTGTGAGAACTCACCAGTGTCTTGAGCTGGCAAGTCGGAGGGAAAGGAGATGGAGGTGTCTGGTGTTGTTGCGGGGTTACATAAGGTTTTGTTGGTTGTAATGTCAGGGCGGGGGCCAGATGTTTCCTAACCTCCCTCCTCTTTGTTTGAGCCAGTTGTGGGGGATTTAGTGTAATTACAGGTGTGTTGCATTGATGTAAATGTGACAGACGAACACAGAGAGAGTGAAGGCAAGCGTCACTGGTGGTAGGCTGCATGTGAGGACCTGACGCCGTTGCCATAAATCACTTTGGCCCCCGAACAAAGGAAACTGAGCAGCAGCGCGGCTTATGCAGGTGTCAGAGAGAGAAACGTCGGGATAATGTATCAATGGCTCCAGGCTTTGTTTTGATTACTGCAATTATTTTTATCCTCTTGTAGTTTACGCCATGTGTGTGTGTGTGTTTTTTGCCTCCACGTTAGTCAATTATAGGTCAGGATTTCCTGGGTGACTCATTAATCATGTAAGTATTTGCAGACTATATAATATTCTGCACAGTATGCCCTACAAATGTGATAGAGGACGTAATTGCGTGCTAACAACATATTTAATCACAGAGTGTTGTGTTTTCCGTATCACCTGAGTTCATTTGGCTATCACTACAATTCACTGATAAGCAGCGCGCAAGAGATAAATCAGCCCGGGCTCATTCACACCTGGGCACAGTGCGAAGGAAGAATAGGAAGCGGAGTGAAAAAAAAAGGAAAAAGGCAGGCTAGTGCCACCTGACTGATGAATACACTCATGCATGTGGACACTTGGCTGGCGCACGGAGAATAACAGGGAGGGGATCTGGCACTTCATCAAGCAGACCCACTACTGGGAAATCGCTGTGCGAGAGCGATGAGGATGATGCGTTTATCTAGCTTCCTTTGTGATGCATAACTGGCTCGGCTGGCCTCACTCGCACAGCGCACAGTACGCCTTCCAACCTGCAGCTCGCACCCCCCCAAACATTAGATACTTTTCTCTCGCTTGACACATCGTAGGAGTTCTTCTGTTTACCTAAAGCAAATAAAATCGTGCAGCTGGAGTGTATCCGCTGCGACTCCCCTCTTTGTTCTTCGGCAGGCTAAGCACGTTTTTTTTTTTTTTTTTTTTTTGCACTTGCCTTATGAGGTTCTTCCTCACTTGGTGACATTTTGTCGACATAATCCTCCTCAGGTGTGACACGCACGCCGGGCCTTCTCCTGCACGATCACAGGTGAATCTGTGTGTGGGGGAAACGTTGTGAAAATCAGAGGGCGGGCCATGAGAAGATGCACAGAAATGATGCTCGCACGCTGCAATCCGTAATGAGATTACCGCTCAAGGCGCATGCGAGACCATTTGTGCGTGTGTGAGTTAATTGGCAGCCAAAGAGCCTAAGAGGGAATGTTCTGCGAGCCTAGCAAACAGTAACTCAGACCCAGGGCAACACTAATTATTCAGGGCTGCCCGCCAAAATTCGCAATATTACAGTTTCACAAAGCTATCTTAGCTCGCAAGCTCTCCCTGTTACATGATGTGGCAAGGATTCTGTTTTTGATGAGTAGAAAACGGCGACCCACACAGCAGGTGCAAAAATACATGTATTGGTGCTTATTGCCTTTGCAGATCAAGCGGTTTAATCACAGTTTTTGGTAGAGCTGGTTTCATCCCTCTTGACTACGACCATACACCGATCAGGCATAATATTATGACCACTTTTCTAATATTTTGTAGGTCTCCCTCGTGCCTCCAAATTAGTTGTGACTTATCAGAGAATGAACATGGGTCTTCTGAGGGTGTCCTGTGGTGTCTGGCAAGAGAATGTTGTCAGTATGGACCTTTGGGTCCTATGGTTTGTGGGGAGGGGGTTTTGTGGATCAACACCTTGGTCAACACCTTGTGCTGTTCTTCATGTTTTCTGAGTTGTTCCTAAAGCATGTCTGTGTGCGTGTCTTTGTGTGTCTGTCTGTGTCAGGCTGCATCCTGCTGGGGATGGCTGCTGCCATCAAGGAGTGTCATTGCTATGGGGTGGGGGTGTCTGGTCTGGTCTAGGTGGGTGGTACATGTCTAAGTAACATCCACATGAATGTCAGGTCCAAATGTTTCCCAGCAGAACATTGCTGTGTGTCTGTTGTATTATAAACCTCCACACACATACACAGAAAAAAAAAATGAATCTGGTGGAAATCTAAAATCAGCGTTCACTGAGTTCAGACAAAGGTGTTAATATTTCCCCTCCTCTGGCCAACAAACCACATCCATCCCTTCCATTGTCGAAATGTCTGTGATCTTCAACGACAGCAGTCGCCGAAGCATCTAAAAGGCCCTTGCTTACTGCATTAGCATGATTGCTGAGAGGAAATCTGGGTGAAGCGACGATGGCGGGGAGAGAAATGGTGAAAGTGGCATAAATGTGGAAGGATGTGGATGCGTGTGTGTGTGGGGGGGATGGGGGGGTAAAAATAAAAAAATAAAAAAATAATTGAAAACCCACCGAGGTAAATAAGATTTGCCTCTATTTCTGCTGATGGCTGTCAGAACACCAGCGCTCTAAGCTGCAGATACGGTGGCAGCCCAGGGTGTGTGTGTCTTTGCATTTGTGTGCTTTGGTCTGTGTATGGCAGGGGCTAATTATCACGGAGGAGGGAAGAGGGAGGGCAGGTGTGTGTGTGTGTGTGTATGTGTGTGTGTAGGGGGGGTATCTGTTCTGTGTGTGGAGATGAGTGAGAAGAGGAGGACGGGAACAACAACCCCACCACAGCAGCCGCCCTCCCTCAACGTCCCCCACCTCAGCCTGACAGGCCTGCTTTGCTAATAGAATAGCAGTGGAGCATGCTTGAAAAGAGGGCTGGTTAGAAAGCCTTTGATCAGCAGTCCCCTGTGACATCAATTAACCATTAATGTGCAGCCGCAGAGCAGGAAGATGGAGAGCTGTCCAGGGTCACCTCCGTTCTGCAGCCCCACAGCCTGATAATGACAGCTATTTAACCCAAGTGGCCTCACTGTACATTGTTCCGCGTGTGTGTGTTGCAATAACACGCCTGCATGTGAAGATTAATTCCGGAATAATGAGTATCATGTGCCGTACTCATGTCACGTTTAAATTGATGTTTGGAGAAAAGAGAAAACTTATGTTCCTTTTGTTTGTTTCTGTCCGTCACCGTCTGCTACAGACAGTCTTTCATCCGGCACCTTCGCCACTCAGCGGCTTTTATTCTGAAGCTGGGTCGCGGGGCTGACAGCGACAGGACTTTGCATTACCGCAGACAAGCAAACAATCATGACATTTTCCGTGCCACCCCTTGCTGCATGTTCAAACTGTTTGACCTCATCACTTCAATCCCGGGGCGCCCGGGAGACACATTAAAAAAGGGAACTGTGTCCGCCGATGTGACCAAAATCACAGATGGAGAGAACTTTTCCCAGCTGATGAGCTCCCTTTACATTCCAGCCCAGCCTGCCAAGCATTCCCCTATTTCTTTTTTTCTTTGTTTCTCCCTCCCTCTCTCGTTTCTGTCATCTGTCTTAACTCGTTTGGCATTGCTGCGTGACATCTGGCACTGGCCAGACATTCCCGAGCCGATGACCAATGTCCTCCCATAACAAGGATATATGGCTCCATTAGCCTGCAGCTGATTATTTAATCATTTTCTTGGATGGCTTTAATTGAAATGGTATGATGAATGGTGCAGTGGTTCGCTCCCCACAGAGAGGTCTAATTGGGCCTTTGTCCTGAGTGCCTCACCTTGGATCGGTTGACCACCGCACACAGGGAGCAGGAAGTGTTTTGTATGGATGAGGCAAATGAAAAGGAGCAATAAGAAGTATCATATTTATTATTATTTGCTAACTTTTCATGACATAAATGTAGAGTATCTTAATTTTTCACTGTAGCTAATGTATGCATATTTTTATTATTTTTTTGCATAGTAAACATAACAGTACAGAGAGTTCATATCTCGTACCATAATGGGACGCTCTGATCACCATTTTTTCAGCCGATCATGGGAAGCTCTAGTGGACACCACTTGGCCAATAAAGGGTCTGTCCAAAGCTGCTTTGAAAATACTTGGGTATGCGTTTGACATATAATTCCAACAATATGTTTTTTTAAATATTCATAAAAAAAGGAAGAAGTTTGAGAATACGTTATATCATGCTGAAGTCACAAAAACAAATTCCAGCATGCTAATAGAAAAAAACAAAAAACAGTGTCATTATTTACTTTACTATTTACTCCTTTAAATTCCAATATATAATGCTGATATAAAGAAATTAATTAATTTACTGTTAAACTAAATTTTCATTGGCTCATGGAAGAAATGAAAACACAATGTTATTCTGGTCTAGAGTTTGGCCTACAGTGCTGAAAGGTGCATGATGCACACTATGGTTGACTCTTGAAAACAAAGCGGCTCTTCCACTGTGATGATGGTCCCGACTGGCTCAGATAGGTGGATGCTTTAATTTTCAACTCAGACCTCAATTCTGTATTAACTGTAACTGTGTTTAGACACGTCCATTAAAAAATGAGTCATGCTCCCTACGCAGACATTCTTGAGGACACGAAAACAAATAAAATACACTGTCGGTGGCTGCTTTGCATTAATTACAGACATTTCCTGCTCTTGTTGATGAAAATGTCACCTTGAATTTGATGTTTTCTACCATGAGTACCATGAGTGAATGTCATTCCTGGGAGAATGGTTGTTTTCTTCCCTTTCAGGGTTAAATTGTAAAATGAATATCCACCTCAGGCAAGATATCAGATCTCAGCTGTTTCTCGAAAATGTATAATATAGAGAAAATGGCAAGAGACAATCAGATATGAATCTGCACTGACATTTATGACCATATCAGGAAAGCAGCATCAGTACACAGTCAGTTTCAGACCATTTTGCGGAAGCTTACATTCAGTAGCACCTAACACTCCCAGAAAGATGTAGCTTTTGTTATTTGGCGATAGCAGGGCAGATGCCAGGGTCGGAGCTTTAGGGGCGCTTTAATGTCTAACTATTGTGTCGCAAAGCTATCATTCGGTTTGAAAAATAAGGGAAAGAAATTGCACACAAGAAGACGAGGTAGGAACAATAAGTGAAAAACAAATTTAAAGATATGGAGGTCAATAAAGATGGGCAATCCTGCCTAAGAGACAACATAATTCTAGTCTTCGTCTCCTTTTGGGCTGAACAGACCCTGCAGACTCTTAGCAACCCCCACCTCTTCCCAAGAGAGGCAAATCTGTTTTAAAATATTATGTTTAAACCAAATACTTTCTACTATTGTGCTATTGTTTTTTTTTGTTTTTTGTTTTTTTGTCATCATAGACAAACAAAAAAAAACAAAACTGTTTTTTCAACTTTAAAATGGACTAGACACACCTATGAGCATCAGTGTAAAGTGATTCTAAAACCCCCAGGCAATGTGAAGTCAGTACACCACCGTTGTAAAGACAATGAACACCTAATAAGACGCGGGCAGAGAAAAAGCAATGACCAAACACAACATATGTTTTTCTTCTGTTGTTGCCTCAGAGCGATAGCGGAACACATGGAAAACAACAGTCACTGGTATTTGTGCTCACTAGTTCATGACCCACATTGGAGTGGAGAATAATTACAGTTTGAGGGCAGAGAGGAGCGATGGCGCTCCATATGTTACTGATATGACTGTCATTTTACCTTATGAGCGCAGCTACTTCGCTCGCTAAGATTAGTCAGGACTCTAATCTATTGATCCCGTGGGAACATTTCCCCATAAGTCTCTCAATGGCTTCCTACTTAAACCCTCATCAAAGGGCTGAGGCAATGCGCCCGGCGAGCTGTTTATGTCAATACAGTTAATGTGATGCACTTCACGGCTCCACTCTCAGACGCCAGTGGCGGCACAAATGAATATATAAATATCCAGCATCAAGACCCAAATAAAAGTGAAAGAGATGGGAAATAAATTCTCCCCCTCCCCTCTGCTGATGATAACTCGGGAGTTCTTGGGGACAACACTGGGGGAAATGTAAGACAAATCCCCAGCGCTGAGCTTCAATTCTCTGGCTGTCATTTCATGATCCCCATCCCTCCTTCCGCTCCCCCGTAAACACATTACCATCACGCCATTCAGGCAGCCTCGTCTTTGTTGGCTGTCGTCTCGGTGCTTCCCGTTAATGGTATGGATAACCTATCATGGCATTGTGCATGGGAGATCCTAACTGACGGTAAAAAGGATAAATGCCATGAATGAGCACTCTGCCGAGCGTCAGCCCTGACCTTTGCCATGAGACTCTCGATACACATCAGTAAATAAAAATCATCATGCAAAGCGCACACACACACACACACACACACACACACACACACACACACACACACACACAACCTGCACACTCATTGTGGTGATGGGAGCCATGAAGATGAGCCAATTGTCAGGTGATGTTTGAGTGTCTTTTACTGTTGCAGGTTGCACCTTTGCAGCTTTTTAGCTACACTAGCGGCTCTTAGGCTGGTAAAGGCAGGGAGATGAGAATAAAAAAAGCACTGCAGCTAATTAAAGGAAGGTGATTAAACAGATTGACCTAGTTAAGCTGTGTGATGCTGCTTTTTATCTTTTTTTTTGTCACATAGGCTTCAGGGAGCAGTGAATTTGCCATGTCATTGGGACTAATTCCTCAAATGCTAAAAATACGTTCCTTCTGCATTATAAGAGAGAAGTTGCGGGTTTTACTTCCATATATACTTGTTTCTCTTTTTCTGGAGCTTGTCAGTGGCCTTTAGCACTGCACTGATGCTTTATAATGTTTTGTTTGTGCATAATTAGCTAATTAATGGATTTACAAGGTATAAAAGTGTTCTTCGGCTCCGCTAATTGAACCCAATATTACATTTTCATTGCTGAACATCCCATTCTGGTTGTGTCAAGTTTATTTTTTAGGTTTGGGTGAAATCAGGTCAGAGACCCACTGCAGGGGGTTTTGGCAGCACCGTGGCAATGTTGTGATAAGCTATGAAATCGCCGGCGGCTACAGTAGGTCAGAGTTTAGGGATGAGTAACATGGCAGAAAGCAGCAAGTGATGTAGAGAAAGATAATCTGTATTGAAAATCCCGGTGCAGAGCAGTACCCTACAGTACCAATCTGTGATGGGCACAGTAGACTCACTGCTGCCTGGTGGAAAAATCTACTTAAATCCGCTGAACCATGAGCCACACAGTCAGAATATCTCACAGGGAGCAGTAGCAGACCGAAAAAATAAATTTCAGTGTGCACAAATGAGTGAGGACAAACTAGGACGAGGTAGAACAACCTTTACAGCAGAACAGTCGTGCTGCAGTGTCACAGGCTATACACATGTAACCACTTTTGTTCATCTTGTTGACAGAAAAAAAAAAGAGAGAGATAAAGGGACAGACGAGACTGAGTAAATTGCCCAACCTGCCCCGAATCAGGTGTGAAGGTTTGGACAATTTCAGATGTTTGGTCAAGTGGAAAATTTAAGGTTAGACAAACCTCGGGCAGCAATATCCTCATGATCACTGCTGGGCCTTTTGTCCCTCACCGCTGTGTTTACTCCATGTAAGCCTTACCTGAAACACACTGCAGAACACACTGTGTTTTTGGTTATTAAAAAAAAACAAGATCTTTGTAGGTGAAAACATACTGAACCCTGTAAAAAAAATACTTGTTTTTCCTTGAATGGTTGAAGGATGGCATCCAAAGAACTGTCCATTCACACAAGCAAACTGTTCAAATTATAACTTAGCAAGTTTAACTAGCCATGATAGGCTCGTCAATATGCAATCATTACTGGGTGGTATAGTCTAAAACATACCCACCGATCCGACGCAACATTAGAACCACTGACAGGAGAAGTGAACATCGATGACCATCTTGTGACAATTCAATGTTCTGCTGGGACCTGGCATTCATGTGGATGTTACTTAGACATGTAGCACCCACCTAGACCAGACCAGACAAGACCCCTACTCCACAGCAGTGACACTCCTTGATGGGAGCAGTCATCCCCAGCAGGATGCAGCCTGACACACACAAAAACTGCTTTAAGAACAACTAAAAAAACATGAAGAACAGCACAAGGTGTTGACCTGGCCTCCAAATTCACTAGATCCCAAACTGGTCAAGTATCTGTGGGATGATCCACAGAGCCCCCTCCCCTCAACTCATAGGACCCAAAGACCCCACTGACAACATTCTGTATCCAGACACTACAGGACACCCTCAGAAGACCCATGTCCATTGTCTGATGAGTCACCTGATTTGGAGGAACAAGGGAGACCTTCATAATATTAGGAAAGTGGTCATAATGTTATGCCTGATCGGTGTATACACAGTATATTTGTTTTACTTCAAATAACAAGTTGCTTGTACTACCTCTCCTTGCAATCACTGTCTCCCAGCACAATTAGCAGTTTGTTGTTTTGTGTTGTCTGACCTTTTAAACCCAAGCCATATCAAAATAATGGAAGCAAGATGCATTCTCTTTGTTTTGTGCTGCCCATCAGCAAAGTCTCAGATTCCAAACAAAGCAGCACCACAGACTGGGCACAAGGTTTAGATCTCTAGATCTCACGCTTGTGTAGATGCATCATTACCTTTCTAGACTGGTGAGGGTACAGATATATATATATATATATATATATATATATATATATATATATATATATATATATATATATATATATATCAACTGTTTATACTGTGCGTCCCAAGCTCTAATAAAAGTGACACACTCTTTGTAAAGAGTTTGGACAGTGGTGTTTTTTTTTTTTTGTTGTTGTTATGAATTATACTGACATATGCTTTTGCAGAGGGGGAGGGACAATGGACTTTTGTTGATTGTGTTTTCAGTTGCGGTTAGGTTAAGGCAAGTAAACTTTTAGAAGTTGGGCATTAGTGAAAGATCGTTGTTTGGATTTAATGCACTCTCATGGAAAACCCCATTTGTACTAGCAATATTTCTGATTCTTTCTTTTTAGCACCTTTATGCTGATTGAGTGATTAAAACAGGAGTTCAAATACAGTCACAGTCTCTATCCATCATTTCCTGCTTCAGTGAAGTTATTTTGCTAAACCAGCAGTCATCTGCATGTATTTGATGATGCATGTATTTGATAAAAAAGGACGTATTGTTTGCTCTCCTTTCCCCTTTTCCCATTATTATTATGTGTTTATGCTAATGGAAAAATGACTTCCTTTCATGATGTCGTTGTCTGATTTGATAAAGGATGTATAATCCAAACCAATTTTTGAAATGTACACATTCCACTGCTGATTCACTCAAACTGGAGCACAGAGCAAAGAGCCACCGGACCACACTTGCATACACACATGACTAGAGTTAGAAATATTAGTTTGCCTCTCTTAACAGCAATATCAACGCTGATATAAATGCATGTATGGGATCTGAGTTACGGCGCACTCCAGCACCGGCAGCCCTACACATGAGCGGATGAGGAGAAACACTTGAAAGACTCTGAATGTCAAGTCAAAGCTAAATAATGAACGTCATGCTCTGCGCGCGGCACTGACCTGCATCGTACATCTCAGTGCAAACACAATAATGATATTGTGATAAGCATCCCAGTGGACGCATTAGGCAGTATTGTTATTTTAGCAGATAGGAGTTTACGGCCCATTTGTCAGGATGTTTGGTGTCTCCAGGTTATCTGGGACGGAGAAAATGGCTCAACGGAGCCAGGACACGATACCATTAATTGGGTTTGTTGTTCTTGGGAATTAGATAATCAAAGAAGCGAGGGGTTCGGGTTTTGCTTGCACCATGAGGCCTCGTCATTGATTTTACCCTCGTGTTTTCTTTTACTTAACTTTTTCTTTTTTTTTTTTAACTTTACATTTCCTGACTGCAAAGCTATCCTGTCTCGAAGCTATCCTATAATTAATCAGGCCAATCAATGGTTGATGCCTGAGGCTGGTGTGCTCTTTAAGAGTCACCTGTTGTCTCTCTAGTGATGGTCACTTCTCTCTGTGTGTTTGTGCATAGAAGTATGTTTTTTTTATTTGCCGTAGCGTTGACTGAGACACTAGCTCTGTGCATATCTTGTGATAAGAGGAGCGGCGAGTTTTTAGTTGAAATTCAAATGGGTCAAACTCATTTTCCAAAAAAAAAAAAAAACACACTTTTGATACCAGTTCCTGTCAAGGACCGAAAATAAAAGTATTTCTGAGCTCTGTGATGAAAGTTGCTGTGTATCGAAGTCGTTGCCGTGGCAACGCTCGCACATTTTTCCTCTTCCACTGCATAAATGAGTCGGGGATAAATTAGAAATCCAATTTGTATTGTTTGCTTTGCTCAGAATAGATTACAAATGTATCAGCCAGCTGATGCTAATTCGTTTGGCAGGCCCGCGCTGTTCGGATGAGAAAGGAGAGGAGAGAGGGGCCGGTGTTGCTGGCATGTGCAGCGTTGTTGATCATCAGCTTTATTTACCTTGCAGCCACTCCACAGGCTGCAGGCATATGGCTTATGATAATGGAAAGTCCATATCGGGTCTCTTCCGTGGTGACTCATTCCTCACATCTGCGATCCAGCGCTCCTCTTTATTCACTTCACTTTCAGCGTGCACTTCCAAATCTGATACTAGTTAGATTATTTAAATGAACATACAGCCCAAAGGTGAAGAAAATTATTTTCTTTTCTTCGCCTGTTCTTATTCTTTCTCTCTGCTCCACAGAGAAGGCAGCATGGGGAGACAGTCTTGTGTGTGCACTGTTTGTAATGTTAATTTTATATCCCAGTGGAAACTGATACAGCAGTTTGATTGTTATTCCTGTCAGCCAGAGCGTGGATCTGCAGGGAAAACTCACCATACATTGCATGATTTTCAGTGCAGCAACGGCGTACCTGCGACCGAACACCAGCACTTACATAATAGATTTATATAACGTATATGTAGATTATTATTGGACATAGAATGTCTAGTTGTAACCCATTCTCACAAAGAAGGGCGATAAATCCAACACGCTTCTTAAACCAGGGATTCCTTAAGGGCATCCCTAATCAGTGCCTACAATGCAAGCATATTTCTTCCTCGAAAAAAAAAAAGAGAAGCTCTTTTCAGTGTGCTAGTGCTTGTGAAAAAGAGCGGTGGTCTTTAGAGAGGAAGGTTTTAAGGGAGAGGGACCGCACCACGGTCTCCGAAAGCTTTGTGTGGGCCAATGAGAAACGAACAAATGCCAGGTTGGTAATTGGACTTTCTTGGAATTCCCACACCATGAACCGCATAGCACATCAAGAGCAACAAGAGCTCTACATGGGCAGTAGTGGGGATCCCACTTGTTTTACACTCCGGTGCTCTTGTTTTGTCTCCCGATTAGGGGTTGGTAGATACCTTCTTATTCCATTGCTTACAAAAATAAACATTTTGGGTAAAATGCATCTTTGCTTTCTTTTCAAGATAATTAATAAGATAAGATAATTAATATGAATCATGAGAAAATATTGCCAAAAACTGAGAGACCCAAAACCAAACCTGCTGCTGAAAATGGTTGACAGTATTATCTAGTTTTATGTTGATTATTCCTTCCTGTTTGGCTACTGGAGTAGCAGTACTATTAATGAACAGATATCTGCATAAGGATGCACTGAATCTGCAGAGACAAATGTCGGTATAAGAATGTTTCTGGTTTCATTTTTGAGTGGTTGAAGGAGGCTGAGAATCTGTGGCAGGGGCTAAAGAGGCAGAATGATCCTGACCCTGTTGGTAGGGGAAATTACCTTGTCAAAGTAGCATCGAATTAGACACGAAATACATATCGCAAAAAAAAACAACAAAAAAACGATAACAGACGGCATCAAATTTTAAATAATGTACAAAATATACAGGAATATACAGCACTCTACCATTCAATAAATACAGTGTGGTGTTTGAGATCAGGACCTGCCCATTCCATGTTGTTGATTTTTTTGTTGTTTGGCTTGTCACCATCACCTGGATCACAGTTTGACTCCCTTGTAGTAACAAGGGAACAAGTTTTTTTTTTTGGTTTTTATCCCCAGTAAGCTGTTGAATGGTCAATCATGTGCTAAAAAAATCTTATTACTATTATACAATAATACAGCTACTTTAACTCTTTGCCTTTGTGGCTCAAGTATCTTCCTTTTATTGCCATCATTTACCCAGTGCTGGCAGGGGTCTGTACACAAAATGCCACAGAGCTCTGGCATTAAAATTTCATGAACCACCCTTTTCACTGCAGGTAGACATCCTGACCATACCGCGGTAATAACCTGAGTAAATGAATGTTCTACAGCGTCACTCAAAATTAAGAAACCACCTCCTTATATACTTCAAGCAACTATGAGCAATTTGCTTGTTTACAGTTTTATTTATTCCTGTTCCATTCTGCAAACTCTTGGAACATGAAGGCTGATTACTAAATTGCGAGGGTCCAAATCAGCTCTGCAGTCACATCGCCTAGAGGCCAAAACCCATTCAGTGAGTCAAACAACAGGTCCTCTCTCAGCGGCGGCTGCGTGGTGAGGTGGGGAAAATCACGGAGGAGATGTTGGGACCTGCTATCAGAGCAGCTTGTGCCCTGCGGTTTGCTGTCTGGTCACATAAAAACATCAGGGAAGCTGTGGATGAGCCTCTGGACAGGCGCCAGACTGAGGCGGGAAGCAGCATTTTCCTCGGTTTAGAACATAAACCTATCAGCCTCAGCAGTTTCTTTTGTTTTTCTTCACTTATTCTTATTGGTGTCTTGGTCTGTCACCCTGTCATTTTCCTTTTTCTTCCTCTTTGTCCGTTTGACCTTTATGACTTTGTATATGCACTCCAGCCTTGCGAATGCACCCAGGGTTGACAGTAACGTGATCAGTCGCTTCTCCCTTAGAATCTGTGGATACCTAGAAAAGCTATTTTTAGATGAGGCATGACTTGCCACATAAATTGGCAAATGAGTTTGGCCAGGATCGAATTAGGACTTGGGATTGCACACTAATTAGAAATTACGAAACCCAGTACAAGGGTTGGCTCCAGAAGCCCGAGCGTCTGAGCATGTGTTGCTCTGTTCAAGTGGGATTTCATTCAGGGCTTTTCATTTTTGCACTCTCAGTGTGGAACCCAGAATTTAAACTGAACCACATTATGCAAATACTACGTGCCACACAAAGTTATACTTCCAGAGGAGAACGGCTTCAGTTCTTTAGGCACCTTAGTTGGTTAGTGGAAGCCAGGATCCCAGTACAACTTGACAAACAATGAATTGTCATCCAGTTGGCCCAGCTGCACAAAATGCCAAAATGAGGTACCGGGATTAACTAACAGCAGTTCTTAGCACTGAAGTTAGGAAGACATTTTATTAAACTAGTGATGTTTCCTTCCTAATAGCACCTCGGGTGTGGTTCCAGAAATCCAGTTGACAGGTGTTGCTACAGTGGGTTTCCAATTCAAGGCCTGCTTGTCTCATCGCAGGGAATATTAGCTCTCTACATTCACAGTACGTATTGTACGTACACTTAGCGTGCTATTTGTTTAAAGACAGGCCACAATCAAGAACTGGAATTGTTTCAAGTCATGGTGCAGAGAAAGACGTAAACCCACTTTGAAAAGCTTCACCATCTCATTTGTGAAGACAGAGCTTTCATTTCAAAGACTATTTTAAAGTCTGTGTGATTTACAAATGCACTGGAGCCTTCTCGTTCCCTCGGCCACATCGCGCCGTTCTCCTCCCTCTCTAAAACGCCATTTTCGAGGAGGTTTTAAAAAAAAGTGCGCGTTAATCTCTGTGCCATATGGGTTGCGCTGATAGATGCTGTGATGCTAAGTGGCTCGCTCAAACCGTGCTGGCACAAAATAATTATAATTTATGAGGCCAAACCTTCCGATTCATCACAGACCATGCCTTTTCAGGCAGCCACGACACATCATTACGGGGTATCGCCTTTCCCTCTCGTTGGCTTCCTAATCCAATAGAGCAACGGTTTTAGCCAAACCTGCCTCTACACATGCAATTGTCTTTGGCAGTGGCGTGCAGTAATGGCTTTGTCCTGCCAGTTGCAGCAGTCGGGATTTAGACTGAGTGACTAGTAATGAAGGTTGATTTGACATGGTGAAGACATCATTAGGACATCCGTATGGCGCCATTGCTTTAGCTTATAGGGAGATAATGTCCTTTGTTGTTGTGACGAAGTATATGCGATCAGGTATCAAATGAACATTTCAGAGTGCTGTAATTAGGTCTACTCTGCACCTTTAAGGTTGATTTTTTGATCAACTTACAAGCCAGAAATCACTCTAATACCGAATTAGTTACCATTTTCATGCTGCTTCTTTTGAAATGAATCCGAGCCAATTTGGAGCTAAATTATTTATGATTTAAAATGTAACCGTGTGTTGTAAAGCCATAAAATTAGATGGACAATGTTTTGTTCCTGTATTCGTTTGCATCTGAACAGAGCGTAACAATGGGCCTCACAACAATAAGAAACTAATTCCAACGGTAACAAAGGCAGAGGTATGGTTTCATTTGAAGCTTTGCTTTAGACACCAATTATCTATCATTCATCTCACAACAATGGTAGAACATTGACTAAACTTTTGTTTAAAAGCCGTTCAACGCATCACTCAACACAACTTTGTTTCACGGGACAATATTTCAAAGGGAACATAAGCGGACTGAATCCACAAGTGGGCTAGTGCAGAATGTAACAGAAACTCTGCTGGAATGCAAACACAGATGTATAATTTGTTTTTGGCTTCTGAGTGAATCCTTTGCTCCAAACAGTATTGGCCAGAAAGTAAGTATGAAAGGCCAGAAATCTTTGCAGCTGTAAAAGTATTAAGTCACTGGTATTCATCAACAACCCAAACTGACCATATCAGTACAGTTCAGTTTGGTCGTATTCTGTGATTCTCTAAAATCTTTCTGATTCACTTATGGTCATAACATTTTGATGTTTATGACACGGAGAACCACACTTCCACGACTGCAAAGGCTCCAACTCCAACTATACGGCAGGACGAGCAGAGGTCAGGCCAGCGCAGTATTCAGGTGTTACTGTAGCATGCCAGCAGCTGTCTCCTGTGAAGAGTGCAGGTGCTTTGAAGTGCTGGAGGACAGAGTGTGCACTTGTTTGCCACTCCAACCAGCTTGGAAGCAGGTGCCCTGACGGAGTTGGCAGGATAAGTGTGTCATGTACCAACGTGCTAACCTCCTAACCCAATAAGGTGATGCCAGGGGACGGTTCCAAAGCCTCCCTGGACTCCACCTCTCCGTCACCTCTTGTCTTCAGTCGTTTATCCAAATAAATCCAAATAAAGTCCTGAAGAGCCCGAATCTTTGCACAGAGGACCGGCTTGCTGCAGTGCCTAAATACATAATGCTTGAACGAGTCTAAGGAGAGTGGCTGGTGTCCAAATTCAAACAGCATTACAATGGAGCTGAAAACCTTGTTAGGCTTCTCACAGCGCAGCTGGCTAGACGTGGTCCCAGTGTTACATTCAAAAAAAAAAAAAGTCTGAGAATTTTGGAAACCTTTCGTCCTTTATATGGTGCTAGATTCACATAAATCCCAGGAGCATGTGTCTGTCTCGCCGCCACTGGCTTGAAACCTTATTATCTCAACATCCAGTTAGAGTATTATGTGGAATAAATGTAGCTAAAGCAGAGAAGCACAGAGCTGGGACATCAGCCCGAAGAGAAAAAAAAAAAAAAAAAAAAGCTCTGGGTCTCAATCATTAGAGTGTGTCCCCACTGAGCTTGATTATGTGAAAAGCTCACTTTGACATTGAAATCAGACTTCATTTTAAGTGAGTGTGTGTGGGGGGGTAGGGAGGAGGGAGGGTCTGAGGAGGCGCTGTCACCAATTCGGTGCATTTGTAAAAAGGGCAATTGCATCCATTTGATTGAGGAGCTGTTAAGGATGTCAAAGCCTTCAGCGTGCAGACCAGTTTTACGCACCGGTGCTTCTTCTATCGCTTCGCTGCCGTGTTCTTAGCGCTGATTACATGTTCACACTAAACGTCACAAAAGAATTAAAAAAACGGCTGAACCCAGACGTCCACAGGCGGGTTAGCCGTCCCCCATTTTGGCTAATCTTCCTGAAGGGCGGACGGGTCAGCAGAGACCAAACGCGAATCGCCTCCACCCAGTCCCTGAGCAGCGTGTGAAATAAGGCCTTTCCTTTTTGGCGTGGCGGCTGTGTTTCCACGTTAGGGAGCATCTGTCTCCACGGTGCATTTATGAGGCGCTGCACAGCTGCTTCAGGGGTTCCGACAAGATACACGTTTTCCATATAGTTCATGGCTCTCGCCTCGCTTCCCCTTCACCCCTGTAGCAGCCGCCTCCTTGACTCTCGGTTGCTACCTTACACTTTTAAAGGGGATCAGACTTTTACCAACCTTGTTTTAACATAAAGCCGCGTGCATGCAGGCCTCTGACCGCCGTCTTTCTCTCTGTTCTGCCAGATGGCTTTAGGTTGACACGCTCAACCTACAGCAGCTGACTGAACAGAGTCACGTTCATGTAAAACAAGATGGGTGAGAGAAGGAAGACGGAAATAATCATCTCCTTAGGTTGTTGACATTGTGGTCTTTCTGACACTTCTGGTCTTATGTAGGGAAGCACGGGAGCAGTATTAAATATTAAAAACAAAGCTCTTGAGCATTCAGCCACGCTATCAGTTTTATATTGTGGTGAAGTGTAATTAATTTCAGGCATTTCTCTTGTATTTGGTTCAGTGTTGACCGAACACAGACCAACAAAAAGAGCTTTAGCTCAGAGAAATGTACATTTCAGCCCAATTACTGGGGCTGTCCAATCTTTGGCTGCAATGCCGCAATCAACAATTACTTCCCCCCATCCCCCACCGTCTCACCCCTCGGCTCCCTTGCTGCCGTGCCCTTTCCTCAGCTGTTTGAAGCTAATAGAAATTAGTTACCTTGGTAATGCGGGGACCATCCTGCTCCACTACAGGCAAACCAAATGAAGACTGATCCCCTTTATGGAGAGACCACTCACAACCCAGAAGCAACACTGGTTATGATTCAAACTCCCTTTTTTTCATGATTATTTCCATTATACCGCATGGGCCCTGTTTACCGCCTCCACCCTTTGCCATCTACTTGTAGGTATCTTTTCAGGGTCACATTAATGGGGTTCTGTTGTTATGCCTGCCTGCTTTTTTTTTTTTTTTTTTGTATCGTCTTGGAAATAGGCCTCATCAGAGATTTGATGAGAACATACTAATAGGACAGATGTTTGGAAGGAAAATCAATAAAGCTTAGCTATTAGGAGGTAGAGGGATAAAAGGACACTCAATGCCTGAAATAGCATGAGTACATGGACCTAGGTAACTCTCCTGTATGATTAGTTGCTCACTGTTTTCAAGAATATTTTTCTCCCAAAAAGAAATTATTTTTACTCCAGTAGCTTACACAACAGAGCTGTACTTGCTGAACTTTCATCCAAGGAGCTTTATCAAACTTTTCTCTCCCTTTTATCGCAGACGTATGGAGTGTATTATTCTAAAGTATATCAGAATGAGAACGCTGTTTTTCATATTTGATGGATTCACAGCAACAGCACAGGAAACGCGAAAGGATACCGCTTGAGATTTCCTGTTTGCGCTTAACGAGAGGTAATCTTTTGGAAACAGATTCAGTCACTCAGGGAAATGGCACATAACAGGTGATGACTTTCCCTTCTCTTGAGAGGAGCGATATAGCGTTTGTATTTCTCTACCAGACACCCCCGCTGAAATCATGCATTTTTATTAGCTTGCACCGAGTGTTGGGTTTTCGCCACAAACAGAATATAATATCACCGTTTACTGTGCCTGACTTGCACATATGCCAAAGATATTCTTGTACAGCATTAAGCAAGCGAAACATGTTTTTCCTCTACTCTTTACCACTTTTATTAACATATTCAGTCGACATAAACATATTACTTGCCTTGGCAAGATAGAAAACATTGTGTAAAAATATGTACGTATATGTATCTGTTCACTATCACACAAACGTCTTCATTGCTGTTTGGATATTATACACTTATAAACAACCTGTATACACCAGTCACGCATAACATTATGACCACCTTCCTAATATTCTGTAGGTCGTCTTTGCGCCTCCAAAGCAGTTGTGACTCATCAGAGAATGGACATGGGATCTAGTGAATTTGGAGGCCAGGTCAACACCTTGTGCTGTTCTTCATGTTTTTCTTTCAGTTGTTCCTAAAGCCTTTTTGTGTGTGTGTCAGGCTGCATCCTGCTGGGGATGGCTGCTGCCAGCAGAACGTTGAATTGATCAATGTTATTTATTTATACTGTCGGTGGTTTTAATGTTATGGCTGATTAGTGTGTTGCAACCACGGTGTACTCGTGTCTGAAGCGTAAGTACTCCTATAGTTAAGGCAGGAATTTGTTTAAACAAGTAAAACAACTTTAACTACTGGCTTAATCTTGAGAATTAATTCCTTTGTGGTTGACAAAAACTAAAGTTAAGAAACATAAACTGCAGTCTTTGGAACAGGCTGTTGCTTTTGTTGCTGTAGATGTAATTTCATTTTTTTCTTTTTTTTTTCCTGTAGTGGTGAGAAAGGATTCAATTTAATGCCAAGAAAATGCAGCGTAAAAAACAACTTTGCCACTACCTGCAACTTCCAGACACAAATCCATACCTGACTGCTTGATCATAAACCATCCAGCTTGCTACACCGTTACCTAACCCCGTCTGCCGCTTTTACAGCTTTCCTTTAAACCCTTTTCTAACCTCACAGACTGCAATCGATTCTTTCTTTGCCTGTAAAAGAGTGAACTCTTGTTCTGGACAAAAGAATAACTGTACTCTTAACTCACTGGGAGCTGCTTTTTAGAAAATGGATTAAAATTAACTTTAATATACTGAATGTGATGTCTAATTCCATGAATTCTGTTGCCACTGGTGATTGGAGTTAGCTCTTTTGGGGTTACTTGTAGAGTGGAAAGAACAATGCCCGTGGCGTGCTGAAGTGTACCTTTTGATTAGAATCCCGAGTGCAAGTGCAATTTTCCCCATCCTCACTGCAAATTTGAGCAAAATTTCATTTTAGCGAAATTATGCTAAAAATGAGTGGGACACTCAAGTCATTTCCTCCCTTTTCTGTTGCATGGAGGTAATTTTGTCATTTGGAAATTCTTGAAATTACGCACAGGACGAAAGATATAAATCAGCTACTGTTCTACTTTCATAAAACCAGAGGAAAGTCTACTTGGCATTTGGTCTCACCGGCATTCACATCTCTTCCTTTTAAATAGTTTTAATAGGTTTTTAAATACCCTGATAAATCCTGTGATTACACAATTGAATGTTTGGTTTTATCAATGTTCAGCATGTAAAAGCTTTTTTACATGCTGATTTCAAGGTTCAATGTGATCTACCAACATAACTTAAATGGATGTTACTTTTAAAATGTTTATTCATTTGTTGCAGTCACAAGTGGCTGTTTTTGGCTAAACTGAATATGCAGTAATTACTGGTACACATTACAATCAATCTAAAATGTTTCACTGTCTTACAGCCGTCTATTCTTTCTGCAAAGACATTATATATTGTGTTGTCTATTATCTTTTCTTCTCACAAGGCATTAACATTCGGTTTAGAAGCCCAAACCAAATAAAAATGCTCCATATAAACACCTATATAAACACCTATATAAACACGGAATAAACATCAGTCTTGTGATGATTTCATCAATATGCGCATGTCAAACGGCCGTTCAGATTAAAAGTAATGGTACATGTAAACATCAGATGGGAATAGATCACCTCACATGTGCACAGTTGACCTGAAATCTTCAATCGGAATGAGAAAAAAGTCCATGTAAACCTGGCTATTGTTTCCTTTTGTTCAGATGCATCTCCTGTGTCCTGATAGATCAGGGATCTTTGATAACACGTCCCCTTTCCAGAAATCCAACCCAACCCCCCCAAACCCTTTGATAATATCAGTTTGAGCTCGTAACATCTCGCTAACGCTGTTCGTCATTAACATTTTCTGTTCCGAGGGCCTGTCAGTGCCTATTAGACCAGTGTCAGATGACCTGAGAGCATTGGGGGGAAGGTACCTGGTGTCTGGTGTCAGACCCGTCAACTCCAACCAACCCCCAACAGTCAGCTTCCGATCTTAATAAATGCAGACATTCAGACAACATGAGCCTCAAGTAGGCAAATCAATGGTGCATGGCAAGGTCAACACGCACACAGCTACTCCCAGTTGCAAATTGGTGGTAGTGGTTTGCAAAGGTAAGGGTGGGAAGTGAAGGGGGTGCGAACAATCTCCATTTCACCTATAGTGTCATAGTGCAATGATATGATGAGGTCGTTCTAGGAATGCATTCATCAAACAGTCTGATTTAAACGTTCCTCTCCGTTCATCATTGTATCAGAATATTATGGACCACAATGTCAACAGCTTATATCGCATCTTTAATCTTTAATAAGTCTCATCCCCAAATCACATCCATACCAATGTATGTTAGACTGAACTTGAACTACGACAATTTGGAACCTTAAAGTGAAGTTCTACTTTCATTTGGTCTGTGTCTCATTTTTGTAGTTTTGGCCATCAACATTATGGTGAACTTCTTGAGCTTGAAGATGTTAGATGTTAGAGAGATAGAGATGTTAAGGAGAATTTTATACAACTTCCTAGGTTAGCCAAATGTAATGGTAAGAGAAAACAAAAGAGGACAGGAAGGGCTGCAGAAAGTACTTTCATCGTAAGTTTATCTGCAGATTATTTTCATGATTCACTCAATGATTCATTGTCTATGTAACTTCAAACTGGAAGCCATCATAAAGCAATGCCTCACATGTTCTTCTTCCAGCAAACATTTTGGTGTTTTGCTTGAAAAATGTCTGAAACAATAAATCATTCAGTTCCGTCGACCTGGTCAATTAAAATAACAGTTGCTACTCTACAGTATATGGTATTATACAGATGCATTATTTTGCCAGTGTGATGTCAGGGATTATTCAAAACATTTGCAATCACTTTCGGTTTTGCCCCGTAGCCATACAGGTGCAAGAAAAGTGAAATTCAGTTTGGTATCATGAGTGCATTTGTAACACTCCAAATCAGGTAAGGGTTAGGGTTACCTACCCCTGTCCGTAGCCTTAACCCTTACTATTTCTACGTACTTCCATGATATCTTGTATTGGAATCAAATTCACATGTAGTCAGCTAATCCGAGACTCCATCTTCTTCCCCTCTGTCAGCTTTACCTGTGTGGCATTTTCCATCCATCAAAATCTCAACCTGTCATTTACTGCGAAAGGTGGTGAAAGACAGTTCCTTTCGCTTCGGCTGCGGCCTCTTTGTTTCCCCTGTTGAAACTGCTGAATAGTTTGGGATATGCAGTGGGATATTTAATGGCAGAGCACACTGCCCCAAGGCATAAGCATTATCATTCACTCTAGCGTCAGCGCGCATCTCTTGAATATGTAAAAAGAGAAATTATGGCGCCTAGAGAACGGCCTCTTGCAGCGATGGAGGCCTGCGTAGTCATTTGTCAGCGACATATGGAAACTTGATGGAAAAACATACAATGGCGCGTTGGAACATCTCATCATTTCAGCTTTCCTCCCGCAAAAGAGCGACACAATGCAGGCAGCATTGTGCGCCTTGACAAAAGATGAAAGGCATTTCTTTGCGCTCAGAGGAGGCACACAAGGCGGCGGGATCAATGGCACGGTATAATAGGCACCGCTTTATTCCTTAACTGTTTAGACACCTCAAGTCACTCATGCAAATTGGCAATCGCCACAGTTAATGTTTTCACACAGACGGAATGGGTGCACCCGTTTACCCGTGCGGGTTTATTTGTCAAACACGATGATTTATTCTTCAAGGCGAGTCAAAAGGAAGGGTTTGTAAAACGCCGCCTGATCTGAAGCGAAATGGGTTTCCTTGCGTAGCCAGTGGGATTGCTTTGATGCTTGACATGTTATTGTGCTGTGCGTTATTGTACGTAGGTTGCAAAAAGAAGTTCGTTCCTACCGAGGGGTTCAGTTCCAACAAATGTGAATGTATCACCCATGTGGAGGCTGGTGTGCTGCATGTGGAGGCTGCGATATTTCTTGCTCTGACAGCTTGCATTGGGACGTTTCTGACAAATAGATTATAAATTGACAGTAGGACTGAATGTTGGGAAATAGATTATTTATTAGTATGAAGACCTGCTGCAAAAGTAGGACTTTATATCCCATGACTACAGCTGTCAGTGCAACATTTTAATATGTATGGCATCTCGTGAACCCGGCCGGTGTCAAGACTGTTGTTTGAATTCAAGACTTCTCTGCCTCTGTTTATTTGGGAATTGCAATCTGCACAAACAAAATCGAGTGAGGAGGAAAGTACGGAGGGAGGGAGGGAGGGGGTTGGGGAGGACAAACTAACGAATGAGAACAAGAGAGAGATGGCGAGAGATAAAGACTGAGGGGCAGAGAGAGATGATAAACAAGCCGCGTGTCTGTGCGGCGACTGTGAGATGACCGTGGGAATGGCAGCTGTGGCAGCCGAATAAATTTGAATGCTGATCTCGGTTAATAAATAACTTTGTGAACCGGAGCACCTGGCCCAGTCTCCAGTGGAGTCCAGAGTCGTGGTGGGACTGTGCTGATTATTCACTAACCTTCCTGTCAAATGAATGGGTCTCCCGCTTCTTCAGTTTGCCTCTTCGCTCGTCCACTGTGAGCCGAAACACAACATGCTGCCGTTGGTGATGGGAATAGATGGAAGAATTCATTTACTGCAGACTAACACAGACCAAGGCTAATTGGAAGTCTAAATTCTAACTGAATTTGCAACACGCTGCATTTCCATTACCCCCAGAAATGCTAAAATCTAAATATCGCAATGAAAAACTGGAAATGGAAACCGAAAAAATATCTCTGAAGTATCACTAAAACACCTTTACGCTCTACTGAGGTATTGTTTTTGAAGTAAAAATGTACCGCAGAAGGGCAATGGAAACACTGTCTTTGCATTTTCCCGTCACCAGTGTCACAGGGCATGACGTGGCATGACACGGGGTCATGTGGCCAGTTCATGTGATCTTCTTCAAAGTCTCGCCTGACAGGAATTTAAGAGAATAATTGGATATCGCGAGATGAGACTTTACAAGTGTTCCAGCTAATCGCAAAACACCTTTCAGTAGAAACACGTACAAAGTACTTTATCGGAATTTCAGGTTTATTGCTTTTATTTTACAAAAAAACTGTAATAGAAACACAGGTATGCAGATGCTAAATGAGATTAGATTTTGAAAGAGCGTGTGTTAATAGAAGAGAATCAGGACTGTTGCCTTGAGCCACATTGTTCTGTCCTGGTTCAGGATTTTGTTCTTGGCCATGTTTCTACCAGATAAGAAAAAATGAACAACCGCACATAGTCCTACAAGCAATTAGAGCCATTTTGTTGTAAACAAACTCAACTGCATGGTGCTGATGTCCTGAACGACCATGTCGCTGTTACTTTTCTGTCCATCTCTGCTCAAATCTCTGCTCACACATGAACAGCTTGTTGGATCTTGCAGGAGCATATTAATCAGTTCCCAATGGAGAGACTCCAGACCAACTTTCCACCACCAAAAGATTTGTGGGTGGGGGAAGTTGTCTGCCTTCCAGCCTAATAATAACCTCCTCCTAACCGGGAATACAATCTAGTGCTTACAAATTTGGGTTAGGCATCTGCTATGTAAATACCCCCCAGCTCACAATTAAACACACCCCTCTAGTATTCATCTTCTTGCCTCCAACTAATTTATATTAAATTTTCTCTTTCCTTTCCTTGCCTCTTGATGATATCCTCACTATGCTCTGCCACTTTCCCAGAGGCTGTGACTCGTGCTCTCAGGGCAAACTGTTCCACCCCGCTGTGAAGGATGAGGACCAGGGGCCTCCCTATCATTAAACTCATTTCCTAAAACAACAGGGTGCACTAATGAGAAATTCTAATTAATATTCTAATTATTTTTATAATTGCCTGTGCTAAGTGATTATGTGCGGGGCCAGTGCTTGGTTCTGCCTCAGCTACTGATAGGCGATAAAAGCCAAAGTTCATATTCTTGGTGTTCTCCTCAACACGTTAAACTATCGAGAGTAATTAGAAAGTCCTTTGATGATAAATAATGCCCTCACAACTCATTTAGCTTAAGTCTACATGATGTTCCACCTTATTGTGCAAATCATCAGCGCTGCAGGTCATGGAAGAGACGAAGCAGGAGCCGTGACAGCGATCAAGTCTATATGAGGAAATGATTAGGGATGTTTAAAGGGTTGGTTCACTCAAATTAAAAGAAAACACGTGTTCTCATTAGCTCCAATATTATCTAATCGTGCCTACAGTTCTGTAAGGATGGTTTTAGTTGTCCAGTTTGTGATAACACTGTCTCAGAGATTTCTGAATGTATTTCAAATACACGTGCAAAACTAGAATTTGGGAAGCCAAGTCAGTTCACTGTATGCTTATTCAGCACAAAACAGACGTCCTTCCTGTTTCTTGTGGTCAGGAAGGATTATAGCAAAGCACCGAGAACAAACAGATTATGGAGAGCAACGAAAAAAGTCACTGGTTAACTCTATAATGAGGGAGTACGTCCTACGCACTTGTTTCACTCACATTGCTAGCAGGGAAGAAAAGTTCTGAACTGTAGCCTTTACTCAGCAGAGCATGCACTAGTGGCCTTGGCCACTGTTGGCGCCCCTGGAGGTACATGAGAAGCTGTGTGTTATAATCCAACTTCAACTGTACAGTACTGTACAGTTTTATAGATTTGAGCTCAGGTTTTTTTCATTTTTATAATCAGATTTCAGTGTTGCCACTTAATAGATAACAACAGGATTTGGCATTGATTACACCTCAGACTTTAACAACCCGCTAAAGCGTGCCCAATGTAGCACACTTACAAAACAAACAATACTATCTTTAGCAACACCGTTTCTTATCAAATGTATTGTAATGACTTCCCTCGCATAAAACTTTGCCAGGCAGACTTTTTGTGGTGCTTTCACACCTCCGCGGTTCCAAAATCTGCAGTGTTTATCTGTCAGGTTGGCTTGTGTGAACACAGCAATCCCACTCCATTCAGGAACAATTTAACTTCGCTGTGTCCCGTTAGAGAGCCCGATTGGAATCGATCCCCAGAGCGGCGTGTGCGCAGTGTGAACACTCATTACCCACGGACCAATAGGATGACACTTTTACACCAGTCAGGCATAACATTATGACATCCATCATTTATTGCTAATATTGTGTAGGTCACACTTGTGTCTCATCAGAGAATGGACATGGGTCTTCTGAGGGTGTCCTGTGGTGTCTGGAAACAGGATGTTGTTAGTGGGGGTCTTTGGGTCCTATGGGTTGAGGGGAGGGAACTCTGTGGATCATCCCACAGATACATGATTAGTTTGAGATTTTTGAGTTGTTCCTAAAGCGTTTGATCGGTATATACGTTTCAGTCAATGCAGAGCGGCAAATAGTCGCTCATCCACACCTGCTTCTTGAAGGTTGGATTAAAGAATCATCCTTTGACATTTTACATCCACAATATGCATTGTGAGATTTCAGAAGTCTCTTTTCTTTGACTACCTGATCCCTCAGGAGGCTTTTCTCAGGGCTCGATACTAAAGTTTGGAAAAAAAATATGGTATATCGTATTAAACAAACAGTATTCTAAGGCACAATATTCTGTAAAGAATTGTGGTATGGGTGCTTGAACAGATCTGTGCTTCTGTTTATCTGTTTATGTGCATGTGCATATCTGTGTTTGTGTGTGCGCCATATAGAGGAGGCTTTATCTGGTGCTGCCATGTGTGTGCGCCTGCTGATAAGACCCATACTCACTGAGCCTTGGGGGACTTTGCAAGAAACGGTCAAAGATCTTAAAATCACACTCAATTAAATGTGGCGATCAGTCATTTCTGCCCGAAGAGAAATGCAGCATGTTGTTCACACACGGCAATGTGCTCTCTGCAGTCTGGAGTCGTCCAGTAAAAGCTTTCTTGCTCAGAACAAATTGTAACGTTGAGTTGGTGAATCACTTCCAGCTATAGCGGGGGGTCCTGCTTTCTTCCCTGGAGCCATGGGAGGCTTCATACGAGGCGGCGTGATGGAAAAACGTCTTCTAGGCGCAGACTGGGGAGATCAGCGGCGGATGAGGCCTTTGACTGTCATCTGGACGCACCGAGTGGAGCCCGGGACAGCCCAATACCCCCCCCTCTGGGAGAACATCATGGTCAGGCTTGGATATGGCAAGAGATGGGGTATCTCACACATGGCACCCCTGGAGAAGATCAGATGAGTTCAAAGGAGGGGAGAATATTTCAGATGGAATGCGTTTTCTCGGGGGGATTGTAGAATAACCCTTGTATTGACTGCGAGATTGGTTTAAGGAGTAATCAGTCTTTTCTGACTTTGGTCTGTATGGGAATATTACTGAAACTGAAACAATCTGGCCACTTGGTGTTTACGAACATATCATTTATTTGCTCCTTTAATGGGATTTCACACGCTCTTGCTGCAATTTGACTAAGCTATGGCCAGACAGAGGCGTTACTTTGTCAGCACACAGTGGTGAAAAAGAACAGTGGAGATGTTGAACGTATTTAACTGAGCCCGCTGTGCTAATTCGGCGCGAGGTCGTCTTCGGCTATCTGCTTTCCCCCGCGAGCCGCAAACATTCTTCGCCGAATTTCCCCCTAATACTCTTATTTTTCTCGCAACCATTTTTTTTTTTCTTCTTCTTCCTTGCATTTATCTGGGGACCGCGTGTCCCTGTTTGTTGGAGACACGAACTGCTTTGCATTCGCTAACATACACAGAGCATAAATATTGGATTAAGTAAACAAATCCGAGGGAGCTCACTCCTGAATGATATCAGCGGGTCGGCCTTTGGAGCCGCCAGGAATGCCACGGACGCAGTCTTTGCTTGAGACTCGACACATGAAAAGCGATGGGAGAGGCGGAGAGAGGTAGAGGGAGAAAGGGATAGAGAGAGTCAAATGGCAGTTTAATCCCCCCCGAGTGTTATCTCGCAGGTGTTTTGCAGACTACGCTCTCTTTGGAAACTTTGAAATCGGGCCAGGCTTTCATGTTCGGGGTAAGGCAGAGACTCTGTGCCTGGATGTTTGTGGGCAACACACAACAGCACAACAGCACAGGTCTCCAGCTCACAGCCCCACTTAGCATGTTATTCCCTCAAGCTCCGTGTTAGGCAACGGTCCACGTTGTTAACTTTAAAACAATCCCAGCAGCTTCCTTTGCTATTTCTTCTTTTTTCTGTAGCAGAAAAGACAGTGGTTGAAAAAATATAAACGGCATCCTTTACAGGAGCTTGTATTTTCCACAAACGGGTAATCACACTGCGTAACGACTCACACTAAAAGCTGCAAAGAGTTCTCTAAAGTCATTTGAATTGATGTCATTTTACCTTTCGGCAATTAGCTCACAGCAGCGCCCCGCGGCATCCGCACGGATATCGAGTTGCAGTTCTCCGGCTCATTCGCGCAGGTTTTTGACTTCATTAGAATTGAACCCTGTGCGCAGGTTCCTCCCCAGAAATTAGCCACGTTGTTAAAGTTCAGACGAGACCACCCCCCACCCTTCCCAACCTCCCCCACCACCCACCACCAGCATCCAGTATCGGGTGTCGCCGAGTTTTAATGGCCCGGTACATCACCCTGGCTCCAGCGACGGCAGATAGCCCGGCAGTGCTCACCCCCCCCCCCCAGAGAACGTGCTGTTTTATTGGCCTCCTCAACTCTGAGTTGTCCCCTGTGCCAGTGTAATACAGCAGCTAGCGTCAGAGAGGGGAAGGACCCCCCTCCCTGATTAATCGGCAGTGTATGTTTCTGAATGCTCGCGAAGTGCTCGTGTTCCATATTTTCTAATGGTTATGGGCGCAGTCATTTAGAGCACTGCTGAGGGAGCCATCAGTCAGGATGCTGCACGGCTGAAGTGGGCCTGGGCGCGGAGCTTTATCGAGCGAAGCATGTGCGCATGAGAGCATGTCTGGTGTGAGGAGGAAGAAGGATGTAGACAGGGAAAAAAAAAAAAAAAAAAAAAACATCCATTGGTGTACTTATGGAGTGGCTTCACGTGTCTGTGTAATTCACATCCCAATACAGGAAGCATCAGTTTGTGAAAGTCTTTCAACAGCACAATGTTTTCAACTTCCCTTGTGGGGGACAAAACCCAAGTGACGTTTTGAACTCCCACCAGGTAACAGCTAAGTCATTCTGACAACAGCGTGGGGCACACATTATATCGGAGGGAGCGCACCATTCAGAGCACTTGACTCCCTGTGGCACAGCATTATGGGAAACGGATGTGGGGACCAAATGAGACAGGCCGCAGTGAGGAGCTGCTTGTTCTTCTTCTTCTTTTTTTTTTTTTTTTTTTTTTCATAACACTATAATTCCCACAGGGCCTGGACACTCCAGTGTCTCAACATAATGCCCAAATTCAATGTGGCACTTCATAACCGTGCTCCCTTCACAGTGCTGTAACTGTGCTGGTCCTGGTGAAGAGAGCAGCTGAAAGGTTTGGGAGTTATACATATTAATCAGAATCGGTGCTTTGAAGATGGTGTTTTCTGGCTAATGCAGGGAATGCATCAGTGACACTATGGGCAGTGATTTTGGGGAATGTCAGGATTAATGTTGTCATATTAAAGCCAATTTACTGTCAAAATGTTAAGCAGGAAGATGTAAGACGGTTCAAAACATTTCGGCAAATTTCAGTTCACGTCAATAGATCTTGATACTCCTGTGGGGCCAAAGTAAAGTCCAATCTTTTGCATTGTGTGTGAGAAAATTTGATGAGTGAACGTGCACCAGTGACCTGTAGTGAACTGTCATGTCAGTGGTAACCTTTGTTTATCGGAGTTGATGGTGGAAATATGCCTTTTGGAAAAACTTGTTGTCGTGTTAGCAACAGAGCTAACATAATAAGCCATGTAGCTAAAAGAGCTTTTTTTTTTTTTGTCTGAGTGGCTGTAAAAGAGAGAAAAATTAGTTATTTGTACACCAATCAGGCTTAACATTATGACCTTATATCATGTAGGTTTCCCAGTCACAGTTCTTGTCTACTTTTTTTGTTTTTGTTTTTGTTTTTGTTTAGTTCTTCCTAACCCATTTGTGTGTGTGTGCCTGTGTCAGGCTGCATCCTTTTGGTTATGGCAGCAGCCAGTTTTGTCATTGCTATGGGGTGGTCTGGTCTAGGTAGGTGGTACACGTCTAAGTAACATCCGCATTAATGCCAGGTCCAAAAGTTTCCCAGCAGAACACTGAATTGTCACAAGATGTGAATGTATGAATGTTATTTACTTCTCCTGTCAGTGATTTTAATGTCGGTGTATGTTTGTTTTATCCCGTTTATGTGTGCACGGAGCCCACAGGAAGCAAGAGGAAGTGAAGCAACCTGCTCCTGACCAGCCCAGCTGTGTACTTTATGAGGAAGTTTTTAGTACATGAGCCCAGTAAGCAACTTTCATACAGTTGCTTACTGGGCAGCGTACTGGTATCCAGTTCTTCTCAATGCATCCATGATTGTTCCCAGATGACTTTTTTTTTGCCTTGTAGCATACCATCTTAAACTTCTCAAAAAGAATATGTACAGTAAGTAGAGTATATGTGCAAACAAATAAGTGAAATGAAGTCCACCCACCCCCCAAAAACATATTACATTGCAGTTTAATTGCTTATCTGCATGGAGAAAGAAGGAAACAAAGACATGCAGTATATGGAGAAATAGTGAGAAGTGTAAAAAAGCTGGAGCTACATAGAGCTACATAAAGAGCAGTATTGAATACGATTAAGATTGAGTGACAGAAAACCAAGTGAGGTTGGTGCTGTACTGTATATAGAAAAAAAAATACATTTGGAGTGAGCAAAAAGGGCAGATTTGACATTTCAGCAGTGTAAGTGGCAAAGGCACAAGCATAGGTTGTTCACCCTGGAGCCCAAACCCACCCGCTTCACCAGTTCCCCCAATCTCACCTTCCATCACTGAGAGCAGGTTCATACGTCTCTCCACTGTCACCTTTTTCATTTTTTCCCCCCCGTTCCTCAGATCTGCAGCAGCAGCGGCAGAGTCAATTGAATTCCAAAAACATTGTGTCCACCCAAGCAGAAAATGTGCTCCAAACACTGCCCTGCTTTGGCCTGCACTGATGCTGGGGCTCTGCTTTGTGAGAGGTTATCAGCTAGAGCAGAGATGGCCACTGCTGAGGCCCGTTGGTCATCTTGGAGAGCAGCTCGGAGGGCTGTGGAGAGGAGATGTGTCTGATGGATATCTGGGAGAGGGCACTTATGGCTGCCTCTGTGAATGTTAAAAACCTTACAGCTGCTGTCCAATTTCTCCACACAGTTAACAGGAGTGCTTTCTGTTGGCAACTATGGCTGAGGGCTGGTCCGTTATTGGCAGGGGGCTAGTTTGATCGCTGGCCCCTCCACATGTACAAGTGTCCTTGGGTGAGACACTGAACCTAAATGCTCCAGAAGACAGGTTGGCACAGTGCACCACAGGTGTGAGAAGCTTAGTTATAATTGCATGTTACTTGTACGCCAAGGTATAGTGTAGCCCTACAGCGTAACCTGACGTGCACCTCCCCAGAATGAAATTATGCAGCAGTGACTGATCTGAAAGGCATTTCCTTGAATAGTAAATTTTCTCTTTTACATCCTCCTTCACCTTATCCACTCAGACATCTTCTGTATGTCCCGTGCTGCAGTGATTTCAGTGAACGTAACTGTTGATCCACGTTTATTTTCTCTGTCATGAGCTGCTGAGTGAAATACAGAGAGAAACTCAGCTAGTGTTTTTGGGTCATGATTACAGAACACGCCAGTGCCCTGGTATGAAAGCTCACATAGCTCAGTACGACATAAGCAAATATCACTTTTCAAAAGTGAAACATAAGTGCAGACCCTTAACCATATTTGCTATTTTGTTTCCATGAGTATAAGCGTAACTATGTCTATCGCTCGGTCAGTTCAGCAAATGCTTTGATTCAGAGTAAAATACTTGGAGCATTAGTGATGTGCATGTTAACATGAGCACTGGGTCATGAAAATGAACATTCTGAGTAATAGCAGTTAGATCTGGTGACTGTGGAGGCCATTGGACTACAGTGAACTCATTGTCATGTTCAAGAAACCAGTTTGAGATGATATGGTGACATGGTGCATTATCCTGCTGGAAGTAACCATCAGAAGATGGTACACTGTGGTCACAAAGGGATGGACATGGTCAGGAACAATACTCAGGTAGGCTGTGACATTTAAACCATGCTCAGTTTGTATTAAGTGCCATGAAAATACCAGCCTGAACCGTTGAACCAAGGCAGGATGGATCCATGCTTTTATACTGTTTGTACCAAATTCTCACCCTGCCATCCGAATGTTGCAGCTGAAATCAAGGCTTGTCAGACCAGGTAACATTTTTCGTACCTTCTATTGTCCAATTTTGGTGAGCCTGTGCGTGTTGTGCATTCAGAGATGGTATTCTGCATTCCTTGTTTGGAACAAGTGGTTATTTGAGTTACTGTTGCCTTTCTATCATCTTGAACCAGTCTGCCCATTCTCCTCTGACCTCTCACATCAACAAGGCATTTTGTTCACACAACTGCTGCTCACTGGATATTTTCTCTTTTTCGGACCATTCTCTGTAAACCGTAGAGATGGTTGTGCATTAAAATTCCAGTACATCAGCAGTTTCTGAAATACTCAGACCAGCCCGTCTGGCACCAACAACCATACCACATTCAAAGTCACTTAAATCCCCTTTCTTCCCCATTCTGAGGCTCTACTTGAACTTCACCAAGTTGTCTTGATCACCTCTACATACATAAATGCATTGAATTACAGCCATGTGATTGGCTGTGTACTAACATATTCCTGTGGATTATTTTGCCTCCAGCTCAACCCCGCCCACTAGAGAACATCATCATGTTGACTAAGTCAAAAGGCGTCTGTAAGCAGACATTCATCACTTTAGTTCGTAGGGATTCAAGGTGCTCAGGCTATCGTGGAAATACCTTTTGCCATTTTCATTTGACCTGGAAGAGTACTCCTATGAAATTATTATACTTATTTATGCCAAATGTACCAACCTCCTATACAAATATATTGTCAACACACTTACATACAGTATATTCCACTGAGAAATGACGGTTATGTGGGATCTGGTGCTAAATGGTTAAAACAAATGTTCAAGTACATGGCAGGTGGAGGATTTATGCAGGCCTGTGAATTTGGATGGTGTCAAACTCAATCTGTGCATCGTTATTGTGTGAGCATTAGACTGGGTGCTATATATTTTTATACAGACATTTGTTGTACGTAATAAATGCTGCCAACCTATATCATAATTTTCTCAATTGTTTTCTGCAGAATTAAATTGAGCACACCTTCACAAATGTGGAATTTTCTAGTTTCTTTTTCAACTATTTTAAATTGATATATAAATTCAATGCTGGTCAGACAAAATGAGCAATGTGAAGCAAAATGCTGGTATGTTAAGCTATGTTAAGCAAAATGCTGTTAATGATGAAAATCCTCAGATCTGTACTTTTCACTTCTGCACACTGAGTGTATATGTTTGAGGAAATGGTGCTTGTTGTTAAGCACAGTGTGCTACTCATCCCCTTCCTCTTCCCACCCCCCACCCCCATCCTCACCCCAACACACACACAGACACACACGTCTCATGGTGATTGCCTTGCCTGCTATCTCTGGGCAGCAGTTCTGTTTGTGCAGCGTCTCTCTGTCAAAAAAGCAGCCTGTTAATTTTATGATCTGTCATACCGCGACGGGCAGTGGGCGACTGAGTCTGGACTTCCTTATCGCTCCATTCATTCCTGTCCACCCCTGCCAGACTGGAGTCACATCACATATCTGGGAAGCAGGGCTGAATTGGTTTCCACATGCTATTGAGAATAGGTCAGCTCACGGTGGGGAAGATTATTTTGATACTTTGAATATTGCTCAGACCTGGTTAGACCAGGGACGAACTGCATCAGTAATCAGAACTGCAGTCATTTCCTGACAAACTTTAACTGTGAGAAATTGTTTTTTAAACTTTGGTTATTAAATCTCTGCATAATCCAAATACTTATTTGTATGCAGATGATGTTGGTCTTTCACTTGGAGTGTAATTCCCTTTAACAGTGGTCCAAGAAACAATTCATGCAATGTAATATCGCCTTGACAGCCATGATATCCTGTTGAGCGTCTTCATTCACTCCAGTCGCTTTAGTTTCGACTTTCAGAGAAGGTGGTGGTGGTGGAGCGGGGGGGGGGGGGGGGGGGTTCTCAAAACAAGCCTTCATCAAAAGGAGAAATGAGAAAATGATCTACGTGACACTTCCTAAACCTCCAGGGAAATGTTTCATAAAGCCAGAGGAAATGTGTGTGTGTGTTTCACATTCATGCACGTGAGTGTGTGTTGGTGTGCCTTCTCAGCAGGAAAAGCAGGGAAGAAATTAAGATGACAAACAATGAATAACAGTCCACACATTTGGAGAAATAGCAGGACTTTAAACAGTCGTAGCTGAGGTACCGCGTCGGAAGAAGCAAATTCCAGAGTTAATGGCGTCCTTTCCATAACTTAAAGCATGTATATTGGAAACTTATGACTGTGTTTGTCTTGTGCTTCCCCAGCATCGCTTACCAGAGAAGTCTACTGTAGCTTTTATAGATAGCTTTATTTACATAAGCCTATCTACTTACATCTGCACAGGAATAGAAATTCAAGATCTTCATAAATCCAAAAACATGGCGCGCTCAAGTAACCCAAGCTTTGTAAGGATGAATTAGTAATCTTCTAATCAAATCTACGATCTTAAACAAAGACACTGTATCCGTCCTTCTCCACTCGACAAACACAGAGCAGGTGGGACACTTTGCTATGTTAAGCTGGAGGCCGCCGCCAAAAAATGCACACAGCTTCAGAAATTAACAGAGACTTTCTCTTGGAGGAAAACAAGGAACGTACTGGAGGCACATAGAACAGATTAGGCACTTCAGAGCCAACAGGCACACATAGAAAAATAGTCTTCACTTAAATAATTGCAGATGAATGAGGGACATTGGAACGTTATGGTGAATGTTAAAAGGTGCTGGACAAGTGCCAGGTTGCAGATTTTCTTCTGGAGTATGTGGCAACCGTGGTGTTTTGCTCTGGTTTCTAGATGAGAGTGCCACAGCCACTGCCTGGGGAGCCGAGGTGATGATGTATTAGAACCCTGAGATGCTCTTTTTCTTTCTTTCTTTCTTTTTTTAAATGACTGTCACCGAGACAACAAAAAAGACCTCCATGCCAGAAAGCGTTCCTTTTATTTTCCCACTGCTTATTCAAGATAGAATGGAAAAGCAAAGCAAAACCATAGAAGGAGAGATGGGAGGAAAGATGAGAGCTCTCCCACCCGTTTTCAGGCTAGTTCCCACATACTGGGGTTTCAGTGGGAGGACTGGGCCATTACTGTAGTTTGCCAAGTGTTTTGTTTGGATCCATTACTCTATCTCTGTTTTCCCAAAAGCTGTTTAATTGTTGGAGAGCTCTGAGGCATGACTAAACAGAGTTCAATAGAAACACAATTGGAAAATGATTTTCAAGGTTTTCAGTAAATACTGTTGGAAGTCTGGTTGTGCTCTAATTTTTTTCTAATCGTACTGTAGGGCAGGCCCAAAGCCTCCGGAGGTTTCCAAACTTGCAATATCAAATGCTGATGTTCCCACATTTAGAACTTCCTTGGATACCATGTCAAACCAAATAAGCCTCTGCTACGAAATCGCCGATCTACCAGGCATGGCAATCATGAGAGGGGGAGCGGTGTCGCGTTTGGTGGCCCTAATGCTATTGTTGCATAAGAATTGTAGACATGAGAAAAAAAAAAAATAAATAAATAAAAGGCGTATTCCCAGCACATCCTCAGACAGAGCGTATGGCGTGTTTGTAACAGCGGTAGAAAGAGTTGTTTGTCTGGGACACTTCTTTAGACTCTGGACTGAGGGTGGCACACTTCAGAGGCCAGATGGAAAAATATCTCAGGCAAATAGAGCAGAAATTCTATTGTTGTGGGTAATGACTTTCTGCAGGATTCATGCTGGGAATGTGAAAAGCGCACACACACATCCTGTCTCGCTCTCTTTCTTAGACACACACAAATCCTTCTACAGAAGCCTTCTCCTCTTCTCTCTCCTCTCCTGTCTCCTCTTTTTCCTCTCTAGATAACGCCTACAAACTGCAATGCAAACAAAACAAACAGCTTTAGCACTGCACAGGAAGTTAGTGGAGTGTAAATAATGCAAACATCCAAAACATGTTTTTATATATATAGTAGGCTGACATATAGTCACTAAATATAGCTTTCAGTGTGTAATAAGCAGGTGCTATCCTTTGGGGGTGGCATTAGAGATTCTTATTATCCCATTATGCCCATGATGCACTTTTCCTGGGTCGAAGCAAACAATTAGTATCATTATCATGCTGGCTCACGGTATTTCCACACTGGCTTAATTAGGACTCCAGCCGCAGTGGCTAACCATCAGTGATTTGAGCACAGGCTCCCACAACAGGTGACCATCTGCAAAGGGAGACTAAATACATGGTGGAATTAAATAACAGTCCATGTCACGTGGCCCCCTATTAAGATAACACTTAAATGCAGTCATTACCTTTTCAAATACCCTGCCTAAATGATTGATTTGTTGACCCCTGTCGGCTAAATCTAAGACAAATACAGTTAAAAATAAACTGCGTGCACAGACAGTGTCTCTGTAGACTTATTGCTCTGCACAGGTCAGGCTGCAAAGTGAAAACAAGAGCCCCCTTTAGCCGCCGACACCACCAAACTCAACTAAAAAAAAAAAAAAAAAACGCGAAAAACACCATGACATGGCTCCGGAATCTCCAAAATCCCCATATTTCAAACTGAAATCCATAGGGATGATCCATAGGGGCCCCTCCCCTCAACACATAGGACCCAAAGACCCCCACTAACAACATCCTGTTTTCAGACACCACAGGACACCCTCAGAAGACCCATGTCCATTCTCTGATGGGTCCCAACTGTTGTGGTGACACAAGGGAGACCTATACAATATTAGGAAGGTCGTCATAATGTTATGCCTGATCGGTGTAAGTAGCAATAGTTAATGACTTTGTCATCATTTGGTTATAACCAAATAGTCAGACTGAACCAAAATCACAAAGAGAAGTGAGGTCACTAGAGCTAAGTTTAGTGCAAAACATTTAACAAAGCAACGGTGCGGTTTTATATTCTATCGTGGCCATTTTGATTCATTCATTCATTTTAGCAGTGCTCTGTCAATCACAGGGAACATCACAGCACATGTGCATATCAACTCACGCTCCACTGTACACCCCTACCTTCATGACCTCTTTTCCTGTGATGGGTAAAAGAAAAATACCAGAGGCAAGGTGGAGAGAGGTTGTCATTACATTGGGTGGGGTGTTTCTTTTGATTTGGTGGAAATAGGTTCTGCATTAATGGAGTCGTTCTGCGGCTCGTCTGCTGCTTCAAAAGAGGGAAAAACAAAAGGCTGGGGAATGATAGCCCCGAGCGCTTTGTTCACACTGGCACCGTGCGATGGCTATACATTAGCGTTCAGAGCCGTGTACATGATACAGAGGCACGTATTTTGCTATTCAAATGATATTCCGGTGCTGCTTCGGAATTCCAAACACGAGTCTGTTGATAACAGTGCTATTAATGGTAAACATAACCTTGCCTGGATATGAACACAGGAGGAATAGTGATGCAGCCTAAGGTTTCTATCTAGCATAGCGACTTGTTTTAGAGAAAGATTTCACAAACCAAAAATAACCTCCTGCTTGACATGACTCACATTAGCAATGCATGCATTGTCTGTTGGAATAGTGTAGGGAGATATTGTTTACCTAAACTGTACCAAGTTTTGTTTCTCCTTTCAGAACTTTCACATTAAAAATATAATTGCATGCAGTAATTCAAAGGACCCAAGGCTTTCACAGAATGTATGCTAAATACTAAATCTGAAAGTTGCCATAGAAAAATTCTACATTTAAATAATTGTGCCTGCTGTATAGGGTACACCGCTGTATACCCTGATTTAACAGCAAGTCCTTTCATTTTCTTTTTTCTTTTTTTGGGAGGGGAGGTGCAAGGAAACAGATGAGCTCTGATGGTAATCAAGCTGAAATTAGCACGAGGCTGCAGTCACAGGTGCTGAGCCCTCAAATGAAGAAACAAGGGCTAGCCGTACTTACTGTATTGATTAGTTGCCAGCACTTCGTGCCACACAATCAGCATTCCGCGTGCACCACTGGAATTAGCCACATCTGCATCCACTCCTTGGCTTCGCAACGTGGTCAACTAATCATCATCACAAACCATTCAAACTTCAGGGAGAGGACTTTGATTGCCGTGGAGAGTGTGCCTACGATTGCAGCGATTCCGTCAAGTTTGAGTCTAAAGAACGTCTTTGAGAATTGAGTTCTCTGAGAGTTGCCATTTCTGTTTGTGTTTCATTCGCGTAGAGCACTTTAGAGCCTCATGAATGTAGATTTCAGATATTTTTTCAATTTACAAGCTGTCGGGTCATTTAATTAAAGTGGTCCTCTTGCGCCTAGGTTAGCATCTCGATTGCTCGCTGCTCTGGTTTTGTGCTTGTGAGTTGTAGAGATCACTTCTAAATTCTTGTGATTCTGCCTGCTTAGAGTTTCTATAAGAGCCAGTCTTTTCTTTTCCATCCCATTATGGCTGCAATTCCCAATTTCCATTCCTTCCCAACAAATCGTCTTTGTTGCTGCAAACACCCGAATGTCATTACTATTCAGCTAAGCTGCAATTTCAGCCATTCTATAGGTAATTAGTCCCGATTCTGAAGCTTGGCCTTTTTAAATTCATATGATCCACCTCATCTGTTTAGAGGAGAGGCTTTCTGTGGAAGAATGGGTGGAGTGAGGGAGGAGAAAAAGGGACCACCTGAGACAGAGGATCTTCTATGTGGGTTCTGGGAAACGACAACAGAGGTGTAATGAGGATCGTGATAGACATCAGGCTGGAGTCATGTTGCATCAGTTGAGATGCTGGGAGAGAGAAGGAGAAGAAAAAAGAAAGAACGGGGCACGAAATAGCCAGGGAAAAAGCAGATCATATGCCCTGCTCCGCTAGTTTGATATATTCCCCTTTTCCTCCGGTTCATAGCATCACCTGCAAGATGCAAAGCAGTCCAACTGCTCAATGCACGCTGTTCTCAACAAGTGGGTATACAGGGATGACAGCAGCAGACGGTGTAGCAGTGAGGCTACACGACAAGAGCTGGTGAAACATGAGATCCTGCCACCTCCCCAGTGTACAAACAAGACATGGCTGCGAGGGAAGCCACTGTACTGTGCAACAACTCTCCCCCTTTCCTACCTCTTTCTTGTGATTCCGAGCGTCTGGCCGATGCTTATCTCCTGCTGTCAAGATAGCTTTCCCTGCGTGGAGAGGACAAAGGGAAGAACAAATAGGTCGGCCAGAATAAAACACTGAAAAGGCCTTAAAAAAACACTCAGAAAAAGGGTGTTTTGAATAGTTTTACATGGATAAAGAGCTCTGCGAGGGGTCACTGGATTTTCCTCTTGGTCTTGGCTCTGCAGCACTGTCTGTTTATCTTCACCTTTCCTTCCCCTATCTGTTCCCCACGCTTATACAAAAACGCTTTAGGTACTTTTAAAGGTGCTATAAAAATTCAAGTTCTTCTTCAGTAATCTCTTAAAAGCTATTACGAGCAAGTACAAAACAACCGAAAAAGTTCTTCATATAGCGTGTCTGGAAACAGAATGTTGTTCGTTGGGGCCTTATTGTCCTATGGCTTGACCCCTCAAGCCACCTCTGTTGATCATTCCACAGATACTAGATCTGTCTGGGATCTAGTGAATTTGGAGGCCAGGTCAACACCCTAAACCATTTTTGTGTGTGTGCATCCTGCTGGGGATGGCTGCTGCCTTCAAGGAGTGTCATTGCTATGGGGTGTGGGGGTGCCTGGTCTGGTGTAGGTGGGTGCTACATGTCTGATTAACATCCGCATGAATACCAGATCCTAAAGTTTCCCAGAAGAACATTGAATTGTTACAAGATGGTCAATTTTATTTACTTCTCATGTCTTGTTTTAATGTTGTGGCTGATCGGTGATTATATCAAGAAGTCAGTAAACACAAAATATTGGAGATTTAACAGCACTACTTTGGATTAATTTAGTAAGTTGGGTGTTGAAGTTCAAACAAACCCAAAATAGAGCTCTGGCTGAGTTGTTACAAGCCCACAGTGAAGTTTTACCATTAAACGAAACATGCCTTCCAGACTCCTATTTGTGTCTTTACAAGCTCTCCAATGTTCAAGGATCTTGAAACTTTCATCTCTGGTCCTTTAATGGTACTATTTTAGGTCACGTTTGTAGTGATGAATATGCAAATGCTCAGTGTTTACTCTGATAATGCTTATGTGGTTTTGTAGATGGTGGTGGGAAATCCACAGAGGACTGGGAGTAACCCCATTAGCACACTGCTGTACAACCATGCAGAGGCCCAGGGGAGGTCATTATGAAGGGGCTGTTTGCTGTCTTCATAACTTTAATTAACATATGCAACGCTGATTACTTCTTTCAGCATTTCACCTAGATCTATATTTAAATTGGTGTATAACTTAAAAAATGGATAAAAGAGCAGAAACAAACAACAGAATTTGTAATTGTGCAAAAACATCGCCACACTTCATAGACGCTGGTTGACGACAATCGCAAAATGAGGATTTTCTCACCCTTTTTTATGCAATCCGGTTCCTGTTTAGAACTGAGCGGCTGTTAAAAAGACGTGCGTTTAGGTTTGAATGGCAGGAAGATACGACAGGAACAAGTGTGGGATTGTGTGCTACCCCCAGCGGTATCCCACGTCTCCACCCGCGCTCTCTGTGACGACCAGCTGCAGAATTTAGTTTACACTCGGTGGCTCCACATTTACACGGGAAACAACGGTATGAATAAAGAACAATTCAATCACCGGGGGTTCCACCTCTGTTTTCATTTCCCCCGGAACGCAGAAAGAGAGAATGAAAGGAAAGAGAATGAAAAGAAAGAGAGGGAAGAAAAAGAAATTACAGCACCGGAGAGGAATGTTTGATATACACTTCGACTGTGAAGACATAGTGCAAACCAAATGTGTGTGTGTGTGTTTGTGATAAAACAGGTACTAGTCTTTCATCTGAGGGAAAATACAGGAGAAAGGGTTGATCTTCCACTGCAATCAGTCTGTTTCACTCTATGTTTTTCATGCGGAAGAACCACAAACAACAATTTCCTCTCAGTTCCCTTTAGCTACCGCATTGTCTCTGTCCTTTGATAACATCATTTCGTCGTGGGGAAGAAGTCACTTTGATTTGCATTCCTTTGACAAACTTATGAATTCTTTGGAGGGAACAGGTGGGCAACCGGTCGTCCCTGTTTGCAGATTGTCTTGACTCGATTCCCAGCCAGTGTTTAATTCAGCTTTTGGGAGGCGATAGGCGAATTGTCAAACAAATGCCAGCTCCACTTATCTGGGCCCTGCCTCATCCTTCGAATATGTCAATCTGCTGCCAAGTGGTTCACAGACTGGTGAGTACACAGAAGTTTGATTTCATGGGCTGCCAGCCGAACTTCTAAATAGACAGGCGGGTGCATTCTCTGCCCCAGTTTGTTCAGTCATATCATTAGGTAGACAGTACAAGCCCCCAAGGGATGTTCCTCTGTGCATGTTTAGTGCAGTGATGAGCAACGTCTGGTTTATGTGCTGGTTGATGAAACCTTGAAACCTTGTAAAATCCATGAGTAATTCACCGTTTTCTCACAAATTTTCTCTTAATCAACAATGTCCCTTTAATTCTTTGTTGTAGTTCCTACATTTATTTCATTCACCAAATCTGAAGGGGTCGTCTTTTGAAATGGCTTATTTATTTATTATTATTATTTTTTGAGAACTCTGTTCAGCTCTGTGTTACTTAAACCTGTCACAGAATCTTGTGGTTTGGAATATATGCCTTGTACATGCTGCCACTCCTGATCAGTTGATTTATCATATCCAGATTGATATGAATAAATCAGATCCATACAACGGTGCGTTTTATTTGAAATGTGATTCCAATCATATGCGTTTCTGTCTGAGATCTGGCTTTTCACATCAGAATTCATTGCGCCTTTTGTGTTGCTGGCAACCCGACACAAACTGATGATCAAATCAAGTGATGGGTGTGTGAGAGAATCCTTACCCTTAGGAGCAGATCACAATGAAGGGCAACAACAGTCTTATAGATATAATTGTGTGATTGCATTTCAAAGGGAACTTACTGTACATGCACAGCTGGGAGAAACTTTAAGAGACAAGACATATTCAAGTCCGTGTCAACAGCAGAATTGACACCTATATCGTTAATAACCTGTGCTGTTAGGTTGGTGACATCTAAACACACATATTTGACCTGATCACCTCCAAATAACAATGCAGACAGTCCTCCGTAAAGATCTGAATTGAGAAATGGTCTGATTTTCCTGCAAGCTACACAGAGGTCTACACCTACAGTAGGTTTCTGTTTGCACTTGCAGCTATTAGTTATATTAATGTTATCTAATTTCTCTCAGACCCTGATACAGACCAAACATGAACTGCCACTGCTGCTTCATATTAGAAGTTTTCCACCAGCATGTTGACCTGGAGGCTTTCACTACAAAGCATCTATGCTAAATGAAGTGCAGTCAACAAGATATAAACAAGGCATCCCTTGCATCACTGCCAAAGTTTCCATAAAAGACATTAAATGCAGTTCAACCTGAACAGGTTGAGACGACGGGGATGGGTTTGTGTGCATATCGCCATCCTCATCTGCACATCAGGCATGGCTGTTCTCATTCAATCACTGCAATCCTGACAGCAACTGCGGTGTTAATGAAGCATAATTAAAAATACGTCACGTCTCCTGTTCAATCTCCGGTACTCAGCGCAGTGTGTAACTAACTTGAATTTTGGCTCACTATTGTTTTTTTGGTAATGTAAAACGGCAAACACTTGCCAGGGCTTCCTGCTGTTCATCACGTAATGAGTCCAGGCCCTGACAAACATACGGTACCAGCTGGTCAGCACCCATTTCCACTGAAGTAATTTGCAAATTTGCAAAACGCTTTCATCTCACCCACTGATTTGCACGTACACACATAGCAGAAGTATGAAAGGACCCGGGGCGGTTTTAATACATATCAGGAAGAACAGATTTGAAGTTATGCAGGTTTCAGATGTTAATGTTTTCCAGGCTCGGTCTGGGCGTAACAGGGCCAGCCTGAAGTATATTGCATGCACCGGATGATTCTGTACCTGATCCAAAGGATTCTGGTGCTTATTCAGGACTCGGGGGATGAAGGCAAACGGGAAAGTATGAAAAGAAGAAAGCTAAAGATGAATGAGTTTAGTGGGAGTTAGAGACGTCCTAGCTCTTAAAACTTTCGCCAAAAATGTTTAAAAAAAAAAAAATCCTATCTTTTCTTTCCCAGGCTTTTAAACTATTTTGATGGAGGTGAAAACTTTCTGTGCTCTGAGGATGTAATTCTTACCCAATGTGTTTCTCCACAGGTGCGCAGCAGAAGTAGCATATTAACAAAAGAGACAATTGCTGACTGTTTATTGAGGGATTCAAACAGAGCTTTGGGGCATCGCAGCTTTTCATTAGAATGCTGATCCAGTCGAAACGCACGCCTGGAAAACACAAACTTGGTGAAGAAGTGAAGGCTTGCCTTGTCAGGAATTTACATTGATACGCCAAGGAAGAGGGCAGTCTCCCCTCTTTCACTTTCTCCCTCTCTCCCTTTCTCTTTCTGTCTTCCATTGTTCTGCTCCATGGCTTCATCAGCATTTTCCCTCCATTTGAAAGCGAGGGATTATGCAAGAGAGGCAGCATCAAATGATAGGTAGCTCCCCCATTCCGCCTCAACACAGCCTCCCCCTCTCTTGTCTTTAAGTCTCTCCACTGCTGAGCATGTAAAAACACAACTCAACAGTCAAGCCTCACACTGACAGGGAGCACTGTCAGCACACACATACACACACACACAAGAGTTTTTGAAATCAAGGTCAAATTTATGAAAATGTACAATGGTCCCTCCGATGTGCATGTGTGAAATATTGTACGTGGGTGAGCTGGTGCACAATGGAACATCAGTGAAGCTGGAGACGAGTCTTCAGGATACAATTGTCGGTTTCGCCATAATGTGGTGTTATTGTGTGGCAAGGCTCATGCGCATTAAGGACGGTGGTTAGTTAGAACGTTTGCACTCCTTTTCATCAGTGTGTCAGTGGCAACAAAACGCAAGCTACTCTTCCCACCCCACCCCCACTTCTGTATATGTTGTAGATAAAACAGAAAGAATTTGTTTCATTTCCAAGGGGTCCTCATCCGCTGACAATGAACTACATTTATACTGACAAGTTGTGTTAATGGTTCGTTGGCTGTCTGCTCTCCACCGGCTAAACGCTTCCAGAACAGGATTAGAAAATGTCTGAAAAAAATTGATCGAGGGGTAAATTGCGCACAAATAGACCTTTTATGCAAAGATGAAATAAATAAAAAGGTGAAATGCTGCCTTGACAGCTTGATTACATTCTCTTTTTTTCGGTTTATTTTGCATTAAACTCAGATCTTGCAATGCAGGAGGCACTTATGCATGAGACACTTCTGTAAATGATTGCCAACGCAAAATATTCTCTCACAGGATTATCTGAAAAAGTCAATCAAAATGCAACCTTTGATGCACTGTTCTTTATCGACCTTTGTCAGAACTTGTGTGGACCAAGTAAAGTTGTTTTTATTGACAGCGTGGGTCTTATGTGCAGTGCCCCAGAAACTCATCTGATGCTGTCAAGCTAAAGCACATTGATTATTGGGTGTCAGTGAGTGAACTGTCGCTGAACCTTTGTGTCTCATCTGAGGCCCTGAGCCGTCTTTTGAATCATCACGCTGTTTCCATTTTCTACAGGAACTCACACTGTCCTTTTAGTTGATGAAATCTCTCTATCTCTGGCCTTTGAAGGATTCGGTTCGATATTTTTTTTTTTTTTCCCACACTGCGTAACTTTCTGATACTGGGATTAAAGCCAAGTGCATTTCTTTGCCTTTGAGCTCATGGATCCAACAGTCATTTTTCATAGATGATTTAATTATTCATTTGATTGACACTGTTACTTTACCATTGATGTTTTCCTGTTGCGAATTGTCAGGGATAATTTACCTTTACACAATCAAGGAATGTTCCCCTGACAGTATTTCTTGGCATCTGTTTGCTCTAATTAGTTATTGTTGAATTGAACCTATTAGTGCTACATTACAGGACCTCTTGTTTCATTGACGGACCTGTTGATCACCCCCTTGGCGTGCCAATAAACCATTAAACACATTGTTTACTTTGCAAATAGATCCCCCCTACATCATATGCACGTGGAGATATATTTGGCCCCCATTTAATAATGCTATTAAACTTTACTGTGCAATCAAAAGACTGTACTCACAGCCATTAGTGGCAGTGCAGGAAACCGACGTTGTAATTTGCTACACATTATCGCCTCCGCTTCATTTTACTGTTACTGTAATGATCTAATGTGGTGGACAGTTTAAGAGTTGAGATACATCAGGAATTATTTAATGATAAAACTGTGGAGCTGAATTTCTAGTGTGTGTGCGTGCGTAGGTGTGTGTCTGCCTCTGCTGTGTGTATACGAGCATGGGTGAACAATATTTTTTCTTTGTGAATAAGGTAGGTGTTTGCTACATTTCTCCATCCTGCCACAACACACTCAAAGAAATATAACCCAGAACAAGCAGCGCTTAATGAATTCCCTCAGCTGATTCCTGCACACAGCCGAGTGATAAAACATCACATCCCCTTCCCGTGCCTGAGTGTCACCCTGCGTTACACCTCGGTGGCTGCACAGCTAAGCAAGCAGGCGCTAGTCATGCCTTGCAGCCTGCCAACCAATCTGCCCAGCAACATCTCATCCTAGATATGACGGAGAAGCAGGGGTTAGTGTCTGTTGAATGGATGCGAGGAATATTCTTTAAGGCAGTGATGTCAGGGATGGGGGGTCAAGCAATGTGTGTGTGTTGGTAGCATGTGGCTACAGTAGGACTGATAGCATTGACGCCGTCAACGTAATCTTGTGTAGTAGCCAGGCATTTTTTAGAGTTATGTTGTGGAGGACAAAAGTACATCCGGAACAATGTGTTGTGTGTTGTACACTATAATATGTAGCTATGAAGAAATACTAGTAAAGTCTATCAAGGCTCTCAGTCATTCTGATTTTGGTATACAAGCTTAAACAAGGACTTGAGGTGTTCCTAGATAGCTCATTGCTACTCAAACAAGAAGCTTCTTCAGAAATGTTGTAGGTTTTCTTGGAGACATTTCGCCACTCATCCAAGTAACTTCTTGGGAAGCTTCTTCCATAACTTGGATAAGTGGTTAAACATCTCCAAGCCTGATTTTGTGGATATTTGTGTATTTCTATGTGCATTCAGCACTCACCTATTTGTCATGGGTCAACATTTGGGACTATCTGGTATCCCCGGGGTCAAACTGACCCAGGACATATTCAGGGATTTAAAAATAATTTTGATATAACATGTTAATTCATAAACCTTTAACGTATGTTGTCTTCATCTCAATTTTAAACAATACTGGTAACATATTTCTGTAATCAGTATGGGTAAAATTAATGTTAAAAATCAACTTTTGAAGGCGGTGGGGTGGTTGGCAGTGAAGCCTCACAGCAAGAAGGTTCTGAGTTCAAATCTAACTGGAGACATTTCTGTGCAGTTTGTTCTCGTTGTGTCTCCAGCTTTCTCCCACCGCCCGGACCCATGCTTGTTGTGTTAGGGAGATTGGTGATTCTAAACTGACTGTTACTGAGAGATGTGTTGTGAATGAGCTGTAATTCTCACGCGTCACACGAGACTTCACTTTGAGGAAGATGGCCTTCAAATGAACTGGACACATGATCCCTGCCTCACTGGGGACAGGGAAATGTGAAAAAAAGGGGTTTCTATTGTGATACACTTTCATATTGTTACGTATGAAAAAACACCTCATAAGTTCATATGTTTTTTGAAATGTAGGCGTTTCCATTACCACTTTTTAATTGCAATATTTTGGTTTCGAATACTTCTAGGGGTAATGGAAACGTAGCCAATGTTTTCTTTAACATTTATTTATTTATTTATTTTATGATGAGGAAGCCGATCCACCCACTGTGTGGATTGCTGCTAACTTGTCCTCCCAGCATCTAACAGATTTTGATTGCTGGTCATAAAGTCTGATTATCTTTGAGACACTGAGGCTTTAAATATCGCTCTGGATGCCACAGCAGGCACATGCATGACGTCCACCTCTTTCCACTGGTCACCGAACACATGTCACCCCTCAAGATTGGTCATATCCTGAATAATTTTCTGAATTGAGTCAGAAATCAGACGCTCACAGGATGACTTGATATCCCAAACATGAGTCACTGTAAACCGTGTGGGCCTTGGTACCATCTGTATTATGTTAGCAGCTGAGCGGGGGGGCTCTCTCACTACGGATGAAGACCATTCAATCAGTCCATTCTTAGACAAATATGTCTGTGGGGCTCCTCTAGCGACTGGCTCTTGAGCCGCTCAAGCAACCACTTGTGGTGATCCTTGTGGTGCATTGCCCGAGTGAAGGCCGTCTTGAAATTCACTTTTAGAATCAGAATACTGGTAAATCGTCCTCTTCCACTTTGCTTTTTGTCTCATGGACGATTCCACGTTGTGATGTAGAGGTATATCTCTTTTGCCCCACCCCCTTGATGCGCAAGTGTAAGGTATATAGTGGAATATATTGAATAACACTAAATAACAAGTGGTTTGCAGGTGGACATTTGACAGAGGCTAAAGAGTGCAGGGGAAACCTGGATACCATATAAGAGAAAGCCACATTTATTTTCACATTTATTCCCTACAAAAAAAAAGAGGCACCATAAATATTTGCAGGCATGGCCTCACAAGAAAGGTGATCCTAGCAGTTCAGCAGCATCTGTTGCCCCTAACATCATTACTGATGTGGTTTGAACTTGCTCATTTCCATGTCAAAGTCGGCAACAACTGAGCGCAGTAGAATTCATTTGTGTTCATCTACAGGTCATGGCAATCGTGTTTAAATGAATTCATTTTTGTCCCTGAATGCATGTTCCCTTGCGGGTGTGACACAGAGGACACAGCACATTCATGATGTGTTGCGATGGCGCTAGTATAAATAAATTCCTAGGCCAGTTCCATCTTGCCCAGGAGCATTTCAACACCTGGGTGAAGAATTGAAAATCTGGCTATAGGCTTGACCCTAGACAACGGGAGTCAAGGAAAGGAGGGGGGGCAGTCAGTGTGGGAAAAGGTAGGGCATGTGGTGGCTAGCAGTTTGTTCAGACACGATAAGGAAAGCCAATACTGTAAGCGAAAGATGGTGTATAAGAGAGATAAAGACCATGATGACTTATTCCATAAAGGACAGACCGGGAGCTGGGAGAACGCACACAGATTGATATAGGCGAGTGGTTGAAAGTGAGCAGCGGGTGAATGGGAGAGAAGATGGGATGCGGGGGTGATGGACGCTCATGGTGGATGTCCACATCATTGTTCTGGCAGAGCAATCTTCTACAATCTTGGCAGTGGGTAATGGAGGCACAAGAGATACCAGGTGCTGTTCCCTTCTCTATTCGGAAAGGCAGGACCACATGCCAGACTGAATTGGATGAACCTTTTATTGTTTGGCCTGCACTCAGCTGGTTGCCACCGTAGGTTTCCCAGTATTTGGAAAAAGCCCCAAGGACACACAGAAGAAAAAGAATGGGGGGTTAGAAAATGAATAGCTGGTCAGACACGGAGAGAAAACAAGGGTGGAGACTGGAGGAAACGAAAATCTCAACTGTGTCGATAGGTGTGGTTAACAAGAATTTAAAGACAATTCAAGTTTCACACAACATAGTTTAGGCCACAATTCCTAAAGGTAGTAATGATATTCATAAAAATAAGATGCATTAACAGCCTACTGGTGAGATAACCCACATTTATTGTGATTTCCAAATGGTTTTAACTTCTTCACATTCATTCCAAGGTTTAGTTTCAAAATACTAGCTGATTTAACAATTTTATTTATCAGTTCACATGCAACTGCTAGAACTCCATCCTGCCATATCACTTAAACAACAGCTTAGATCGCTAACAAATGCAAAGAGCAGCTGTGCATATGGCCATTGACTCAGGTTGTGGGTTGCCAGGTTGACATGACAGATGGTTTGGGATTGTATGCAATGTGTGGATTGTGTGTTTCCTTGACTTTTGTGTTTCTGGCATCTCAGATGACAAACAACTCCAATAGCTTTGCATATGACTTAAATCAATTGTGAAGTTTGATGAACATGCAAACCATGGCAGGCATACCATTTCAGATGTACTGTATGCACTTTACATTTCAAATAAATCTTAAATGGCAAAGACAAAAAAAAAAAAAGTTGTAATAACCTACAACTGTCGTGATTGCTCACTCCTTCACTTTGTCATCAATCTGATTGCAAGCATGTGTCAACCAACCACACATCCACACTTTAACAAAAAGAGTCAGACATATAACGAGAAGTTGGTGGGGTCGGGTTTGTATGGCACACAAAGGCTGCAAATTATCAGATTAATAACTTACTCTTTTATTCAGTAAACAGTGTTATTGTGTTTGGTCATCTGGGCATGACAAAACAAGCCAAACTACTCCTTGCCGCAGAGCTGATTACTGTCCATTATATTTGTCTGGAGGACTTTAGTCCGGCCCAAAAGGATTAGGACTGATTTAGAGACTGAAAAGCGGGGGATTTGTGTGTTTGTGTGCATGTGTGCAAAAACAGTTTCTGTGAGAGTGCGAAGGCAAACACTTTTGACTCTTTAGAACAAGACCCAGAACGGGGAGCGTGTTGCCTCGTTGCCTGGTGACTCTGTTGCTAGCTGCATTGGCGATACAATAGGATAATGAAATCTCTTGCTGTTCCAACTCTCCAGGCTACAGCACAAACAGAGGAGAGGAAGAAATACACTTCAGTTCATTGTGGCTTGTTGGATTACGGCTCACTTAATAACGCGTTTTTCTTTGTGGGAGAATAATGGCTTGAGACATTATATGTGAAGGAACAGGGGATCCCCTGCACCTCTTCGATTACCATAAAAGCATGTCGGCATTTTGGATTGATCGCTACAAAACCCAAACACAGTAGATGCTAGCGGTAATGTAAAAAAAAAGAAAGAGAAGGATTTATTGTCGTCATACAGCTGCAGTGCCAGAGGCCGCGGTGAAGATGGTTCACAGCATATGATCAGACTCCGAGGGCCACATCCTCCGCGTTCTCACCTGTCATTAGTGAAGAGGCCTTCTCCCACAGGCAGGTCACCTCAAGGAAAGGTGTGAGGAGAATCTATTACAGCCACTGTCATGTTCCTTCTCGGGGACAGTCATACATTCTGTGCCCCCATTCCTTCTTTCATTCGTTCATTCATTCGTTCCCTTCTCAGTCTAGCTGATCAGATTTTTTCCCCCTCATCTCACCTTTTCTGTCTTACTCTCTTCATCTCGACTCACCTTGGGTTTTTTCTGTCGTTTTCTTTCGTCCTTGCCTACGCACTTGTTGCCTGCTCCTCTTCCAGCACACTCTTCTTCCTGCTCTCATATTTCTTGTACGGTTCTCTGCTTTCTATAAGCATCTTCTAGGGGTCACGAGTTCAGACTATTATGTGATGAAAAGTCAAGTGGACACAGATAAGTCTTTGATGAAGTCACTGTTGAAAACCCATTCGAAAATAATGCTTTGCATCAATGAAATCTATATTCTTGACCTGAATACAGTCTGTACAAAAAAGGCTGCAACTTAGCACCACCATTAGCATTTAATAGTACTCCATAGTGTGTTACAAGATGGGAAGGTATAACAGATACTTTTCTGAAGCCTTCTCTGCATACTGCATCTTAAGATCTAATAACTTTGACAAGAGTTGCTAGTCTTAGCGGATGTCTTTTCAGAAGAGTGTGCATTGCAGTTGTACTTTTGTTGTTTTTCAGGACTGACATGTCCTGGTAGCATGGACTTTTTGAACTGTTACTAGTTTGCTGTATTGGCTCCACACTGCTCCACACTGCTCACTCCTCACCTGTCTTTTCTGAGGCGCACTAGTTGTTACTGCCATGTGATCAGTTGACGTGATGCTTAAAGCGCCATGACACAGCAGTGAAGTCGACAACCTGACTACTTTTTACACACCTAGGGCCCGATTTACTAAAGGTTTACGCGTGCAAAAACATCATTGCACGCTCACGCGGATCTACTAAGGTGGCGCAATGAGGGTTGCATCTGTCAAACAGGCAAAATAGCATGCACAGTCCATTTAGCATGTTTGACTTAATGAATATGCAGATATTGCATTTCTGACAGAACACACAAAATATTGGGCGGATATTAATGCACACAGTGTGTGATTTGCCAAAGCTGAAATTGATTGTGTTGACTGTTTTTGTGCTTACTTTTTAGTGCTTTTGAAAGCCAGTTCCTAACTGGCACAGGAGTGGCATAATTGCAAAGTGATAGCCCACACTTTGTTTAACGATCATGGCAGCGCTCTGATAAGACCGCGAGATCTGCAAGCCGCTCTGAATCCGAGCAGAAGAGGAGATTCGACAGCAGATATCGGGCACTGTGCGGGACACAGTGATTTATTCGAATATCAGCAGCCTTTTGAAAGAACGGGGGTTTGACCGGTCCATTCTTCAGGTCATCAACAAACTGAAAGCATTAAAAAAATACACCATGCTGATCATTGTTTATCTCACCGTGTAGTGTACTTAAATGTGTAATGACGTGATGATGTATAAGATGGAGGATAACAGGAAAACAGGCGTGCACCTCTCACAGCGGGAGGTCAGACCCGGGACTTCTGGCAATGTGGAAGCACACCAAAGGTATTTTCAATGTGAAAGGGATAATAGTGAGGAAAATGGCGACAAGAGAAAATTATTACCTACGAGTAGATCTGCTAGTAGGAAAAAAGACAGAGAGAGAAACAAAGACCCATAGCTGGTGTTTGAAATGGGTGGGTGGCATATGTATCTTCTCAGTTGGGTGAAAATGTAAAAGTACACTCGCCTTCCTTCTATTTAGGTGATGTGTTCATTAGCTCCATCAAGAGATTAGCTCTTCAGTCATGGCGTCAGACAGCAACAGCGCTTGTTTCTCTTGTGATTACGCTGGTGTTTAAGTTGTATGACAAGCCAAGGATGTTCCCGTTTCCATTGTTATTGCGCCTCACTTTTTCCCGCTGCTAAGCGTTCTGTAAAAAAAAAAAAAATCCAAAAAAAGTCAATGCTTAAAAAAGAAAAATAAATCATTGATTACCTCCTTAACTTCTCTAACATCACCTTGGTGGCTTCTTTTTTTTCCATTAAAGCAGCATTGTTTCCTTCCCACACATCATTCATAACCTTGAGGAAGGAGAAATAAAAGACTTTTACCACTTGAATTCAAAAGGGGGATGCTTCAATGGCGTTGGCAGGGAAGAAGAAAAAAAATAAGAAGAAACGTGGCCCTCATGTATCCATGGTTACCTTGGCTTTATTGCTGTTTGTCTTGGGCAGCAGATGCAATAAAAGTGCTTGGAGAGAAATGACCGGGCTAGGGGTGTAATTGCGGGAGAAGGCACCACACAGTTGTCGCAAGGGTATCAGGAGGCAGGAATTGACCCCGATCTCTCTCCCTCCCCTTCGAAACAGTCACGATTACAAGTATCTCATTAGCAGTGATTGGACAGCCCCTGAATTTGCGTGTACGTCGTATTTTTAGTTTTCTAATTAAGACTGCAAGCTTCAGGACTCGCAGGTACGCTATTAAAAAAAGTGCCAAAAGAAAAATTGAGTGTCTCTCGTAGTGGGGTGGACGAGACTTGGCCTCATTTGAGGAATAATGAAACGTGCCGGTGGCAACTCGTGCAAAGGAGAAGAGTGGAGAAATAAAAGGAAGGGGACGAAAGCATGGAAAATAAGTGTTAGGATACAAAATGCCTGCTCTAAATCTGTCAGTTGTCTTGCACGGTGAGCCATTTGGACGTAGACAAAAAAAGAGGAGTACTGTATCACTCCCACCTTCTGTCACCTTCTTTATTATTCCTTGTCATTTCTTCCTCATAATCATAGCTCCGCTGAGGGCCCGAGCGTTAAATGAAATAAAGACAGGAATGCATTCACACCTCTGTGGTCCTGGCGGGGCAGCCAGGAGGAGGAGGGAGGCACATTATCTCCTGCGGTGTGGCTGCTTCAGATAGACGGTCCACTGGGCCTCGAAATAGTTGCTGAAACGCACATGAATCGACACACAAACACACACACACCGGGGCCGAGGGAGGATTGAACACTCAGGTGTTGTTTACCACTGAAATGGCACTGTTTAGAAGAGACAATTGGAGAAAATTGGGCCGTGGAAGGGTTATGTGGGTTGCAGAAAGGGAGATCAAAGAGGTCCAGCAAATCCCTATACTTTCACTTCCTGCGAGGTTACAAATTGTGGAGAAATCGCTAGAGCTCCACAAACCACATACACACAACCCCACACACATATATGCGCGGCATGTGTTCCTCAGTCAGAGCAAATGCGAAGTCAAATTTGTGAAATACCCCGTGATGTGGGTTTTGAGCTCTGTATAATGCTATGGCTTGTGAGGATTTCACTCCAGCTGCTGCATGTCATTGACATTTCCAGCGTTCCTGAAACAACAGATGAATAGTGGTAGACCCAAACCAGCAGGGGAAATGAAAATATGAAGGCCCTGGGAAACAAAAGAATAAAGTGAAAAGTCAACGCTGATTGAATAGGCAGGTTTACACACTTAACACATGGGTACGTAAAAAAAAAAAAAAAAGCTTTACTGTCACATCTGACTGGTGTCTGGTTATTGTTCTGGTGCCGTCTCATCATTGAGAGTGTTGCCTTTGGGGAAAGACACCCATGGGAACCTCAGGAGAAAGCATGATGATGACACACACTTCTCATCATTCAGGCACAGCCTCCCCCCCTCCGGGGCCCATAACTTCTTGATGTAACACCGCAGCTTTGCTCGCGCAAGCCACTTAATCCACATTGTAAGATTTATTGTACTAGTATTGAACTGTTGTATTTTTAATTAAATGGGATTGGATTGTCAGTTTTAGTTTTACTGCTGATATAATGTGGCAAGAAATACGTGTGAATTTGAAACCACGGTTAATAAAATGTATTGAACAAAAGCTTCAGAAGTCCATCGTTCACTATTCTCTTGTCCTTATAAGGAACAATTTGCTCAGCAGCGATAGATACAAGACGTTTTGTCTCACAAATCATGTTTTTTTTTTTTTGTCGTCAGGTGTTGGACTTAACAGTGTCACCGGTTAATTTTATGGTGGTAGTTCATGGTGCAGTTAATAGCTATGGGATACTAGGATCACAACCGTAAAACCACTGACAGAAGAAGTAAATGACACTGACCGTGTTCTCCTTGGAAACTTTTGAACCTGGTATTCATGTGGCTGTTACTTAGTGCCACCCACCTAGACCAGACCAGGCACCCCCACCCCATAGCAATGACACTGGCCTGGCCTCCCGATTCACTAGATTCCAAACTGGTCAAGTATCCGTGAGATGACCCACAGAGGCCCCTCCCTTCAACAATAGGACCCAAAGGCCCCCACCAACAACATCCTGTTGTCAGACATCACAGGACACCCTCAGAAGGTCTTGAGTTCTCCTGTTGGGAGCTGATTATGCTCCAACAAAGACCAATATAGTAGTCTGTAGTTTGGCTACATCAGGCTAAATTAAAGAATTTGTTGACTGAGAATTAATGCTGTTTTTTTCTATCTAGCAGATGCTATATCCTCAGGCAACACAGTAATGGATGACTAGGCAACTGGAAAAAAGTACTCTGCAGATTCCAAATTAATCTACAACTGATGCCCAGAACGAGTTTTTTTTTTTAATGCTACATTCTACTATTCTGATATTCCACCTTTTTTGTGTTTATGAACACCTAATGTCAAAATGTGGTTGACGACCATACTTTAAGTGCATTTAAATGCTGGAAACAATACATTTTATTGGGATTAATTTCAAACTTGTACTCTGTAACAGTAAAAGTCAGCTGTAAGTGAGCTGTTCTCACTTCATTTCCTGCCAGCAGCAGTTTTGATAACTGACTACTAATAAGATAATTGGTAAAAGTAAGGAAAACAATCATTAACTGCGTTTTGTTGTTCAGTATAGCAGGTTGCCCAGAGGGTTTGCGGTTTGAACCCCAGCACATAAACCACATGTTGAAGTATACACTGAGCTGCTTGACAATGTTTGACACTCGTCATGTGTCAGAGTGACTGTAAAGACCCAATAGGTAGAAAAGCTCTAAATAAACACAAGAACATTGACCATTTGCTCATCTGGACTTCACAGCTTCTTGGACATTGAACCGTGAAGGTCTCATCTCCTAATGTGTCTAAAAACCCCTGCGTACACAAAAGACTTGCATCCAGCATTGAGACCTTTTCCATCTTTGACATCTATCGTGTCTCCGTGTGAGGGAGCGTTCAGCAAATTGCAGTTGAAAAGCATCGGCCCAATTATTCAGCGGAGTCTGAGCAGGTGCCATTACCAGCGACGGCATTGATCGCTTCACTTCTCTCGCACATATCAAATCAGACATCGGCATCGCGGGCATACCAATGAGATGATGAAATGTGTCGGCGCATCAAAATGTTTGAATCCTCAACAGTGCACCCGAAATCACCCGGGTCGATCCAAATAAGCTTTTGTCATCGATTGACCCGACGAAGAAAGAAAAAAAAATGAAACTGAGGAGGAGAGGACGAACGACACAAGATGCTTTGATTCATTAAAAAGTCTCAGTTACCAGAGATGAGGGGGGAATGGGATTAATGTGTGCTCAGTGTGTGCGCTTGTGTGTGTGAGACACAGCTGAGTGATTCCCTTTGTGTCTCTGAGGGGTAATTAGCTGTGGCGTGGCCTGTCGTTGCTCTACAGGCCTCTTCAGTCCTAAGACTCAGCTGGCTTTGTCATCAGAGTCCTGGAACTCTGTCTGTGGGGAGAACAACATGTAGTGGTCCTCCATGTGTGGGGCACTCAGGGGTCACTGTCAAATAAAGTCTTTCAGACCACTCTCTTTGTGTTTTATACTCCCCAGTGATGCTTTCCTTCCTTTTCATTATCTCACTCTGCCCCGGTCCATCTTATCTCTTCCATCCTTTTCCGCGTAATAATTACATTTTTTTTTTCATTTTTCCTCTATTTTGTTTTTCACTTTTCTTTTGTGCTCCTGTTTTTCTGCATCTCTCTCTATCTAATTTATTGTTTCTCATTTTAGTTTCCTCTTCTTTCCTTTTCTGTTCTGTCCTTCTGCCCCTTTTCACCTCTTAATTGTCCCCATTTCTTTCTTTCCTTTCCCTCCTCTCCTTTTCTTGCTGGATTCTATTCATTTGCTTTATTCCCTTTTCCCACTTTTATTTCCCCTTTGCCCATTGCTTTCTTTTCTCAGTCTTTTCCATCTCTCATCCTTTCTTATTTCAGCCATTCTGACAGGAAATGACTCCTCAGCCGTTGCTTCCACTTTCAACAAGGAGCGTGAAGCCTATCAATGTCAGCAGAAGAATGAAACCAATCAAGAATGCCCCCAAGGAGTGGTTAAAAATGCAGGGCCCACTTTTCTGTTATTAAAAAGCCAGTAGCTCGTGCTCACCTACGCCTCTTCTCATGTTCAGCCCGAACCCGTGCTCACTAATGGCTAGCCCACCTCAATATACACGACCAATACACTGGCTCATGTGCTTAAAGAGGCGTTCTGCAAGTGGAGAAAGTGCCGCAGCCTTAACAGAATGCGTGTTTTTTGCAAGCCATACTGCAGACAGTTGTTTCTCTTAAATGTGGCTTGTTTCCGTCTGCAGGATAATACATTTATTCTGCAAATTGGGGAAAAAATGGCCGCAAGGACTCAGCTTTAACTTCTTCAAATACTTCTCTAAACTGATTGCTGGCCCTGCAGCGAACAGTGGCGCCGCTTTGCCCTCTCTGTCTCCGAGCAGTCCATCCTGCACGCCTCCAGTTATTTGCAAAATTGGTTTAACTTTTTTTTTTTTTTGTTGACACAGTGGTTTGTGTGAGGTTGGCATTTTTCTCCTACTTCTGGCTGCATGGTGCCAGCATTTTCTTCTGCTTCGGGCCGTCTGCGCGATTGCTTTCGCCTCATCACAGGTTCCCACAAATCACAATTACCAGCCACTGCGTGGATGCCTACAGATTGCAAAAGTTGCATTATGGTGACACATATACAGAATAACTACATTACGAGGTGGGGGTACAATAGCATAGAGAAAAGAAAGGGTCACCTCATCACTTTTGATTGTTCGCGTATTCACATGCATTTATGACACACTGAGGATAGTCCGTTGTTCCATACCTCTTAGTGTTTCCCCTCCAATTCAGTTTGTTTGGGCTGATGTGAACCATGAGCAATCGGTTCTAGAGCAAATCAACCGAGCTGAGACCGGTTACAGAGAATGACCTCAGCCTGCTTGCAATAGCCCTACGGAACAATTAGTTTGCAGTGAGACCACTTTAACCATGAACCAATACGACCTTGTTTTAAAAGCTTCTAATTATATAATGAAGCAGTTCACCTGATGCAGAATAAGTCCTTGCTCACCTCCAGTGTGTTTCCCCCTTCGGATTATGTCTGGTAGCATCGATAGTCCTTCTTAGCATATAGATGTTAAGTCAATCTCAACATGTTGCCCATATACAAAACACTGGTACGTGAAACACAGAACATCAATAAGTGTCAGCGCTTTCACATCTTTAATTCGATTATTTCTTGACTTCCCTAAAAAAAATTTCCTGCAAAATGATGACCAAACACAAAACTGTTTTGATTGCTATGTGTACATGAACTGAACAAATGTTCGATGCATGCAACACTGTAGTGCACAGGTCTTCAACAGGGGGTGAAATCCCAGAGGCACACTGCAATATTAGCAGGAGAGAAGCTAACTGTGAAGTTAGCTACCATTGGCCAACTACTGAGGGCAAAACAGCTTTGCAGAATGATTTTTGCACCTGGCCAACTTTAATTTAGAACACATATAGTAGGTAGGGGGTCCTTATTTAGTGTCTCCACCAGTTTGGGGGTCCTTGGCCTGAAAAACATTGGAGAACCCTGCTGTAGCAGTTTTGCATCAATCACCTCCTAGATTTTAACAAAATACATGCATGTAAAAGACTCCAAGAGAAGTCTTGTATTTCCTCTTCGGGTGCTGTGACTTTAATGATACCTATTGCGCAACATCATCAAACATCCATCCTTTTACTTTCATTAGGTAGTTCCATTAGTCTCTCTCTCTCTTTTACTGGCACACAGTGGTTATCGTGTCAGGGAGATTTCATGCAGGTATTCTTGTATATTTTCAACCTATTAATGGTTTTATATTTGAAGCTAATGGTCTTCTCTCTGACAGCGGTGGTTGCTGCGTGGCTGTCGTCGCTCGTGGTTCCACCAGTTTGTTTCAGACTAATGAACAGACATTCATTGTCACGTAGGGATTCATTCTCACACTGGTACGCCACAGTATTAGGTGCACTAGTGAAAATAAATGCGTTCGGATGTCTTGCACTAAATCTTAGCTCCGTGAAGGTCATAATATTCAGTGTTTGTCTCAAATGACGGAAAGAGTTGTTAATTTCAAGTGTGTTTTCATTTTGCGACACCTTTCATTGGATTGTGTTTTAATGACACAATAACACATGTTTTTATTATTGTGACAATTATACTTTAGTCAGCTGGCTAGGCTGAATAACAGAAACGCTTGGGCGTTTAATTGAATCCAGTTTAACAGCAGCTCAAACTACATGCTATAAAATGATCATCCAGTTTAATTCCCATCTTTCTAACGCTGTTTCACTATAAACTCAACATTAGAACAAGTCATGAAGGAGAATTGATTCCAGGACTGTTTTATTAGAAAGCATTCATACTTAATGAACTGGCAAGTGAGCGTAGCCCTGTGCAAGAAGTGCCAAATTATTAGATTGACTTTCTGTTAAATTTAATCCAGATATGTTCACTCTGTTGATTGTTTGTTAGCTAACCTACCGGGGTCATTAGTTCAAAAATGATTTTATGACTTAAAAGGTATTTCTCCTTTGCTTCAGTTACATGTCAGCATCCCAACATGCAACATCTCTTTGCCAGATTCTCTGTTTTTTACATTGGTAAGTCCTTCTTTACATAGAAAACCATATGTCGCTTTATACTGCAACATAATGTCATCATTAAATACGGACTGCTTTCCAGAACGTATGCCTGGGAGAAGCGCTGATTATAATGTCTGTTCAAAAATGAAAAGGTCACTACAGAGATGTATTGGTGTGAAAGACGCATTAAAAAGCCTGCGTTAAAAGTGAAGCAGCACAGTTGACTTTTACCCAGGGTGTATGGAGGCTGGATCCTACTGTTTCCATAACTGCACCAATAGCTTTTCATCAGACCCTGTTTGCCAATGACAATGTAATCCCTACACCTTTCAAATTCTACAGTGAATGCTTATTTTTTTGTAATGAACAATTTTTATAGTCACTATATCGTCACGGTACAAAAAAGGTAATGACTTAAACACAATGGACGGCACATCCTGATGCATATTTGCTATAAAAAAAAAAAAAAAAGCAAAAGTGTTCATACTGTGAGTCCTTATTATTGCTCTGTGTGAGTATTAAGCCTCATTAAAAACGTGTGAGACCTTTCCTGTGCCCCGCCCCTTTGGACAGATGGCGTGGTCCACGATTAGAATGCTATTTAGCTAATTATCAGAGCAGCACCCATGACTACACCTCCTGATTATTGCCAAACACACACACACACACACACTACTTTACTCTGTGTGGGTGCCCGGAGGGGGAAAGGCCAAAGCTGTGGCTTTGCCAGTTAGAATCCACAGTACACCACGGGAAGCTTCTTCCTCTCTGGAGAGGGCTTAGACAACTCCGGGATGAATGATGATGAGAACAGGAAGTAGGAGGATATCGGCCATCTGGTTGACCTTCTATGTACCAATATTGCTACTCGAAAAGTTCACCGAACCAAACTGGACCGGGCCTTTGCTTTCCACCTGCACATTGGGTAGTTAGTGTGATCACATCTCATGCAGTTAATTCAGCTGACATAAAATGGACAGACATGTAGTGATAGACAAGCGAACGCATCCCCTCCGCTGTGCAAAGGGCATTTGAGAAATATCAATATGCACATGCAATCCATCATTACAATGGAAACAAGAATAATTGGCCCAAATGTGGTGCATGTCAGCGGCACAGCATGAGAAGTGGGGGATGATCTATGAGTTTTCTTAATGGTTCCTGCTGAGGGAAGCTGCCACATTGAGACCATATAAACACCTTCACATAAACAAACGGAGAGGCAATGGAATGATGGAGCAAAACCGCTCCTGTCAAAGTGACATGTCACATCCAGAAAAAAGACAGACAGCTGACATTTCACACCACAGTCAACAATCAAGTCATTGTTCATTAGCTGCACAAGGCTGAGGGAAAACTGTCTGCATAATGGATTTGATGCCAACGCACACACACACACTCAAACACACATATTTGTATACTGCCCTGTTTGGACACACACACATGCAGGACTCTGTGGTCTCTGAGGACAACCCCAGATTGGGGGTCCCCATTTCCCCTCAACACCCCCCCACTCCAGCCCTCAAGGCAAGACTCGTGTGCAGTCATCTACATCCACAACAGACACAGGAATAAGGGCTGTCCCACATCCACGCTGCTCTGCATCCCATAATGAATGTGACATTTAGCTGAATTTTACATGCCATGCATGATGCCAAATTAGCATGCCAAACACTAAGCTTCAGATTAAACAAAGCTTAGCAATTACACATCATCTATCATGCTAAAAATTTACTACAGGTGACCTGCGCAGCCTACCCAATACATCCACTTACCATAGTCCTGTCCCTCCACACCCCCACCCTTCATTAAAATGTAACACACGCACATTATTTACATAGCAGTCAAGCGAAACACTGTATCTCTGTGGGTGTGTGGGGGGGGATTCTCAATCCGGTCCGTCTGCTCAGGTTGAAATTGCTCTGCTGACAAGAGGCAAAATATCAATCAGAAGTAATTTCTTCCCACTGCCTCGCCTGTCAGCGCTGCAGTCGAATGTTGACCCTCTGTCATAATACATTTGTTTACCATTTACATATCTCACTACACCGACTCCAAAACACTGAAAGATGTTATGGCACCGGCGGCAGGAGAATATAAAGCAGTCGGGTCATTTGTATGGCTGCATCTCCCTCCATGTCGCACACGTTCAGAAAATGACTTCACCTCTGCAAAAAAACAGTCAGAATAAACAAGGCCGCGCTTACCAGATAGGTCACTTAGAAATTGAAGCTGAAAGGCAGGCAGACATGTCAGGCGGGAGGGAGTGTTCTTAATCAAATGACAGTGATGGTGAGGCTTCATCAGCGCCGCTAATGGAGATGTTACCTGAGTGACAGACAGCTAGCAGTGACAGAAGCGCTCGTATCAGCGGGTTTGGTCTGCTGGAGTGTCTCTGTCTGACGGGGACTCTGGGTTTCAGAAGAACTGATTTCAGTCAACAGCATCTATATATGTTTGTGTTGTCTCCCCACTAAATTCTCAATCAGATGGATTTGCATTGAGACCTGATCGAAATGTCAGGCTATTAATTGACAGTGTCTAGCCTATTTCAAATTTTCTATACCTGAGGGGCCTTCAGAGAGCCGTAGTTACTTATAATTGATTTTTCACCGGGTTACAGAGAAAGGCCTGATATTGGCCCGGGTGACATAGTTGACATTTGAAGTTAAAAGTCAAGTACCGGTGGCAGCAGACTCCACAGCAGAAAGAAGTTATTTTGCCAACGTAACTCGTGACATTAAAAGACTTGTGTGTTGTAAATGAGAAAGACAACACTTCTAAGTAGCATCCCCTTAGGACAATTCTGAAATAGCCGTTATTACATCAGTTTATCAGTTACAGAAACCAGGCTTGGCAACGGTTAGTCGAAAAAAATTGGTTTGTTCAGCCTCAAGCCTTTCAATTTTTCCTGTGTGTCACTCTTTATTAATTCCAAATACACCTGTGTCCACTGTCACATGTTGGTCTCCTTTCACTGCAGCATCCTTCAGGTGTGTGTGTCTGTGTGCGCATCACCCTTTCTGTGGTGCCTTAGAGCTGAGGGCCCATCTGCAGGCTTCCTCCTGAGCCTCTTGAGAGGGCCACATAAGGCTTCTAATTATCCCTGACCTTCTGGCTCTCCACTCTCTCTGCCTCCCAATCCGGGCCCCTATGGCTCTCTCAGGTCTCCCCTCTCCCCATGCACTCCTTACCCACTCTGCTTGCCCCCCTCCCTCTCACGTTCAGAATAACCCCTCCGCTTGGCTCCAGCCGCTAATTGCTGCCATTTTCAGAGACAAAGACGGTGTTGGGGCGTGAGGCGATCCCAAAGGTCGGTCAAGGAGATGGTCTCCGATAAAACCTGCGTGTCTGCCGAGGCTGGGTGGGTGTTTGGAATCACGTAGCTTTGACAGGCACAGCTCTTTGTTTCAAGGTGCTCCATTTGTGAGGGGAATGAATGCTTCATAGAGTGGTCTTTAACAGCAGCAAAACAGAGTGGGTCCTGACAACATGTCATTAATGGCTGTAAACTGATCATTTTCAGCTCAGTCAACATTTACATTGACTGAATGGACACAAATGCTGAATAACACTAGAAATATCCTTAAAAATGAGTAGTAACTAGAAATATCATTTAAAGAGTGCTAGCCACATTCCCAGAAGTCAGATATAGGGTTAGGGTTACCCATCACACTGGCTGTTGTTCTTCAACATTTTATAGGCCAAGGACTCTCAAACTGACCGAGCTTCTCTTCTGATAATTTTGTGGCATGCACCTGGGATTTCACATAGGTACTGAATAGGCTCTTAGCCAGTTGCGTGGAAATCGACAGAGTCTTGGTGTAATATGCAGCCTTGTGATTGGCTCAGCAGCGATATGGGCAGGGCCTACTGTATACAGGAATTTAGATTGACAGCTTTATATGTGAAACGGTGCACTGTTGAGAGAGCTCCTGTATCGCTAACTGAAAGATAATGTCTTCCATCCCCATTTTTATTTGTATTTAAGGAAATTTAAATTTGTGGGGGAAAATTACAAAAAAAAAAAAAAAGTATAAAAAATATCTAATCAACCAAAGATTTTGTGACCCCACTGCAGTACCTCCATGGACCCCATAGGGGTCGCGGACCCCCTGTTGAAGATCTATGATTTAAACATCTCATTAATAAACCACTGGTATCAATTTCCTGCTATAAGATGTTCTGGGAAGAGCTGACCAGACTGCAATGATCTGCTTCTAGACATGAAAGCATAAGTGTGGCTTCCAGAGAAGTGCACTCTGCACTCCATTCAAGCTCATTTATGATAAAGGTTAATCATTTCTCATGCAAAAACACTAAAGGGCATTACCCAAATTGCAGCCACAAACTGGAAAGCAAATTTAATTGATCCTTTGAACTATCTGGTCAAAACCAAAGTTCATCTTGTCCAAATTTTGGAAGTTAAAGGAGGACTATCCATTTCTGAGAAGTGTTAAAGTGCTAATGTGACATGCCTGGAGGCTTATGACACAGAACTGTCTGAAAAGTTGACAGAGGTCAAAAACGTTCTTGCCACTGAGTGAAATGACCCGGAAATATGAAAGGTGCAGCCGTGATAACCCCTGCTTTAGTGCTTCGGGATTTGACAATCCTTTATGAAAGGAAAGGAGTTAATGGCGCCTCATGATTCAGAGCACCATCTGGTCGTTCACAAAAGGAATGAGGAAACATTTCACCCACCGTAAACCTTTCTTGGGATTAACGATTGCACTTGCACATGCTTCTGCGCCTTGCTAATCTGGTGTTTTGAACAAGATCAGGGGTATTCATTTTGAAGTTCTGCATAATTTACCCATGTAAAACATTGATTCCCAAATTTGTTTGTTGAGATGTTTAATGCACCATTCGTAGCACAGAGCCAGAAACCAAAGATAGTTCATTAATTCATGCAGTATGCATGTAGTTTGTCAGGACATAGACGACATAGATAACAGGACATTATTACTAAATGTTAATAATACACCTTTCCGTTTCATGACAGACCTTACACATGTGGTATTATACTTGTAGCTAAATCCTTCCCTTTTCTTTCTTTGTCCAGAGATACCATTAGTCCTCATGACAAACACTTATCTTTTAAAATATGACTTTCTGAAGCCTGTGATTAGGTTATATTGACTTTTATTGATGTTATTGTTCTTTTACACTTCACTTAAATATATAATTAGTTTCCCCCTCTCTCCTTTCATGTAATTTAAGGCCAATTATTTCTTTTCAATACTGATAAGTATAAGAGCGGGCACTCCAAGTCCTTCAACTCAACGTTGGTTTGTTAGAGTGTTGGGGGGAAAAAAGACACTGTACATTAGCAAAGTAACACCTACAGACCAGTAGTGATGGAGTGACTAATACAGTTGAATGACATATGAGTTTCCCCACATACAGTATTTACTTGAAGGAAACACCACCCAGGACTAGCGCTGGTTCTTAACACTGAATTCCATGCTGAGGTGAACCCAGATGGAGCAGCGGCTGCGTTGTAGTCTGGGTTAAAGGGTAAATCTTCAGCTCGCTCTGTCAGTATATTGGCAATATTTTTATGTTTTATGCTTCTTTCAAATTGAGTTGGAAATATATAAGAGGTTAACCTGGGCAACCAGAGCTTGGAATATCCAATAGCAACCAACTGACAGCAACAAAGCAGTGGTTATTACTTGATATGCACGCAGGGTTAAATGTGCTTTTAGTAGTCTATTTCTGGAACTTTGCAGTTTCACCATCCTGACATCACGACAAGGTGTTTATGAAAACACATACAATGTTTTTTTATTCAACTGGCAAGACATAGGATACAACTGTTGTACTATGGTAAATAGTGGAAACAACAAAGTGAACTATGTCCTGCTGTCCTTATATATTCTACAACCTGCCAACAAAATAGTGTGCAGTGGTTGAATTTTCGAGCATTTGGTTCCATTATTATTCTACTTATTGACTTGCGGTATGTAATTGTTAAACAAAGTTAATAAGGTGTTTACTAATGAAAGCGAACTAACGTCGCTCTGGTCTTGACAGCTGATGATGTATGGGTCTGGGACAAGGTGAACTCCATTTGTTTCTCCACGCGTGGTGCAGCCGCTCAGAGCAGTCTTGTTCAGTTTATGGTCATGGATGAAAGGAGAAAGTGAACATGGGCGGTAATTAAGGCCCCAGCTTATTGAATTTCACACTTTTCAAATTTAGATTTATCACCCAGTGGAAGGTGGCCTTGCCGCCTGCCTTGCCTCATTGTGAGGACGTTGAACCAACAAACAGTGATTAGCACGTACAATAACTCTTCTAATTAGCCTTGAAGCACAGATTTAGAAATTTGCCTCAACAAGCTCTCGTTCTGAACAGTTTCAGACGCCTATTACACATGTAACTTTTTTAAGGTTAACACGTCCTTTCAGCGCTGCACAAACAACAAACAATAAGGGAAGTGTTTCTCTTTTTCACAATGGATAAATGCTGTATTTCAAAATGCCCAGTGAGTAACCCAACCAACAGCATCGCCATGGAGACTGTAATTATGTACATCCTGATGTGAGGGGTGGAAATAGACATGGAAGAAAGGGGGTCTGATACCGTAAAGCATGTCAGAATGAATATCAGAGTTGAGCCCTGCAGTAAATAATGACTCCACTGCCGCACTCTGTCTCCTGCTGAAACCTTGCTGGTCTCTCAGAGAGAGTTGCCAAGGAAACAGTGAATGAAATAAATCTACAGTTTCATGTCAGAAGGTTGAGGGAGACTTGGAGAACCAGGACAGATGAGTTTACAGTCCACATATTCAAATCCGAAATTATTTATGCTCCGCGTACGGCTGCAGGAAAGGTGACGGGTGGAAGATGCGAGGCATTCGTTCAGACAGAAAAATGAAGAGCATGTGGAGTTATGACATGGAACCGAGGAAGAGAAATTCAGGACTTATTTTGAACAGTTTTTGCTTGGGAAACAGGTCTTAATAAACGCATGAACAAAGAAGGCAGAGGTCTGGGAAACTTAACGTGAATCATGGAAACAACTGAAAACCAGCAGCACCCACAACGAACTGAGCCTTGTTAGCACCTCGCTGGTGTCTCTGTCACCTATCTGTCTCCTGTTGTTTTACATCCATGTTTCTTATTGACAAGTTGAAAGCTATTGCCCCCTGTCCTTAATCCTCCCCACCAGCATTAACTAAACAACCCCCTTGTAATTAACAGAGCATTACAAGAACAACAAAATAAATCTTTACTCTCCATGCCTCCAACCGATAATGTATTCCAAAGTATTTATCTGGCAACACAAATCCATTTCTCTTTCTCTTTCTCTTATATTTAGACATTGATCAAAGTATTGCTTGATTTGATAAGATGCAGGAAGAAATATATATTTACTGTGTAAAATATCAGCAGGTCTTGGCTGTAGTTCGTGCAGAAGAATAAGAATGTGAACGTCTAAATTTAGACCATTCAGCTCTTCCTTTTGATGTGTTTTCAGAGACTGTCTGAAACTATTCCCTATTGATGGACTTTTGGTTTTGAAGACTGGTTATATGCCGCAATCCGGCTGTGCCGTGATCAAAAACATTACCTCGCTCCATCATTCCCTGCAATGATTCTAATGTAGGATCGCATTTGTAATTTGTGCGTTAGCGTAGGTGGTTACCTCTCAAACACATGAATGAACACGAACACACGCATACTCTTTTCCGAAGCCTGCGATAGAGCTTTAACAGCTCTAGATTTCAAGCCTTTAACAGTTTAAGAGACACAGAATTGTCTCCTTTTGTCAACCACCCACTTCTTCATGCGTTGGGTCCTGAGCAGTAGACCTGTTTTGTTCTTTAGGCTTCTGTAAGGATTATTTTCTGAGCAGGGATTGGGTTTCTCTGTCGCTGTGGTTCACGGTGTGAATGGCATATGTTCAGCATGTATACATGTTTGTTCTTTGTGCCGCAGTGTTGCCGCCTTGCTTCCTTCAATTACTCTCTTACAACTTGCCAGCAAATTCCCAAGTTCATTTATAATGGATCAAGGGATGTTCTAGCTGCTAGTACTGGATCACCTCGGTAAGCAGGCCTCAAACAGCCCGGCATGTCCTGGCGCTTGTCCCAGTGAGTGGAATGGGGACCCCAATGACATGGACAGGGGGGCTCAGGCAGCGCCAAGCTGCTCAAATATTGATCAGTGGAGTTTTCTCTGAGCTGGTTAGTCTCAGCCAGTCAGTCAGTCGCCCGCGGGAATCGGTGGTGGGTGGAAAAGGGCTGCGCAACAAAGAGAGAGAAATAACAAGCAGGCTTGTCCACATTCTATTGAAAGAAGTCCGATGACAGAGAGAAAAGAGAACATCACCCTTGTATTGATGTTCTGCTTAGACCTGTGGTGGATGGTTGATCAGTGGGGTTGACCATACAAGAGCATTTTGTCCAGTTAATATGTAGTTAATATATATATATATAAAAAGCCACATATCTATAGACATTGATATATCAAAGTTCCCATGGTAACCAATTGTCTGAAAGTCTGAAAGAGGCATTTACAATAATTGAATGATAATGTTCTACATTGGACATCTCAATGTGTACAATCCTCAAAGTTTTTATGTTGCTGGTTATTCTGCAGCAGACGGAATATTCATGCCCTGCATGCTTTCAACCAGCCAAAGAGCCAAAAATATGACAAACAAAACCCCAAAATGAATCCAAGTACATACCTTTCTATTGCCTCTGGACATCACGGGATACAGCAAGATATATGAATGCCCTCTGTTGGAAAGTAGCAGTGAAATTCCGTGATTAATTGTGCTGTCTTATATGTGGTACACTTTTATCTATCCACATAAAGGAAATTGTTGAGTACAAGACCTGTGATAAGAGTGGACTAACCAACTGGTGCAGATCAGTTCACACATACCAACTACTCGGGGATCAGTGAAGGCATGTGGGACGCAAAGGGCACTGTCAAACCTGATAGTGTAGCCATGCCCAATACTGCTGAGTATTGGAAATATGATTTCTTTGGCACAACAGCTCACCTGGCCACGTCTATAATTAAACTGAACTTTTTAATGAGCTCTAACTTTTACTTCACCCAGGTAGCCGGTCCAGATGCCAAAGCCAGTCTGACTCCTATCGCTACTCTCAGATCCTATTTGGACAACTGCCACTGACTCCCTGCACGTCAACACAGCATCAGGTGCGCGGCTGTATTCCGACTCATCCCTTGCCCAACTTGAATTTCCATCCTCATGACTGCAGGCCTCTGAGAGGCAACGGCTGGCCGAACATCGTTGTCCTGCCAGAATCCTGACACAAGCTGCAGATGCACAGAGTGACACAGGGTCCCCTCACCCCGCTGGCACTGCTCCCCGCCCCGGCCATCTGGTGCCTCTACAGCAGGTGCCAGTCACTCATCGCGCCCGCCCACATGCCTGAAAAGCGCGGCCCCTCCGTTGAGGCCTTCGGACGGCTTCTTCTGGAGCTCCCACTCTCAATTCCTCACCGCCCCTTGGCCGACAGTGGGCTTTTTGTTGCCCAGGACCGAGCCCAAAGGACGTCAAAAAGCCAGGACGCTTTAGCTGTACAGAAGCAATGCTGAGAAGCTTGTCACATGGCTTGTGGTGAACAAATCGAGATTTTGATAATAAGTGATGTTCACTTCAGACAGATTGTCACATTTCCTCTATAAGACAAAAAGGAATGTCAGATGCATTGCGCAACAAGTGACTTTGTCTTGTCTGTTCAGAGCAATCCATTGAAGAGGATGTGACGGCAGGGCAGATAAGCTCCTGTACAAACCCTCATCAATTCTTACTCTGTCAATCAATGTTGGGCTGAAAGAAATCTCCTGGTCGAAGCAACTGGGAGCCGAAGATGAAGGCGCTGATTTGACTGATGACATTTCAGTGGACATTAGCACTTGAGCTGCTTCTCAGTGAGGCCCATCAATATGGCCTCCTCCTTCTCATGGACAGCCAGCGCTTTCCTCCACCCCCATTTTTTTCCCCCGCTTTCATTTCATTAACTCAGATGTCGGCTGAAATGAGCAGCTGTTGTTTGCTTGTTTGCTTGCTGACACGCCTTTGACACGGACGATATATCAGAGCCGCGGTAATCTCTGCCCTTCTGAATTATATCTCTTTGAAAGGAGGCTCTGCACAAGACATGAATTACGTTGCTACTAAGCCCATTACTCCAGCAGCTTGTTACTGACTCACTAACTACCACTACAAAGGGAAAGAAACCTAAATTCATGTTGTGGATAAGTTTTAAACAACATGCTCATGTTTCAGTTTCTTACAGTCTTTCTGAAAGTTGATCACATACTTAACCATGTCTGTCTTTCATTGAAGGGCTTTGACAAAAGACACTCGCTCAGAAGTTTCCCCGCCACATCAAAACTTCTAAATTAACTAATTTGAAGCCAGTTTCTGAACTCCTCTAATTCTTACACTCTGTGGTGTTTGATGGTGTTGCAGAGAAGGAGTTTACTTCAAGACAGATGTTGTTTGGCCTGTGTAAACTGACTTGGGTAGTTTAAGGGGTGAGCAAAGAAGCCAAGAATGATAAATGTGTGTCAGTGAGACAAGGGATTCCTCGCACATGCGTTTTCCTCCCGAGCAGGAGGCTTGCTGGCTTTTGTGGCCTTCAAAGGGGCGAGTCGTGTCAAACGGCACGTTTTGCGAACCACAGCAGCTCTTATCTGGGAAGTCCTATAAGCACTTCCAGAGGTCCTGTTGGTTTTGTTGACATGGATTTAATCATAAACTGGTGAGTGTCCTTGTGGCCGACAGTGATTTAAACTTTAAACGAGTCACAGGTTTTCTGCACAGGAGCTTTAGTCTTGTGCTGCTGCATTATAACGGACTGCAGCATAAAACCTTTAAATGACTTCATGTCATACATATAATGCTTGTACACATACACCAATCAGGCCTAACATTGTAACCACCTTCCTAATACTGTGTAGATGTTCCTTGTGCCTCCAAAACAGCTGTGAGTGAATGGACATGTTTCATCACACAGATACTTGATCAGTTTGGGATCTAGTGAATTTTGAGGCCAGGTCAACACCTTGTGCTGTTCTTCATGTTTTTTGAGTTCTTCCTGAAGCGTTTTTGTGTGTCTGTGTCATGCTGGGTATGTCTGCTGCCATCAGGGAGTGTCACTGGTATGGGGTGAGGGTCTAGGTGGGTGCGTACATGTCCAAGTAAAATCCACCTGAACGGTCCAAAAGTTTCTCAACATGACATTGTATTGTTACAAGATGGTCAAAGTTATTTACTTCTCCTGTCATTGGTTATAATATTGTGTCCCTTTAGTATCTCCATCTTTCTGCCTCTCTAACACCCTGTGTATCTAACCCGCTCCTCTTAGATAAAGAGAAAGGAACCCGCCCGCACTCGCTCACATGGCGATAAATGTCACAGCACTCCCCGTGCTCCCCCACCTAGATAAAGGGAAGCACAGATGAAAGCCCCTAAGAAAATATATCGGGAGGACGCATTTGTTGTGTTTGATAGCATCAGCATGGAGAGGACAATAGAGATGCACGAGGAGGGCCCGAGAGGAGCATCCGCGGCAAACGCATTACACCAGAAGGAGCACAAACACACCACTTGATTCATCACACCGGCCCCCTTGAATCTGAGGAAAAATGTAATCTATGTATACTTTTGCATCACTGAGAAAACGCTCAAGCCACAGAGCGATGTGCAACAGCGAGGGCAAATTGCAGATTTTGCAGATGAAAGACAGATCGTGATCAGCTCCCTGAGCAGGAGGTGTCTGATGGGTTGGTATCAGTTTGCCATTAACTTCTTTTGCAGAGGGTGGTTTCTCAAGGAAAAGCTTACAGAGTGAATATATGTACAGTATTGTGCAAAAGTGTTATGCAGGTGTGGAAAAAATGCTGCAAACCAAGAATCCTTTCAAAAACATAAATAATGATTATTTATTTTTATCAATTTACAAAATGCAAAGTGAACAAACAAAAGAAAAGTCTAAATCACATCAGTATTTGGTGTTACTACCCTTTGCATTCAAACCAGCATCAATCTTTATAGGACAAAGTCAAGGATTTTGGATATGTTTCCTTTTAAAAAGGAGCCAGGGAGGCTGAAAACCCTAGTTTGTTCTGATTGCTTAGCTCCAGTGGGCTAAACAGGCACCCCTATATGCACCCTGTGCAGTGAAGAAGGGATTCAGGTGGAGGGAGCGACATAAATATGTGACAAATTTTCTTGGACACAGAATCAGTGAAGGACCCAGAGTGTGTCTCTTAAATAATTAATAATATCTGCAAATTGTCACTGGTTAGGAGAATCCTGGCCCATGGGTGACATGAGTGCAAGACAAATCATATAAAAACACATACATCAAATGTGACGTCATGGCTTTAATTCACTACTTCAGCTCAAGTTCTTTCATTTATGAAAATGTCAGACAAAGGATCAAAAAGACGTGATGAAGGAACTCATACGCTCTGCAGTGGTGGCCTAAGTATTCCTATGTTAAGTGCCCAGAGGTTATTTATTACTTTCTTAATAAAGGTGTTAACTCAAATCTCTATCAAAACAAACAGAAAGCAGAGGTTTGTGTGGTTGAAAGACTACATGAATCACGCTGACGCAGAGGCCCCTTCCACCTCTCCAGTTTATTGAGTCTTAAGGCTATTACGCGCAGTGGGCACCGTGAAGGGCACCTTTTTTTTGCGAGTCGGCCAAGTGGTTGTCTTATCAGATGTGATTTGTGTGTGTTTGCGTCTGGTGGAACTTATTAAAAGCAGTCTTAATTAAAAGTCAGGAGCAAAAACTGAACACATATTGCAGGTGCTCACACATTACAGCAAGTGGTGTTGTGTCTTTGCACTTCTTTGTTTACATACCTTAAACCTTTTAAGGGAATTGAGGATTATTTTTTACACATGTCATGAATATTCTGCCAATTACTTGATAAAACACAATACCAGTAGTCAACTGTACTAATTATTGTCTAAACCTGTCATCTGTGTGAGAGAAATGATAGGTATACTTTATGTATATTGACCCTATTGCTGGGAATGTATATTTGCAATGAGTCATGTTGTTAATTTTTCATATGCAGACCAGATGGAAAAGCTAATGTGCTTTGTGTCACAAGTAAGATATAAATAGCTGAGTGTGAGGTGATGTTTCAAAGGAATAAAGCAAAGATTGTCAAACTCTGAGTTGGTGTATGTAACTAAGGGCGTATTCACACCAGTAAAGTCCAATAGTTCACTTCCTTTGGTCCGGACCTTTTTATACAGGACGCCCTACACTCATGTCAGGCTTTTGTGTGTTGTATTGGTGGTTTCAAAGGCGGTGTCAGTTTTTCCGTAAGCTATTAATTACATTAAAAGGCACTATTAATGTAACTGAAAAGATCCCCCTTGTGTGTATGGTAAATTGTTACAAACGGAAGCCCGTTTAATACAAAAAGGCGCTCGGGTGTTGCATTTGGTTTGGAAAAGGTTCAGATTGCATTCACAGGACAAACAGGGTTCGTTACGGACTCTGGTGCGGACCAAACAAGTGAACCGAGTCCCAGCTGCAGAAGTCTCGATTCACATATTTGGTCCGCACCAGCGTCTGCTGATTTGTATTCACACCTACCCAAAAGTCCGCACCAGAGAAAAAGTCCGTTTCAAGCAGACTAAATGAGCCTGGTGTGAATACGACCTAAGGCAAGCATCAAGTTATGAACGTGACTACATTGTACGTCTAAAGCCTCTCTGTGTTATAGTCATAGTCTTAAACTATGGTGAGTTGTGACATTTTGGATGTGGATGAATTTATGGACAGACTAGGTGTGTAACAAAGGGAGTTCATTACTAATTATATCTCTCTGATCCTTCTTGTTGGGGGTAGCACACCTTTTGTAAGGTCAGTTTACAAAAAGCATGCTTTGTAAAATCCAGTAGCTCAGGAGGTAGAGCAGTTGTCCAATAACCAAAAGGCTAGTGGTTCGATCCCGCCCTATCCCTATCCTTAGTCTGTTCATTGTGTCCTTGGGCAAGACACTCAACTCACCTTGCTCCCAGTGTGTACCCCACTGATGTATGTTTGCATGAATTGGCAGTCAGGTTTCTGTCAGTTTGCCCGAGGCCAACTGTGACTACTTAGGTAGTTTACCACCACCAGGGTGTGACTGTTATTATGAGTATGAAAAAGAGAACCGTCTTCCCTCTACCGCCAGCTTTAAGATCTATGTCCTCCGCATGCTTTATGTTTTGCTTTACACTACCACCGTATATGGAGTGAGATACTGAAAAGTACTGACCACTGACCAGATAACCACGATAATACATTCATTCACAGTCTTCATGAATCTTGTTCACTCCATGACGAACCAACTTCAACACACTATTGGTAACAAAGGACGACATGGCCATGTCTGAGCCAGTACAACCAATTGCCTGCTAGTGGTCAATTCTTCTGGGAACCGAAGATTGCCTATTAGCTGGGAGAGTAGGATGCTAGGAAAAGCTACAAACATTATGCAGAGCTGGCTTCTCCTGAATCGGGATAAAACTGCGGTGTGATCAACTGATGGTCCACCAATCATGCTAGGTGTTCCATATGATCATGCCTTTAGTGTCCTCTTTGATCTTTGTTGTTTTCTTTACCACTGTTTGTCTATCACCTGGAGGGGTCTACCTGATGCCAACAGAAAGTCTAGTTCGAAGATACTCACTGACGGCCGACCATCTGCTAGGTGTGTCCCTACCTCAAGGATCTAAAGGCTTTAAACAAGTTCTTAATTCAAACCCTTCTTCACTCCTCACTCTTTGCTGATTTCTTAGAATCACAATCACCAAATTCAGAGATCAAGTCTCTGAGTACACCAGGCCAAAACACAGAATTGACTATGATGGTGCAATCCAATATGAGCAAGAGGCCATCTTTCCATCTTTGATTAGAGACAAGGGAAAGAATCCCTCCTCATTTTCAGTATGAGCACCCCTTAGAACATGATTACAGCTTATTTGGCATGATGATGGCTGAATTATCACCATGGCAACCAAGTAAACGCCATTCATTAGCGGAGACCTTGAGAAGTGGACTTTGGGTTAAAGGAATTGACTGACATTTTATGATACACGCTTACTCACCTTCTTGACAGGATTTAAATGAAAAGATTGCTACCTTTCTCGTGCCTGTGTTCTACTCTTCACTGGTTGCCTGGCAACATTGCGAGAGCGACAAAACTCTGGGATGTCATTGTGTCTGACTAAGAAACAGCCCATGAAATTAAACTTGAGTATTAGAGATGCTGGTTGGGAATTTTTTGATGCTAGCTTGTCTTTTTATGTCTCATTTCATCTGTTTGGTATCTTCTGGCTGTACATTCATGCTTAAAGTACTAATATGATGTTAATGTTACTCTGCTTTTTTTTAAAAAAAAGAAAAAAGAAAAGAAAGCACAAGGAAGTGCATCTCCCACAACACTGAATTATTTCTATAAGCCCCCCAGATTAGGCATGTTCCCAGACTGATCAAGTATCTGTGGATGATCCACAGAGCCCCCGACTCAAGGCCCAAAGGCTACCTACACAATATTAAGTAGGTGGTCATAATGTTATGCCTGATCAGTGTATGGACAATGTTGTAGTTTTTTTTTTGGTAGCAACAGTCTTGTTCCTCCTGTCACAGCTGTATTCTGAGTGAAGTTTTTATAAACAGTTATCTTAAGTACAAGTGCGTAGGTTCCTACCAGTGGTGATTGTGGGTGTAACAGCAATCAGCTAAGACTCTTCTTCTGAGTGTTGTGTTCTTCAAAATCAGCTAGCCTATCACTTAGAGCTCTGCGCATCCCTTTGTATGACAAACAACATCTGCAGAAGACACACTCGGCAATCAGCTTTTTATGGCTCGATGTCTTAAATAGCCAATTTACTCTTTGTTGTGCCTCTGCCGTAGATCAGCTGAGACAGGAGTCATCTAGGTTTAGCATTTTGATCATCAGCGGCAGTCAAGAGCACTTGATTGTGCGTGATGAATCGTGATATTATCCTCATATATCCCATGAATAAACATCAGTAGTAAACACAAAGAGGGTGGTCTCTCTCTGCCTCGTATTATTTTGATTCTCACCTATTAAAATGCATAATCTCCTTTACCTCTTCAGAAGAACAATTGCAGCCTGAGAGCCGTATATTGTATCAACAGTATGATAGCAAGTAACAAAGGCCTAATTACTACCTGCTGGATATGATGAGGAATAATTAGCGCGATCGTGGAGAGCCATTGATGACAAGTTTGCAAGGAGCTCACTCGGCCCCATTAATGGAGAGAAATAGATTGTATTATCTCTCATTTTTAACATGAGTAGTCAGCTGGATGTAATAAAGTCAAATGTTATCAGTAAAGTTTGTTTACTTCTCAGGTGTTACACCATTCGTAACATTTGAAGGGCAGTTAGATTCATGCCTAGATTGTTACCGGAGAGCAGGGATGTCCCGATTTGATCTTTTAATATTCAGTATAGGCCAATTCACATCCTGATATGACCAAAATTTCTTAACCAGGAGTTACATAAAGGCTTCCCTAATGTAACTTGTTTTCTTTCTAGATCTCTTTTACACCGTGCTACTGTATTAAGTCCAATATAGAGGTCGGACACAGTAGTGTTGAGAGGGTAGCTCGTACCTTGTCTCCAGAAGACCTGGGGAATCTACTTTTCTGGTCATCCAATGTTGCCTTAAACCCCCTAACCCTCTCTGGAATATTTTTTTCCTTGATGCTGTCTCCAGGAAACTTTACTCTTCTTTTAAATGCAGCATTTAGTGTTTGTTGTTTTTTCCAGTAGCAAACCGCCATTAGAACAGAGGAAGGAGACATTTTTACGCTACTGGTTTTGGTTTATGGCTGATCTAAGATAAATAATTACAAAAGATTGGTTCTGGTTGTTCTCGATACCAATGCAATCACTCCAAAAGCCCTGATTCGGCATTGAGAAATTAACAAGCAAAGTTATGGGAACTTTTTAGAAGTCTTTTTTAGCTCCCACAACTGACGTAAGCGTTTATTGGTCAAAGACACGAACACGTCAAGTTAATGTTGTTTCATCCTCTAAAATGGGTCTTTTAGAGGCCAAGGACCAACAAACTGATGGAGAAAAAAATTAGGGACCCCCTACCTGTACTATATTCTACTACTACTACTACTACTACTACTATTTACTATGTACTATTAAACTTGGCCTAGTGCTATTTATAAATATACATTATTAATTGTTGAGACATGTATCGCTGAATTCCTTGATGGTGAGTTTATAAGGTAGCAACCATCACAAAGTCACCACAACAGTTTGGTCCAAATGCAGCATTGCCTGGTCCAGCTGAGAGTTGACACTTGGCGCTCCGCCACTTCCTCAAGCCTTTACACTGTGTCCATAAACAGCTTCTCAATCTGCACCTGAGCGTTCAGAGCTTTTAGGGCTTCACACTCTGGGTCAAAGTTTAATCCACTGTTTTTTGGCTGTGTACAAAAACCCTCTCCACGCCTTCAGTGCTACTAAGGGGTTAACGCCCCTCCCTGCTGGTCAGTGCAACATTCCTGCCTCTCAGAGTGACCACCGTGGACCATTTGCACCGAACAAAAGAAGCAGATAATAGAGGGCAATGCTGAGAGGGGCTGGCAGAGCAGAGGCAGTAGCTTTTTAATGACCATGTTTATGTGCAGGTCTCTGTTTACCGTATGTACACCCTTTGAAATGCTCTGCCAACCACTCTGAGACACTGCTGTAGACGTCCCATCACTCAGGAATAAACTCTCTCTGTCTCCACAGTTTCTCTTCCAGCATCCTGTCGTACTTTCACAGGCACTGTTGAAACTTTTGACAGATGACGTGTGGTTATACGTCAGTGTGTGGCCAAATATTTGTTTTCTTGCTGTGTACGGATTTGGACAGTCTTGTCTTTTCGCCGCAGCCCAAAGCGTTACAGATAGCTCCATAATTCACTGGAGGCTATAACTCCTTCTTTTTCTTATTTCCATAGTGCAATTACATGCAGAATATTTGCCTGTGTTCATAACGGCACACTCACTATTTTGGTTGAATTTAAAAAACTAAGTTAGTTAGAACTTATAACTTCCACATTACGGCAAGAAAAATAAGCAACACAGCTTAACTGAGGAAAGAGAGTAGCGCTCGCAGATGAAATATGTTAATAAGCTGCCAAGGCATGAGCACAACTTCTGGTTAATGGCACAACACTGCAATTTGGCCCTCCAGAGGAGAGAGAGATGAGCATCTTCATCAACACAAGTCCCCTGTCTGAGGGAAGAAGGAGTCAAGCAGACAGGCGGCATTAAACTGCCAACAAGAAAGACAGAGAGAGGCTTCGTCTCCCCACCTCCCATGAACATTATCCCTTCAACCAGAGGCGAGGGAATCAGTAAAGGGGGAGTGGGGAGGGGGATAATTTCCTTGAAAAAACCATAATAAAGAGCACATGAAAGGAAGACAAACAAAGGAAGAAATTGTAACAAGTGCACCAAAAAAAAAAAAAAAAACAAGACAGAAAGGGTGTGAAGAATGAAACAGCGAAGGAACGAGGGAGACAGAATGTGGGTGAGAGCAGCGGGGGGTCGGCGTGAAAAGTGGCGCATCAACACATCACGGGCACCACGGCGGACACATCCTATCCCTCACAGCGCCGCATGTTGCATTACACACGCAAATGTTATGCCCTTTGAATCCCATCAGCCCACATGTCAAAGACCTCCTCAGTCGGCTCGCGTCTCTGCAAGGGTCCAAACCATGAAGATCCCAACGCGCTGCTGATACTGGAGCTATGCAAGTGGGCGTGACAGACATCTGACATCAATATCCCAACTCTGTTCTGGAACGATATTACACAAGTGGGTGGGCTGATTGGGCCGCTCAAGGGTGAATCCCGGGGACGGGGGAGGGCGGGGTGGGGGGCATGGCAAGGTCACGCTGACAGCTCTGAGCACGATGCAAATAGAGGGGGCGAAGTTTTGTGGGCGGAATTGCAATCAGCCAGCCAGTGTTGATTAAAACGACACATTTGTTTTGTACCCGGGTTCCAGCAAATGAAATGGGCTCATTAAACTTCAACCGCGGCCTGCGCAGAGCTATCAGGGAGAGGGAGCGATAGGAAAAAAATAAATAAAAGAGAGAGAGACAAATTGACTACCATGTTCTAATGAAACATCCCAGTACAGCGCAAATGATTTGAGTGGCAGGCTGTTTGTCAATTCAAACGTGCAGATAATTCGAGTGGGGATAATAAACGGTTTGCCTTTAAATATGCTAATATAATATGTTGGAATAGTCCAGATCCAAACCAAAAACAGATTGCAGAAGAGCTCTATTGTTGTTCAAAACTATTAAATTAGTGACTCTTTTTCTTTGGTACCAAAATACACATTGTAATATATTTAAACTAAAACACTTTTACCTTCCTTCTCCCTGAAATACTCACATGTGTATCCAAAAAACGCTGAAACATTTGCCCTCATTTCACCATTTTTCAGATGCTCCATGACCTGGACGGCTGAGAACCTTTACAGACATAATTAATGAATTAATCCACCACAAAAGTAGTCCCCAGTAAATGTTTTCTGTACAAGTGGCAACCTCCAGGTCTGAGCAATGACGCCATGCAGAGACGCAACAAATTGCTGTTCATCAATTGGCCACTAGAGGCTGACTTCAAAAGGAAGCAAATCCCCATAGACTCCCATGTTAAAAAGCCCAAGTTTACAGCAATATTAAACATGTTTATTGCCTGGTACAAAAAAACGATTTCGGGCTCAACAGTTCATTTCACTATTCATGACAACTGTACGTTCCCGTTTTGAGCGACAGGCGGTAGCCTCAGCTAACAGGTAGCGGAGAGTTGGGTGGGCGGGTCTCAATGCCCAACACGACCCCTCATGTTCATATTTGGAATATGTGAGTGTGGGCGGAGTAAAACTCATCCAACATGGCGGTTACAGGTTCCACCCACTTCGGACATTTTCGAGGTTCAGTGGGTGACGTCATAATGGGTTTGTCCATAGTACAAACACTCAGTGCTTCTATCCTACATTTGACTGGTATTTGCTGTTTGTAAAGCTCTTTTTTGAATCACACCTTCATCATTGATAAGACCCTATGATAAGAAATGCAATAATATTGGCTTTAGTAATGTTATTGGTACTGATGGAAAAATGTTAATACATGTATGTACTACAGTTAAAATGCATGTGAGGCATTTAGAGAACAAATGCTGCAAAATGAGGTAATCCAATGGTCAGGGTCCAACATCTAGCGTTCCAATGGTCTTGGCCAAGTTGCAGCAAAAGATTTGACACAAACCAGAGTTGTTTATTTTTAGGGGATTTTCCTGCCCCACGCAATAGTTGAAGGATAGGAGTTTTGTTTAAAGAGCACATACACAAAGATTATAAAATAAAATACAGAAAAACATGACTGTAAATTTAACTAACATCCACCCAAACTGAACACACTGTTCCACACAATGTCAGACCTTTTATTATGTCTTTCTATTTGCATCCCATGCTTTGTTCAGTCCCCCCCACACGCCCTCAGCATGTGCCTTTTTTTTTTATTAGCTCATGCGCATATGTTGCATGACGTTGTGTGGGAAAAAAAAACAGTTACTGACTGTCCTCCTTTTAGCGTCGGGTAATCGTTTTGTCTTCCTCCACCACAAGATAGAAGATGCGCACAGAATGATGATTCACATCGAAGAATACAATCGCCCCCGTGGATGCACTTGGTTGATCAAGCGGTGTCACCTGTGTGTGTTTGACTGCGATACAGACGCCATGAAAAGCCAAGACGGTAAAATTCTAGGGCAAAGATGACAGCTAGTTGTTTTATAATTACGTTGCAAATGTGTTTTGCGTAGTGAAGAGTTGGCAGCACAGAAAGAGCCACTACTGCACATATACACGCACACACACATCATGATAATAGCATGTGTAAGCAGGATGGGTTGAAAGCTCCCGCGTCGATAAGAAAATGCTTCACAAGTGGTTTTAGTTAAGAGGCTATACTAAGGCTTTTCACTTGTCTGCAAATTAAAATCCATGTCCTTTTGCCTAGTAACAGTTTATGTATACGTTCTTCCACAAAGTGCATGAGCTGACACTCACCATATTACTGTAGGTAGAATCGATCAGTTGAAATATGTCCTAGGAGAGACGTCCATCTTCATGCTCACTCTGAACATGTTTTGTTCCTTAAAAATACAAGTGCACAAACTTTTTTTATCCAAGAATGAAGGCCCTGTTCAGACTAAACTGCCTTAACACCCAGGGCAATCTGATTGCAAGAGAACAGATTTAAGTCGGGTGTGATCTGATCTCAGACCACATTTGGAAGTTGTCTGAGATTCATTTGACCCAATTCATTTGGAAGTGCAAGGGTGCTGTTTGGTTAAAAAACAAACAAACAAACAAACAAACAAAAAACAAACACAGTTATAATAAATGATGGCCTGAAAAGTTATGTCTGTTCATTAGTGATGAGGATAATTTTATATGATTCTGATTCTTTGTAGCTGTTAACTAACTAAATAGTGAATTAATCTAAACAGGAATTAACAAGTGACATAATTCAATGAGTACACTGTGTTTGTTTATGTCATTAAGTAACATATTTACATGTGGTTAATTATTATGTGTCTTTATTTAATTTTGTTAGCGGACACTACAATGTGTATTGAAGCTTCCACAGTTGAAGTTATATTCTGAGCTTTGTGCAGGACGGACTAACATCGGAGTGGTGTTAAATAAGTAATAAGTAGCCAGTAACGTGTGCGCCCATATCAAGACACAACAAACAACACTTTTCTTGGTTCTAATACAGTGGTAGCATGTTGTTACCTTTTCCTTCTCCTAAAACTATGCCAGTATTCATTTATAGAGAGATCAATACACACACATATATATATATATATATTGCAAATGTTTGTTGGGGACCCATTTGGAGACACATTTTAATGTCAGCTTTGAAGACAGGTAGTTCAAGCTGGCCTCATGCGATGCTAGCCGCATGCGATCAGATTGCCCAAGATGGATGTTAATGCACGGTCTTAAAGGGGCCACCTTCACAGAAAAGGGTTAGAGGAGCATTGACTTGTTTACTGACTCCAGATCCTCTGACAGCTCCACTCTTAACTCTTCACACAGGAGCCTGTTTTACCATCGAAGCTAGGTGACAGATAAGCTGGTGGACGCTGAACGTCCACCACTGACCTTTGTAAACAGATAATCAGTGACTCATTCGGCCCTGAGTCCCAGGACCTCTGTTGTTTCATATGGTTATCTCCAGCTGAAAGTGGAGTCTGGACCCCGCAGGCATGTGGACAGGATGGCAAGCTTGTGTGACCTTGTTAGCCTTTGTGTGCACAGAAACCTCAAAGCTGCCCCTAGTTAAAGGTTAACACTCGACATAATAAAAGGGGTTTTGTAGTTGTTGACCTTTGCGTGCATGGATCCCATCACCCGTGTAAGTGCACAAGTATGTAAAGCTACACACTCTATTTCAAAGTAACACAGGGTGAAACAAAACTCTTGTTCTGTGCTTTGTTTTAATTATTTTTACTGGTGCCTGGGAAACGTACCCCTGACAAGCTGTAGAGCTTTACAATAGCCCAGATGGTAATCAACTATAAATGTATCTGAAATGCAGATAATCAGGTTACACAAGAAAATGCATAGTATGTTTACATTCACTAAAACTTGTGTGCACACAGGAGAGGCCATTAATCAAATGGCAAGCTCAAGCTCATTTTAAAGCCATTAAAAAGTAGCTGTACACACAATGCACATGTTGCAACACTTACATACCTATATCTAAGCTTATTCTACTGAGATAGTCGACAGTCACTGTAATTATCCCCCCTTGCCGTATGATGAGACAAATCTTAGAGACTTTATTCTGTGAAAAGAATATTTAAGTTCAGCTAATGCCAATATGATACTTTTAACTGTTTTAACTGTTTTAACTGTTTTTAAATACTTTTGCGCTGAAGAAAGAGAAAAAAAATGTACTCACTGGTAGATGCAAGTTAAGAACCTTTCCGTTTTCTACTTTTTCTAGTGTTTCCAGTAGTGTCGTGAGGCCCTGCAGTAAGAAAAGTACTCGCATTTCTTCACACTTGTCTGTGACAGCATGAAATACAGTATGACACTGTTAGCTGATGCAAAAGAATAATTTCAATTCAATTCAGTTTTATTTATATAGCATCATAACGAGTCTCAAGACACATTTCAGAAGCCAGAGCCTGAAACCCCTAGAGCAAGCACCAAGGCAACGGAAACAAGAAAAAACTTCCTTTCACCAGGGAGAAACCTTGAGCAGAACTCAACTCATATATATTGGGGGGGGGGGTGGCACATCTGTTTGAGCCTGGCCAGGTAGAGATAGAAAAGCAGAGGAGAGCATCATCTGAAATAAAAACATATACACAAACAAGACAAACAAAAAATTAGAGAATTATGCATGACTTTTAGATAGAGATGATGTATAAGCCGTCAACACTGGGCAGGTGTTAGGGGTCAGGATCATAGAAGAGAAGCATGCAATCAGTCTAACCCTAACATTTTCTCCTGCAGTCTTTATTACACAGGATGAGATGTTACAATCCCTTGTGCCAAGATCCAAGGCAAAACACATTTAGAAGCCCAGTCCAACTGAAAAACCAAACAGCAGACTAGCAGTCAGATACCACTTGCAACCAACAAGAAGACACCGGCTAACTAGCCTAGCCAACAGCAGTAGGTAAGAAGTGATGGGATATGCGACTACATGTCAACCAACACATCTCCCCTCTGCAAAACACATTAACAAACCCAGTGCAACTGAAGAAATAAAAAAAAAAAGAACCCGACCAGCAGGCTAGCCGTCAGCTACCACAGGCAACCAACAAGGAGACACCAGCTAACTAGCCTAGCCAATGTCAGTGGGCAGTATGCGGCACATCATTGGAGTTTTCAAGTGGGTTCAGTGAGTTCAAGCTTCCTGGAGTCACCCCCCTCCGTACAGCCACCAACAGCCGTGTGACTTTCAGAGAAATTAGAGAGATTAGCTTAGCCCTACTACTAACTACTAAAACTACTCAGCTAGCCTTACCTTTAGCATGCTCCCCAGCTAAGATGTTTCCTCCTTAGCCACAGCCACTCACTTGGAAATGCACCTAATTTGGACCTTTTTAAATGATTACAAGTCACATTTGCTTGACAGTTGCCTTCGAGAGTGTCTTTTCAGGTACAGTCCCTCAAGTTTGGCTCCACAAGAAACCACTGGGAGAGACTTGCATACAGAAAAGTCCAGCAGTCCGAAATAATCAGTATCTCTAATTGATTAGATCAGATACAAGACCAGCTTGCTCAGTGTGATGTCTAAGAAATTAAATTAGCAAAGCAACCTAATTGAGTGCATACCTGACTGACAGGACCAGTATCAGGTTTAGACAGGAAGTAGGCAGCTTTTGTACTTTTGTGGAATGCTGACTTTTCAACATGTCGCACAACTTCCTGAATTTAGTTTGAATTTAAAATTTCAATATTTTCAGGGCCCCACAAGCCAGCCTGGCGCTCTTTGCAGAGCTGCAAGTTGAAATCGAACACTCCAGATCCTATCTATTTTATTTCTCGCAGTCCTAATATAACCTCTTCCACATGAGGCTTTTTATTACCGCTCAGGGAGACAAGCTTTATTTGCAAGCTGTTTGCTGTGGCAAATCGTTATTGCTCCATGGCATTTCAGTTGAATAAGATATCAACTTATTGTGTCATTCCCTGGGCCCCAGACGTGACTCCAAAAAGGAAAATAAGATTCTGAAATAGGGATTTTAATAAAGGGAGCTGAAGATATGATTCTACCTGGAGAAGGGAGGAAATATCCAACAATACTGTGAGAAGAATAGTATCCCCAAACTGATAGCTGTTAATCTTAAGCACTCGAAACATCCACATGGTGCAATAGAGGTTTTGTTGAAAGCTCACACAGGAGCACTTTCACAACTTTAGTTTAGAGCATTGTTGGATCTTTCTGTAAAGCTTTTGTTGTGTTTGACAGTATTTCCTTGTACTGTGCAAACGTTAGGTCACATTGTGTATATATGCACTATACAAAGGTAGAGTTGACGCAAATTCAGATATGTGCAAGCATTTTTCGGTTATTTTGAACTTCTGCATAAACGGAGGTGTTGGAAATTCCCTTTTTGCTGCAGAACAGAAGTTGCATAATTAAACAGCTGACCTGTTACTCATATAAAAATTATTTATCGTTAAGCAACCCATAAAAATTTAATGGTGCGTTCAGACAGCGAGTAACAAAAGCTACATTTGCCAGGGACTTTGTTGCCATTTGAGTGTTACTCATGTATTCAGTTGGAAGGAGTATTCACTGTGTATGTAATGCAACATTAAACCCCCCACCAGGACAAGTGAATAACATTCACTATCTTGTGGCAATCCAATGTTCTGCTGGGAAACCTTCGGACCTGGCATTCATGTGGATCTTACTTAGACATGTAACACCCATCTAGACCAGACCAGACACCCCCACCCCATAGTAATGACACTCCTTGACAGCAGCAGTCATCCCCAGCAGTCCAGCACCACAGGACATCCTCAGAAGGTCAATGTCCATTCTCTGATGAGTCACAACCAGGGCAGGAATTTCACGAGGGCCACGAGCTTGGCTCAATGCGGCTTCATGTGGACAGGAATGCTGCGATGGTCCGGGGTTTTCGCTCTGATGTTGATGATTTTGTCACTCGACGGCAGGACAGACTGTATCATCGTAGAAGCTTTTAATCTATGCAGTTAGCACTGTTTTGTTACTGGCAGTGTTTCAGTGTTCTGCAGATTTGCTTGTAATTTGAGATATGAGAATGCTATTTTTAAAAATAAAAAGTCAGAAATGTTTTCTTTGTCGCCTATTTAGTTCATTTTATTTCCTCATTAATGGGGCAGCAGTAGCTCAGGAGGTAGAGCGGTCGTCCAGTAACTGAAAGGTTGGCGGTGCGATTCCGCCCTATCCCTAGTCTGTCCGTTGTGTCCTTGGGTAAGACACTTAACCCAAGTGAGTATTGGTGGTGGTCGGAGAGGGTGTAGGTGCACATTGGCAGCCACGTTTCCGTCGGTCTGCCCCAGGGCAGCTGTGACTAGAGTCAAACATTTTGATGCACTCTGGGCTCAATTTTTTAATTTAATCAAACATCGGTTTGGTATTACAGTCTGAAGATGTTCTTGCGCATTCGGCATCAATTGAACAAATATTATGGATTTTTTTGGAAGTTTTACAGTTTTTGAAATGAGTGATGGATTGATAGGGTTAGATATGTTCAATATTTTATCTTCAGACATAAAAGTGTAGTAGGAGATATTTATTTACCTGCTTGATAGTTTCGACTGAAACTCCAATCTTCCTCAGATGTGTCATTAGTCCTGAAATCAAATTCATTATAGACGTGAACTTAAAATCATTGTTTTATTTTATGGCCTTGGTGCCCTGGCTTTTGGCCTTTGTGCTCTCAAGAAACTGACAACAGAAAAGGCCAAGTGGCCTTGCCCCTAAAATGACGAAATTACAGGCCTGGTCACAACTATTTTGGAGGCATAAGGGAGACTTATACAATATTAATATAATGTTGTGGCTGATTGGTGTAAATAGTAACTAATAAGAGTAATGTTTTTGTAAGTATTGAATTTCTGAGGTTTAGCATGGCAGTGTGGAGCAGTTCAACAGTCTGTGTCTTAGTCTGTTGGTCCTTGAAACCTCCAGCAATGATGTAGAAATATGTTGTTTTTTGCTTGAAGTGACCTTATAAGCTAACCTGGCCGACACCATTTGGGAACTTCAGTTGGCACTGAACACTAGCAAAGTAAAGTCACAGGCCTCACGAGCTCCAGAGCTTTTCTTTGTAAAGCCAGCCTGCGCCGACTGCTGCCAGAGAAATATTTGAGCAAAATGTGTCTACACTGATCTGTGCGCAGATAAAATAAAATGTCTGGACACAAGCAACACATGCACCATCCTTTATCTGCTCACTGTCAAAATTGTTGTGGGACACCCAGCACGACAACACACACACGCACACAAGCCCATGTCAGGGAAACACAGACAAACACACAGATGTTTTTTGATTTTTTTTTTTGCTTTCAAAATGACAAACACACACCTTGTCACAGCGGTGGGATGGGGGTTTTGAAGCTGTGACAAACTGTCCAGCCAGCTGAGGCAATCCGTGGAGAGCTTCTCTGTTCTGTTGTTTGATGCTGTTTTAGTAATTAACTCAGACAAAAGCTCCAGCAGCTCCCTTCTGATGTGAACTCAACGCACACTCGTGCACACTCTCCACATCTATCCTTTCTTGATAAACAGGGAGTTAGAGGGCATGCAATGTATCATCAGCAACATCCAGAGATACTTCAAAGTTTTTGTTCATAGTCATTTTGGTTTAATATACAGCAGTATACAAGTGCAGAAACAAGCAGGTACAAAAAAAAAAAAAAAAAAACTCTCAGAGAAATAAGTGCTGTCTTTACTTAACCTGTCAGGTATTTGTCCAAGATGGATATGTGACTGATGTGCTGATGCTGAAACCCAAGGTTTTTTGGATTAATGTGGACATCTCTTTGCAAAAGAAAATTCTCAACAACAGAGTTTTATGACATTTGTTTGTGGTTATGTTATACGGAAGACCGCAAACTTGTAATCATATTTATGGTTTCAAACATGAACTATTTAAGACATGAGAGTAGTGCTGCACTAACTGGGCTCGCCTGCTATGTAAATGTGTGGAGGCTAAGATCATTTAACATCTGCCGGAAGCTGCTGGACATGTTCTACCAGACCATCATTGCCAGTGTCCTCTCCTGTGTTATGGTTTGCTGGGGAGGAAAGACTAAGAAGAAGGGAACCTTGTGGCCGGACAAACTGATACAGACGATGGGTTCCGTGGTATGGGCAGAGCGGAGGCCTGTACCACGAAGCAGGATTACGGGATTAGCGAGGTAACTTCAGGGTTAACCCTGGGTTTCTGGTATCACGAAGCTGGATTCATTCTTATCGAGGTAAGTTACCATGGTAACTTACTCTGAATGGCTAACCTGGTTCAGGTCAGGGTAAGTTTCAGGATTTACCTGAATCCAATAAAAGGCTCTACCCACCGGCCAATCAGCTGTTCGGGAAAGAATGACGTGCCCTTTCATTGAAAACCTGATTGAGATTGGAGGCCAAATCGTGAGAAGAGCGTTACGGCGTGAACACATCTAACCACACAAAAAAGAGTATATTTTAGCCATTTGTCCCTGCTAAGCTCAAACACAGCTCAAAATCAGGATAATTTCATTTAGGCCAACAACTTGATGTATTGATATAATGTAATTGTGGCATCAACTTCCAGCTTTACAGTAGCCCATGTAACATTATAGAATTGAGAAATCGAACTCCCCAGATGAAATGTTCTTGTGCTTGGTTTCTCCCACGTTCTTTTTACTCCAGAAGGGTTACACCTGGGGGAATGAGACCAATTGTAATACATGCAATTCGTCTATGCAGCACAGTGATTGGGTTTCGTGACTTTGTGAAATGTAAACTAACTAACTGAGCCATTTATGTTTCAGTTACGCATTTATGCAATCTGCAATACTTTACCATGCCTTATGGCATCTCTTCGATGCAGCTGCGGTGTTTGACTTTTCGAGATTTCGAGTGAGTTTTACTTTTTCTTCTTCATATTTGAGTAGAATCAGTCTTTGCTCCTTTTTGCTCCTTCTCGCGAATCAGTGCTCATGAACCTTGGATGCTCATGAACCTTGGAACCTGCCCTTTATACGTGCGTGTTCACCGATTCACAACAAGACAAGCCTGGATTGAGTTAGTGAGTTGATAACCAGCATTGTGATACTGCTTATCCAGATTATCATTGTTCTGTAATAGGTTCAGCAGGATATGTTGGAGTAAAACCAGATAAGTTGAGCTCACTTTGTGATGCAGGCCTCTGGAGGCCCTGACATTAGTGACAGAGGCAAAGATCTTGGACAAACTCTTGTCCATCATGAACAATGTCCACCCCCCTCTACACAGCATTATAGTCAGACAGAGAAGCTCTTCAGTGACAGGATGCTGTCTCCATCTGTCCAGCCGAGCTTTTGCGATGGCTGATAATGTCTACTGAAGAATGCACACGCATTAACATAACACATTGTTCTCTTCTTGAAAACAAACCACACCAGTGACAGACTTTTTTGATCTGGTAATGGACTGTGACAGTATTTACTGTTGCCATCTCAGAACCCAGCAGTTACTGTACTTTTCAAACATCAAACCAAAGCTATTCTCTGTGTTTATTTAAGTCTGCTTCTCCCCTCTCGTCTCGAGTGTTTGGTGAAATAGGAGCTGGGGTTTTTATGTGAAGAGAGGGTTTCCTTGGGAAATAACCATGTCTGCATCTTGACTGGTGATATTGCTTAAAGTGAACCTTGATCCTTGGCTCAGCTTTTAGAACTTTTTATGTCCTTCTTTGGTTTGACATCTTGCCCTCTACATTTAGACGAGGGGGGTAACATTTTATATTAATAGGATTATGAAACATAACCATCTCTCATCTTTAATGAGCATTACTTTTTGTAGTTACCTCAGCCATGAAATCTTGTAATGAGTCTAAATTTGGGTTACAGGAAAGAATCCCACTGAATCCTGTGTAAAACAAGCAATAAAAGATCCAAGTATGAGAAAGTTTCCACTGCCGTCTTATTGAATCATCCCATTTCCAAGCAGAAACCCTCAAAAACCCACCTGGGGCTCTCAACTGAGCTTTAAACTGCCCTCGCTCACATAACCCTCACCCACACTGAAAGCCCAAATAAATTCCAAGCATTACATTGTGTAGCTGAGCCAAGTGAAACATTCCACATGCGTTGATATCAGAGGAGCTTTGGGAGAGTTGTCGTTTCTCAACTGCAGCTTCTCTGAGCCACTTCCTAACCGGCATCATATCTAACTGAGGTCATTTTGTTGAATCACCCCCTGAAGCGACTTGGTTACGAGGCTTCTAATAGCTTTACCACAAATATCAAGGCCAGGCTTTGGTTTTTTAGCTTGAATTTGTGTGGGCCTTGGAAGCCATCTGTTTGCTGCTGCTGCTGCTGCTGATGCTCCTCCACTCTCTCCTCGCTCATTTGACCTGCAGTCAGTGCCGGCTTTGTGTTGTTATTTTTTATTTTTTATATTTTCCTTCTCTTTGTTTCCCTGCCTGTCTTCATTAAACTTGTCAAGTTTTCTGCTGCAGCTATGTCAGCCTTGTATTCTGCTCTGCTGTTCTCATCACCATGCCCTTCAGTTGCCTGGAAACTGAATATGACGAAGAGATGTGAGGAGGCAGAGAACACCTTCCAACACAGAGTAAACATATAACTGTTATATAAAGTGGAAGGTAAGTTTTTGAGTGAAAGTAAGGAGCAATTAGAGAGCATTGTTGTACAAATCAAGATTTCCTCCTCAATATACATCCGTGTGTCTATGCTCTCGGAGGTGAGTTCTGCAGCTTAATATGATTCCATAACAACAAAAATGGCAGGAAAGCAATGATTCTTGATGTTTGATTCAGCTAAGGACTTTTTGTAGTTAAAGTAAACTCGCATCAAGCTGAAAATCTTCCACACTAAAGAAACAAAACACAACATAATTTAAGACTCTCCTTTCAAATGGTAAATAGACCATCATTATTGGCCTGGGCCTTCAATTCTATAGCAATAATTATAATAATAATAATAATAATAATAATAAGAAGAAGAAGAAGAAGAAGAAGAAGAAGAAGAAGAAGAATAACATATATGTTTCAACATCTGGCAACACACTAGTTAAAGTAGTTACATTGTTTGGGCTAAGATTTTGTCGTGGTCACTGTGTTGCCAAGGTTACAACAATGACTATGTGCTTAAGGTAAGGAAACAGTTGCAAGGCTCCGATACAAATAGTTATTTTTTTCCAAGCTGAACATGTTTTGTCAACCCATCGATCCACACCAAACCCCTTCTCTGTGTAGCCTTGATATAAAATTATTTGACTCCAACAATGACTAGTTTTAGGACTTAGGTCACTGGAGGGTCACTTGAATAATGGAGCAAACACCAGAATGTAGTTATTAGCATAATTCATAAATGGTCAGATGGTCAGTTATATATTTATCTACAGTAGCCTCAACTAAACATCAGCAGGCACAGAGAGTTGTTTTGTAAATAAATGCTTCTCAATAATTCTTTAAGATGATATTTGTTATTTCCCTGTATGATACTTCCAGGCAGAGCATTCCACATTACCATGGCTCTATAAATTAAAGTACTTTCCATCTTGTTTGTTTTAACTTAAGGCACAGTAAATCTACCTTCAGTAGCATGCCTGGTGTTGTATCCATGGTCTTCAGAACTAAAAGACAGTTGTTTTTGGCAGCTTAGTCACAGATACTTTCCTAATAAAAACAGGTAATGAAGAAATAAACCTGTTTTTAACCTTCAACCTAGCAAGTTCTTTGCCTCAACTTACCCCCTGAGCGTATCATCTCAGAACAGTAGTTTAATTGACCTATTTTTACTCCAACTCTTTGTTAATCTCCCACCTAAATTACCTCCATGTACTCTTGAGAAGCCTAACTGGGGGGATCCACTTAATTTCAGAGGTGTTGGGTGAGTGTCAGGTCAGGTCACCCCAAACTGGAGAAGCCATTTCAGTATAGGGCTTGCTTTGTGCACAGAGACTTGTCATTAGTTAGTTTTCAAACCTGACTTTAATACAGCTCTGTATTACTATCCCCCTTTGACACACTACATGTGGACATGTGGACCCAAACAAGCACACTGAGACCCTTTAGAGGAAGTGATCTTGGTCACAGGCAAATAGGAATGTGAAAATGTTCTAAAATATATCTGGATGCTGCAAAAAAAAAGTCTGTTGCTGTGTCAGGCTGCATCCTGCTGGGGATGGCTGCTGCCATCAAGGAGTGTCATTGCTATGGGGTGGGGGTGTCTGGTCTGGTCTAGGTGGGAGGTACATGTCTAAGTGACCAAACAGACCATTGTATTGTAGCAAGATGGTCAATGTTATTTCATTCTCCTGTCAGCGATCATAATGTTAGAGAAAACATTTAGAAATTTGCTATGAGGCACAACACAATGTGTCATGCCCATGGCATTAATACAATTTGTTTTAGATGGTCTGACATTAGCATTAATCAATCTAGGGTTTTGTAAAACATTTGCACTAACACTGACAGGACTGAGTGGTGAACAATTGAAGTGGCTGCAAAGGTTCAATTTCAATGACTAACTGCGTAATTGACTAATTATTACAAAAGCAATTTGGGGGAAATTAGATCACCACACAAAGTATCTCAGGACAGGCCATTAATGAATGTGACAATAATTAAAAACGGACTCAATCAAAAAGAGAGAACTCATCGTGGCTACCAGTCTCTTAAAATCAATTCTTAAAAAATGTGCTCTCGTGGGTCTCGGCAAAAGGACCTGCCTGTTTTTTTTTTTTTTTCGTGGTTGACAACAAGGCAGTCAGTCACGGTGTCAGTGTCCTGCCCAGCAGAGCGGCAGATCCATCCGTTTCTGCCCACTCCGCCTGCTGACGCTTAACTAATGCGGTCAAACTTTCTGCTCTCCATCCCCTAAGTTTTCAACAACTAATCCAAAAGACAAAAAAAAATAAATAAATTCCCAAGTTAAAGCCCAATTCTTGAGAAAGCAGAAGCTTTAATTATTTTAGCAGTAAAGCCAATACAATAGCACTAAGGCTCTTCTTCTTTATGATCATTTGTTTTTCATAATTCTGTGCAATTAAGTGTGAACAGCTTTGATGAGACTAGAAAGATCCGTACCCACCACCGCTTCCATTAGTATCTCTACAGTGATCCTCTTCAGTTGATGGAGTTAAGACGTCGTGGAAATATCAGTCTCAATATTTACACGTGTGACTAAGACTAGAAAGACAAATAGGCATTTTTCTTACATTTTTGAATCTTCATTGATCAACACCAACACGCAGTAATTTTTCTTTATTCCTCCATCACACGTAGACAGGGCGAGTGTCACACCCCCTCATGTACAAAAAAAAAGGAGAAAGAAATGATCATATAATAAATTTAATAATGCAAATTCCTAAAATAATATTGCACAACTCAGTACACAAATTATTATGATTAAAACTAAACTTAAAAATAATGTGGAGTGCACTAAATAAGGTTACACATATACAAAATAAAAAAGTAGTTTTGTCAATTTCAGATGTATTATTTTTGTCATAACCACCCAGTAATTTATTTGTTTAACTGCCAGTAAATGTGTCAGATGAGAAGCAGATGCAGCAGTCGGGACATGATTCTAGCAGCCCCCCATTAGTTCATCATCGCAGACAGCCAGCCTGTCGTTATGTGTTTACTTTTCAAAGCGGAGAAGGGTACACTATATCAAATGCCATCGGCCCCTACTTGTCACCCCGCTGCCCATTGTGTCTTGTCAATGTGTGACGCGCATTACAATGCGGACGGCCCATCAGTTTTTCTAAAAACCAAAACAAGGGGCGGCCCCTATCCGTGCATCACTGCCGCGCGGCGGCGGACGTTAAATCGATACGGGGGGGGGGCATGTGTTTGTGGGTCGTGCTGTGGCCGCCGAGCTAATGACAAAACAAGACAAATTAAGTGTCTCTTTAGACGCACTTCCTCAGCTTGACAGGATGATAGGGGCGGCGTAATGGGAAAAGAAAAGAGCGGACAAGAAACCATAAGGCTGAGGGAGAACACTTCATTTTATAGACCTCATTTGTGGAGTTGTTGGATATGCTTGTGAGCAATGCCGTGTGACACTGATTGCCACTGGCATGTCAAGGCAAGATAACCTCTGTATGTATGTGTCATGCTGGCTCTGTAATATGTGTCTGTGTATGTGTGTGGTTTGCTTCTAAGGCCTGGTGTGAGACTGTGAAGTTGCAGAGTTGGGACCAGGGCTGATAAAAAAAAAAAAAAGACGTAGCCGTATCACTACATCAGAAGCTCTGAACATAAGGGGTCAGAGGTCACTAACATCACAGTGTTGGTCCGAGTCTGCTGCTGCTTTGACTGTTTGTCTGGCAGAAACAGAAGAAGCTGATAAACCGGCATCTGAGCTGACACACTATCGCAGAAACAGGCACAGAGTAGTCGCTCGCAGTCTGGCATTTGATTCATATCAAGAAAGCCGAGGGGGGCGGGGGTGCATTCGAAAAATCAACAGTGCCTGAAATGATTGTGTGTCCGACTACAAATTGAAGTAACACTTAACGAGGACGCAGTGTGTCGGGAACGAGTGTGTCGTTCACATGCCGGGCCCCGACGTTTGTAACGCGCGCGCTGAAATCTTGCAGCGATTCCACCCAGCCATATGTCTAATCTGTGAACACTGTGGCTTCACAGTCGTCCCATCCATTCGGCCTTTTAAAAAAGAGCCACTCTCATCAAATGCTTTGTAATTAACCATAAAATATGACTGGATGAACTGTGGTGAGCTGTCGCTTTTGTCTGCTGTCCAAAAAAAAAAAAAAAAAAATGAAAACCAAGCCTGCCTCCATCTAGAAGGAGGATTTTATGAGTCTTTGTAGAAAATTAAAACTGGCTGGTGGGGCTTTGTGTCCGTTTATATTACCCTGACAAAAGTGAAATAATATAAAATTTAAATATAACTCAACTGGTAGGCTTAATCTCGTGACGCTGTGAGACCATATTCTGGGCCCTTATAATATACAACTAGATGTGCTGAAGATGTAGGATTTGTGTATTTAACCCACACAGGCCTCTCTGTATCTTACAAAAATGCTAAAAGACAACAGTGAAAGTACTTAGTGACCAATATGACATGTGCTGGAGGTCTGTACAAATAAACATGGTCTGTGCCTCAGAGTGCTGATGGAACCAGGAAGCTTTTCTTTTTGATAACAGTCTTGCCTGTTTCAAAAGATACTAAAACTGTGGGAGCAGAGCAACTGGACGTTTCTGTTTGTCTGTTTTTTCTTCCCGCTTAACCTCTCTACATATACTTTATATAGTATGCATTATAGCCCCTGTTCTTCCTTATCCATACTGCTTATTTGTAAAGCATAATTACCGCCCACAAAAAAAAAAAAAAAAAAAAAAAAGGTCACTGGACTGGAAGCATTTCTATCACTTGAGGAAGAGCGTCAATCTTGGGCAGCAGCTAGGGGTTAACACTGGTGTAACAAGGTGTAGCATGAGCAGCCGCGCCGGTGCTCTGTATGTGTCGCACCCTTGGTGCACATTACTCACAAAATCACTATAGTTAGTGTGTAAAATGCAGGAAAATTACTTGAGGCGTAAAAATACATTTTCATTCCATGCACAGGCTTGAGCACGAATATAGCGCCAGGTGCTTTGCTCCGTGTGTCGACAGCTGGATTGATTAAAATAGGAGCGTACGAGCTCTTATGTCGGTTTGATATAGTTTAGATTGTGGTTTAACACTGCACTCAAACAGTGATTGAGAAGTATTTTTATGACTGCTGTCCCGATACAGGGAGTAATGTGATGCACATATTAATCACAGTGTTGCAATAAACCTTGGTGCTGACACACCGTTAACATTACGTTTCTTGCAAACTGTTTTGTTGTTGGCCGCAGTTTTTCAGAAAAAAAACAAAAAATGGTTATCAGGAGGGTTTAAAGTTTATTTACGAATATATATATGCAATTTCCCCACTGTTGGATAAATAAAAGTTCTATTCTATATGATGAGAAGGTGCACTGCTGCTCCTCCAAAGGCACATCAGGGCAAACTGACATTTTGTTCTCAGCTACATAGTGACAGTATTTTGCTCAGTGTTGGCTAAATCCGTTCACAGACAGATGACATGTAAACACCAGCCAGTGCTCAAAATCCACAATCCCCTGTCAATATGTTGTCTCTAGGAGATGGGGTAAACCCATTCATTCCACCTGTCTGAACGCTTAATATCTAAACATTTAAATATTGCCTATTAATATCTGCATATTAATATACATGTGGTGCCCTAGTGAGCGTCTGGGTCATCAGGTATGTGCGATCCAGTCACAATAAACCGCCGTATGTGTGGTTCAGCTTTTGTGCGTTAATGACACAGAAGAAGTAAAGATTTGAATAGCACTCAATATTCTGAGGGACAGTTTTGTTTAATTAGAGTGCACCTTTTAGTGAAGTTGAGTCGGTCTTTTACAAAGAACACAAAGATGTGATTAAAGTGTACTCCTCTTCTACACTTTCCCATTCTCTCTACTTGACTCCCATGCTCTATTTCTCTCTCTGCATCCAATTACATTTTTCTCTCTCCCTGTCAACCTCAATTTCACTCTCTCTCTCTTTCTGTCCGCATCCAACTCCAAATCTCTCTATTTTTCCCTCTCTCTCTCTCTCTCTCTCCAAATCCCTCCTTTCTCATTTTCTCTCTGCTGTGCTTAGTTTCTTGTCCATCTCTCTCTCTCTCTCTCTCTCTCTCTCTCTCTCTCTCTACATCCAGATTCATTTCTCACTCTTGATGGTTATACATTTCCCTCTGATGGTCCCTTCAGCTGCATCTGAGTCTGAATGTTTCTATCCCGTTCCTCTTGCCTCTATATGTCTACGCCCGTCTCTTCTCTCCGTTCAGTCTCTGTCCTTCTTCATCTCTCTCTCCCACTGTCTGTCTCCATATGTCTCGGCGGACAGGTCGGTTTCTCTGAGGGGCTGCACTCTGACATGGTGAAATGGAGTTCGTTTGTTCGTGCAGCAACGCCGGCACTTTGCAGTCGGGATAACAGCTTCAGATATTGATGGAGAGGAGAAAGAGGACTTCAGGGGTCACAGAAAGCCGGCATGAAGGAGAGGTGCATTACCCAGTTATCTAAAACACTTAATTTCCAGATAAACCGGACCATAAATGTACCTTTTTGCACTAATCCTTAATGGCAAGGGGTTCCACTCAGAGTCAGAGTCTGTGCACCGTGATGCACTATTTGGGCAATAATTAAATTTTTTAAACAGATAAATCTTACAAGCTAGAAGGTCTCTTTACATCCCATCTGATCATCTGACTGATTGTGTTTCCTACACTTTTGCGCACACATTGTCATGAGTGATGGACAAAGATGTGTTGATCGTACATTGCATATGTTGTAGTCAATCACATGACTGCAGTTCAATGCATTTAGGCATGTACAGGTGATCAAGACAAAGTTGCTGAAGTTCAAACCGAGCATCAGATTGGGGAAGAAAGGGGATTTAAGTGGCTTTGAGTGTGATATGGTTGTTGGTGTTAGACAGGCTGGTCTGAAGAAACTGCTGATCTACTGGGATTTTTTACACACAACCATCTCTGGGGTTTACAGAGAATGGATCGAAAAAGAGAAAATATCCAGTGAGCGGCAGTTGTGTGGATGAAAATGCCTTGTTGATGTGAGAGGTCAGAGGAGAATGGGCAGACTGGTTCAAGATGATGGAAAGGCAACAACTAACCCAAATAACCACTTGTTACAACCAAGGAATGTTGAATACCATCTCTGAATGCACAACACGTCAAACCTCGAGGAAGATGGGCTACAGCAGCAGAAGACCACACCGAATGCTATTCCTGTCGGCTAAGAACAGGAAACTGAGACTGCAGTTCTCACAGGCTCACCCACACTGGACAATAGAAGATTGGAAAAATGTTTCCTGGTCTGATGAGTCTTGATTTCAGCTGCAACATTCAAATGTCAGGGTCAGAATTTGGAAATGACCACATGAAAGCATGGATCCATCCTGCCTGATCCATCGTTGTCCATATAATCCTTGCTGAGAAAAGTGAAGATAGCATGAATCAAGCCAATACAATAAATCAACTTCTTCTTCCCTGCAGTTACACACATCAAAGAAAGCCACCTCACTGCAAACTTTATGCTCACCGCAGCCCCCACTCAACTGCAATGGATGAAACACCGTAAATGGCAGAGGCACAGTGATTACTCTCTCGTTCAGCAATAAGATGAGGCAAAACACGAAGTAACTCCCTATGTAAGCACGACTGCAAGCATCTCAAACTACAGTAGCTGTTAACAAGGACACATCACAATTATAGCATTTGGTATCTGCAGCCAGACTGTTGCTAAGCATTTCTGTCACATCCAATTTTACTCTAAATCAAGGTCGGGTAATGCAAATAGTTAGTGTTGCCTTGGAATTGCAGCTCTGCACAGCCAAACATGTGTGTGTGACCATTAAATTGATACTAACTCCAGGGAACTCTGACACCCCGCCTACATTTGTATCATTTGCGGTACCAGTGCACTGCCTGTTCAAAAACATGCCCAGAACTGCTCATCATAGCAACCTGCGAAAGAAACTGGGTGGACTGCGAGCCTTCTGATGATACACCACATTTCGTCAAACAGTGCAGCACTGTTGTAAATGCAAACAGAACAACTTTCAGCTAAAATATCCCGAGCTGCAGCCAAACGACTCTCAAAGTTGACACTGAACGTACTTGGGTCCTCAGCAATACACTCGCTAAGAGCGAAGTAGTCTCGAAGAAAAGCAAAGAGCAGACACACAGAGAGACATTGTAGAGACATTTTTGCTTGTATAAAGAGATAACTTGAAATGTCTTCCACTAACTGCCTTATGAAACTGTTACATTAATGGTTATGACAGAAATAAGCTCATAGGAACGTGGTAAAAAAAATACCAGACTGGATATTTTCCCTCCCATAACAGTAAAGAGTGCTCATTTCGCCAGGATATCACTTTCCAAGTCCTGTAGCTGCTCTGAGGCCAGCTCTGGGCCAATGTCTGAGTCTGGAACAAGTCCAGCTTACTGGGAACGATCCCGGTGGGCCTGGCATCCAAGACACATTGGATTTAGCCGACTATTGTGCCGAGTCACTGCAAAGAATAACTGAAAGCAAGCAGATCAAGTGAAACCACAACAAGACATTGTGGTCATTTTTAAAGAGAAGAGTATAGATGAATTTCTTTGTTGGCAGTTTGCGAAGAGGGAAGGAACGTTAACCCCAAACTATAACAGAGCAATAAATTCTTCTCTGTGGCTACACCTTAAACTGCCATTAGGCTGTGAGGAGGACACAGGAGAGCATATTAGCGTTTTTTAGGGGGAAAGACGGATTTATTTAGGAAACAAAAAAATAAAAAATTCTAGGCATCCTGCCTCCTCACAGCCTGAGGAAGATGATAAAAAAAACAACAAGAAAAAAAAAACATCCCACATGAAAAGTTGTTCTGCTTTTTTAGAAAAGACAGTTCAAAAAAACTAAGGTGGGGATTTCACTGGATGTGACCATCTTTGGCATTGTTGGGTAAATGCAGTTGTGTGTGTGCGCGTGCTTCCTGACCAACTTAGGTCTGAATCAAACATCGGCTTTAGTCACATCCTGTGAGCAGTCGGTAAATAATCCACTATCAGCCCTGTCACATGAGACACCAATCAAACCATGTGACAAAGACAGAAACACAAAAGGCACCAGTTAAAATGGCCACATAAAATACGGAAGGATGACAGCACGCTTACTGTACAAGCCTCTGAATCCACTCACACAAACACAATCACCGACAGAGGAATCTCTCACCCTTCAGGCAGCACACACATGCACCAGACAAAGGCAAGTGTCTCATCTTCCTGAGTAGCCCATCTCACTGTTTCAGCTAATCTTTGACATCACAAGCCACGCCGGCATTGTTGGGGTTTCCTCTCCTTAATTACTAGGACACTGGGCTTTGTTCTGGCTGTGCTGTCGTTTCAGGCTCCATTTCTAGCCCTGTTGTGTGTGTCTTTAACCCCCCCTGTGAAGCCAGAGGGCCAGAGGGGCAGCTAGGTTTACCACCTGTTGAGGCAATTACTAACTTAACAAAAGCATTGATACCAAGGAGGGGCTGGAGTTCACCTGTCAGCACTTTTTCTTTAAAAGAAAAAGTCGATCCGAAGGCAAACTACTTCCAGCTTTATCAGTTGTAGGAGCTAATAGTGTTAAAGCTGCTAATGCCACCACTGCATGAAAACCTGATGCCATCCCTGTCACTGACAAGATTCCCCGAAACCTACCAACTCAATACAAACTACAAAGACAGCACGCTTCAAAAAAGGAGAACAATGACTGAAACAATCCAATGCTTCCACCCTCATCAGGCCCAAAGAAGAAGAATTGCTGAGGTTGTGAATGTGCAGCTAAATGGTGTCATGTTACAAGGTTTGTGAACAGAAGCTTTTTTAACTAAATAATAAAAGAAGACTCTGTTAGTTACAAAGGAATAATGTTTTTATTAGGGATGTCCTGATCATGTTTTTTTTTTTTTTTTTTTTTTTTTTTTTGATGCAAACCCATCTTTTAATATTCAGTATTGGCTGATCCAAGTACCAAACCAAAACCAAGACAAAATTTCCTCCCCTGGAGATTCATAAAGGTTGTTCTTGTCCTAGTTTTTCTGCTCGATCATGTGTGCACTGTGTGACTGGATTCATTCCAATAAATCTATTGTGGAGAGGGTAGCTTGTATCTTGGCTCCAGAAAACCTGTGTCTTCTACTTCAGAAAAGTATCGGTCTTACTCCACAACCCTTTCTGTAATATTTTTTTTTTCTGAATGTTGTCTCGAGTAAACTTATGCAACATTCAGTGTTTTTCCTCTTTCCGTTCAACCTTTGCTTTAGTAAACTGTATTTTGTTGGTTTGTTTTTTGTTTTTGTTTTTTGGTGGTGAATCAGTATGGAATCATGATCACCTACTACCACTTCACTAAATGTCCACATTGCATAGTTTATTTGTCTGACTCAGCAGTTTTTAACCAATCACCATTAACCCTTTATTGGGCAAGGAACCAAATACGGTCACTTCGGCACACATTTTAAATTGTGTCCCTGTGCCAGTGAGGTTTAGGAGCATGTGGTTTTTATTCAGCCAATCAGAGAAGATCAAGGAAACATTCTCAGGTCAAATCAGGCTCAAATATGATCTTCTAGGTCCACCTCTGCATGAACGCTGAGCATAAATGTTTTATTTGGTGCCATGAGGAAATGTCATAATGTTGTCTAATGTGATAATTGGCATGTTGACAAATGCCTGAATTAGCACTTATGTTCTAATGGTCTAAATATGTGTTTACATTTGTTTACCACTTAAGAGCAAGGAAAAATAAATGGTAAATTCATTCATGTTGATTTTCTCCATGAAAATTGAAAAAAAAGAAAAAGAAAAAAAATCACAAAAGTAAAAAACAAAAAACAAAAAAGACTTATTATGCCCTACAGTAGCATTCTAATATTTCAATGAGTGTCCTATAAAGGGTTAAAACACAAAGAGGAAGAAAATGTTTTAACACTGCAGGGATGTGGTTTTGGTTGATGGGAGACTTAAAATAAATACCTACAACAGATCAACCTTGGCTGATGGCCAAAACTGATCCGATCATTTTAAAATAACGATACCGATCTGGCCATCCCTAGTTTTCACAGTAGTTTTGTTTGTGAGCCAACTAAGGGCTGTGATACATTAAGATAAGGCGGCGGTTGGCTGTTGCTGGCAGCCTGATAAGTTTCTGTGGCCCTAGTTTGAGTAGTGTGTTCTGCACTGTTGCCACTTGTCAACAGTGTTGACCTTTGCCGTTGGAAAAAAGAGAGATAAAAGAGAGATAAATCTGACTGGTGACTCCACCAGTGACCAAGAAGAGAAACGGGTTTAAAAAGTACACACCGAGCGCTCCTCTCATTTTTCATCTTCATCACATATGAACAGTCAGATACACAGATGATGATGATGCGACACATAGTTAGCTGTTGTTGCTAAATTAGGCTAATTTGGTTTCTCTTGCTGAGTGTTGCTACGAAGACCTTATAACCTTATAACTTTGGTCTGAATCAATAGTTAAAACCCTTCCATGTGACTAATAAAGGCCTTTGATTGTAACTTTCATGCTGCTTCTGCATGTGTTTGGGTTTTTTTGGTCACTCATTAGCTCCTTTAGTGCAACCTGTGGGGCACTTCAAACAGAAAGCTTATATTGCACCAGTCTTGTCTCATCAGACGTATCATTTCCATTTATAGAATGTAACAGTCTCTGAACGTTTTCCTGTATGTTCATGCCTGTTTAGAAATCATGAACACACTGGACAATTATTATGCACCTCACAATTTACAGGAAGCAGTACTTCCTTTTTACAAGAGAGGTGTCAAGAAAGGATGTATTTCTGGAGCTGGGGGTGGTTTTGAGGCATGTAGTGCATGAGATATTTATATGGGTGGCCAGAGTTTGTTTTCCAGTCACAGGTTTTAATTCCATAACCACAACCTTTCCCTAACCTTCACCACACATTACTCACCTTGCGCAGAATGCTGGCATCGTACTGTGTCATTCAATATATTCTGAGGTTATGGAGAACGATCCTAAATCAACAGCCCTGTCGGGTAATGTTAGGTTTCTCTTGCCAAGATCAACTTTGAATATAAACGCACATTCAGTATATCATGTCAGCCTTAAAAGTTTGGATTAACGGATTGAAAGATAGTTTCCCCCTTGCTACCTGCCAGCTTATATCTGAATGAAACACCTTCGCTTACATAAGTGAATGACTAAGGTTTCTTGGCCAGACCTAAGGTACAAACTGTGTAGATACCCCATGAGAGCAGAGGGTTTCTGCGGCAGTCACCAAGGTGATTTTAGGAGGGGTAATCTCTCATAATTCAAATCGGATGGATTCACCGGAAATCAAATCAGCTTCCCAGACTGTGAGCTGAGGAGGCAATATCCCAGTGCAATTCTTCATTGACCTACATAGCATTTCTCCCTGACAGTTCCCTCCTGCTTTACACCTCCCTCCCTCCTCTCCATTGGCCTGATCTCTGGGGCTTCTCCCTGTGTGTTTGATGATCGGCAGCACAATATTCATCATCTCAAGAAAATTAAGCCACCCGAAAGAAAATATATATCTGCACTGAAAATTTGGAATTTGCCAGGCGTATTGCTCCTTGGCTTTCCAGAAATGTAATTAAGCATCAGAGACAATTGCGTATCTGTGCGTCTCCATAAAAAAGAAAAAAAAAAAAGTGATCGCTTGATTAGGTATCTAGGATTGGGTAATTTCCATCAGTGATGATATGAAATTGGGGTGCTGCAAGAGTGAGTTGGATGCATGTGTGTGTGCTCGAACACGCACACACGTACACCCACGCCCATTTGCAGCTAAACACTGTCACATGTGCAGACACTCACACGGACCCGCATGCACACGGAGACAGACAGTAGGCTCCCTCATCATTAATTCAGGAGCCATCACTCTCACTCTCCTTCTGCCCCTGAGAAGCTCTCGATGCTTCCCGGCAACATTATGCATATTTATTCATACATCCTCCCTGCTTTACTAAATGTCACTGTAAATGTTTCTACTTCTAATGAAGCCATTTCTTTATGTTTTTGCTCTATTCCCTCCACCCCGTGCTACTCCTCTGTGCGTGCCCCCCTGCCTCCGTTTGAATGAGGAATATCCCCGAACGCGTCTCCACCGTACGCCGTTCTTTCTCTATTACCATAATGTCTCTAAACTTCAGAGACTCTTTATTCAGCCCTCTGCTTATTCCACTCACACTTAGTTTCACCTCGACCAAACGCCTCAGAGGAGAAACCCAGCCTTTGTAGCAATTACTCCAGACCTTGATCTGACTGAGCATGCACCACCACCACCAACACCACCAACCCAACCCCTTTACAAGGCGGCGGTGCGGGGATTTTTCAGGGTCTTTTCTGTTCTCCCGCGTCTTCAGAAAGTGAACAGAAGAGCGCCGGCTCACTCGGGCTTCTGCGTGCCTCGCTCCGCTTTGTTTCCGAATGCATTCAGGCTCTCCTTTTCCCCCGTGTTTCGCCCCTAACACGCAGACGCATTCCACATTCCTTCGAACAGAAAACAACAACAACAAAAAAAAAAAAAACCAGCGGTACGACACATTGACAGAGTTTCAAGGTGTGTCGTTTGTTCCAGCAAGCCTGTTCAAGAGTGTGCGAAACACTCTTTGACTAGTAATTATCAGCAGCTGCCAAACTGTGAAACAGGTACAGCTAGTTGTATGTTGCGAGAGCTGTATTGCCCCATTCACATCCACAGTAATAAATAAACCTTTCTGCCTGTGGCTGTGTTCTACAGTGGTTGTCATAGAGGAAAAACTGGAACTATGGTGTTCCAGTATGATTAGTAGGTAACAAGGTCCTTTAAAGTGTTCACCATCTATTCGCTGTAATCCACTGTGTACTGCAGTGAAATGGGAACACGCATTTAAACATTCCTACTGATGGAAAAAAAAACACCATATCTGTCTTCTCATGGAGTCTGGAGTATGTTGCTGATCCCTGACAGTTCGAGTACATGTTGTTTTTAGAGGGGAAACAAAATATACACTATATATGGCCAAGATTGGATATGGTGTAGCACGTATCAAAGGCTGGGTTTTTTAGCACATCTATTCGAGGGATTAAATGGTGCATGTGACAACATCAAGCAAGACCCGGCAACATGTTCGTCGGATGATATGACATCAGGACTATTGGCATTCTGCACCCAGTCATTTGGGGCAGCAAGGCTGAAAATATCAGGCCTTGATGTGCAGCTGCAATCGGAAAATGGACGAAATCTCTGAACGGGTGGGTGAGCCCCCCCCCACAGATGGTTTGATTCTCCTGTGCAGAAAACCGCTTTAGGCGCTGTTATGTGCCCTAAAACTGTGAGTCGAGACAGTCGAGAACATTCCAGTTGTGCTGGGAGATAATAGTGGCTGTAGGTCGTTTTTAGGTTTAGGTTGAGCTGGTGAACTTGTTGCATTGTTTGGATACTTCTCATCCAGAATGTGATTCCGTTCTGTTCAATTTACAGCTGATACACCGATCAGCCACAACATTAAAACCACAAACAGGAGAAGTAAACAACACATCTTGCGACAATTCAGCGTTCTGCCGGGAAACTTTTGGACCTGGTATTCATGTGGATGTTACTTAGACATGTAGCACTCACCTAGACCAGACCAAACCCCCACCCCATAGCAATGACACTTTTTGAGGGTAGCAGCCTTGCACTGTTTTTCAAACGAACAACAAACAATGAAGAACAATACAAGGTGTTGACTTGGCCTCCGAATTCACTAGATCCCAAACTGATCAAGTATCTGTGGGATGATCCACAGAGGCCCCTCCCCTCAACCCATAGGACCCAAAGACCCCCACTAACAACATTCTGTTTCCACAGGACAACCTCAGAAGACCCATGTCCATTCTCCGATGAGTCACAACTGTTACAATACCTACACAGTATTAGGAAGGTGGTCATATTGTTATGTCATGATGTTTCCTTCTCTCTAACCAAGTTGTGCAGTCAGCACACAGCAAAACTAAATCTGTTGGCAGTTTCTCTGACTGTACTGCAGGGATGGACATTATTCCTCTGGAAGATATCCCCACGTTTGTTCATTTGATGATGGTGTAGATGTGTCGTCGCAGACATTCCACAGATGTTGAGCTCGGCGGAGATCTGTCGGAGCACTCAGTGAAGCAACAACTGTCCATTTCTCTGTTACCTCTCTGTCACTATCGCACCCAAAATTGCAGAAAAAAGCGTTGCACCTCGTCCAAATTCTTTGCAGGTGTCTCCCACAAGACGGACCTTTCAACCAGAGGAGAGCTGGAATACTTGCTCCGACTCCAGATGCTTCGAGCCTGCACATTCCACTCTCACTCACTCACTCACTCTGGTGAAAAAAGGGAAAGGTAATGAAATCAAGTCCACTGCTCACAGGAGCCATAAAATGTCTGCTTTTATACCGGAGCTAATTATTCATCAGGTTTGTGCTACAGATTAGCGTGGATATATATGAATCCTTTAAATGGCTCTTTTATTGTTCCTCTACAACCCCCCCCTCCCCACTCATTTTAGATATGGCACCGGCAGACACCCTTGTGAAATGACTCTAAGCCATTGTTCCTGTGTTATCCCTGGGACACGAAAAAGGCTAGTTAGCGCCGCCTTTGATAGAGATGCCCGGCATCGTTTTAACATTCGTGTTATCAGCAAGACAGAGAATTACTGAGGCTGGGATGGGAATAAAGCCACTCGATCCTCTGTCTCTGTCTCTCTCTAGGAATAAAAAAATAATAATTATATGGAAGGATTGCAGGTTTATCTTTTGCTCTATTGTGCCAAAAAAAAAAAAAAAAAACTTTTTTCAAACGGGAACATCTCAATACACCGTGTTTAAAACACATCAGCTTCCAGAACTTGTGTTTTTCTTGTAATGGAACACAGTGATTTGCTTTTTTCTCTCTCTCTCTCTCTCTTTCTCAAAGCTTCTAGACTTCCAGAGTATTGTTGCGCTACTGCTGCAAAGAAGATCGAGAGCACGCTGTTGCTGTATGGGATGTTTGAATACAAATGTACGCTGAATACAGTCATTTGTACAGTCTGCAAAAACATGGAGCGGCTGCACTTGTTTTTAAACCCAGCTGTGCAATCTCACAGGCGTGCTCGCCAGCTCTGATGCCCCCTACAGGGCAGAAGGCTCCTAACCGCAGAGACCCGCAGCTGGAAGCCTCCGCTTATTGCAGTCAATTGAGCTAAAACAGCGGAGAACTCGAGCAGCATGTGTGTCGGGCTTAACCCTTGAGGCCCAGTGAGAGTGGCTGGAGAAGTATGGTCAAGGAAGTATGAGAAATTTCAGTTCCTTTTTTGAGAAGGAGGATTGCTCAATGAGATAGAGTATGAATGGCCTGTTTGGACCAGATCTGATGTTTGTATTGTGTAAACTATATCATATGTGCTTTCATGCACTAATTCAGGAGGCTCTTTGTAATTAAAGCTACAGGATCAATGAAAAGGCGTTGATTCCGGTATGAAGTAATAATAGCGAATAAATGTATTTTTATGGTTAGGCGTCTCTAGTCGGTGTCACATCTCACACCTGTAATGTCACTCATGACCGGATCATGTTCAGAATTACTTGTGCTGCATTTCAGGAGTGCGTGTGTATTTTTGGCTGCGGCTGAAGTGGGTGACAGGCACACAGGCGGATTCGTACGCCAACAGAGCAGCAGCTTCTTTGTTCCACGGGAACTCAACTGCAGCGAGACCTTTGGGCCCCATAGGCTCCCAGAAAACTGAATCACACCCTGTGTTATCTCAGGTATATTATCATATTTTGTATTATTATTATTATTAATCTGTATTTCTTTTATGGTCCAGTAGAACAGCTGGAGATTTGCAAGAGCGACTGTAATGTTTGTGTAAAAAGTCGTCTTGTTTTTTTTTTTTTTGTTGTTATTTTTTTTTTTATCATAAGGGCATATCAAGCAGGGGGAGATTAGCTGTGAGTGATCCGAGATAAAAATAGATTTGAGATGATTCACGGGCGCATTTTTTTTTTTTTTTTTTTTTTTTTTATGTTAAACGCAACTTTCTGGAGCGTCCAATGGAGAGAGAGGGAGAGAAGGAGAGAGGAGGGCAGCTGGGTTAAATCTGCATATCGATTACAGGAGGACACACAGACACACGCACGAACACGATCGCGCGCACCCGCATACTCATCCCTCGTAAAGGGGCGTGTAGGACTGGCAGAGACTCAAACCCTGCGCATTCAGTGAGGGAGCCGAGAGCTGTGGCGCACGGAGACGCGGACGCCGGGGACAACTTATATTAGATCGTTTCGGACTTTTAATTTAATTCAGCGATATTCGTTCACTCGCTGAGACATTTTTTTTCGGGACCGTCTGCTCTCCCCCGGATTTCGGTTCTTGACAGCGCTGAATGAGACGCGGGGAGGTCAGCGGCGAAGAGACAGAGTCTCAACGCGGATAAGAGAGGGTGTCTCCGGGCTTCGGCTGTGCGTCTTTGCGCGGACTCGACTGGACTGTTGCGGTCGTTCCTCTGCTTATTAAAGGGGTGGGGGATTCGGGCGAGGAAATAAGTTGACCGAAGCCCTGAGACGATCTGGTGTCGTTTTAACTGAATCGAAAGACGCATATCGGATCGTTCACTCTCCCCTCCACGCATGTTTAAAGTGGAGAGAGGAGGACTGGATGCCTGCGGGTTTGCGAGTCCTCGAAACGCAGGTGAATGCAGCTATTTGTTTTCTTCTCTGACTCATTCCGCGGCTCGCAAGAAATATTGCGCATGAGTGTGAAATGAAGATAGATTTTCATGAATTGTCCACAATTTCATGATTTCACGTAATTTCTTTCAGATTTGACTGATACCATCCCATTGTTGTTTTACAACCATTTAGTATTGTTGTTCCAAAATACAGAAAGTATAAATTCCTATTAAAGCATGCTTTTTAACATCATATAATCTCTTAAATTGTGCTCTTGCAACATTTTGTTGCGGGCTGCAGCATTTTGTATGTGCGGATAAGGCTGCTCAGATAAACCGGCTCCGTTCCCTTTGAGCAGTGTGACCCAGTAAGGGCAGCCTCAAGTAAATGACGATAATTTACGCTTTAATTGATTTGCTCTAAATTTTAGAGTGCCAGTTTAATGGTGTGGCTGTTGTGGGGCAAGCTTTAACAATCGGCGCATCTGGACGGTGCGTAAAAGACGCACAACTCAGGTGGAAAAAAAGGGGGGTTTCTGTTATTAAGCAACGGAGCGAAAACTGGGCCTGACAAGACAATATATGCATAAATAAATGAGTAACTGCAGCACAGATATGATTCAATTCGAGCCGGTGGATGAGTATTTTAAAATGTGAAACGTAACGAGGAAGTTGTGGATAATAGGTGGCTTAGTGTGGCACAAACTCAAACAGAAGCGAAAGGGTGTTCCTGACAATAATCTTAAAAAAAAAGAAAAAAAAAGAAAGAAAATCAGACTTTTTTGTTCACATTTAAGATGGATTTTATACATATCAAATGTATAAAATCCAGTGACACGACAAGGCTGAAAGAGTCTTGTCGTGTCACTGTATCTTCCATTAATGTCTCGCTCCTTTTTGTAAAAGAAGAAAGAGGGAGGGAGGAAGAGAGGGTGAGTGAGTAAAAGAGAGGGAGGAAGAAACAGAGAGAGAGAGAGTCATGTCACTTAACGGACTGCTGGTGCTTTGTGACTCAGTGTGCAGCTCCGCTTACATATAAAGACACGGGGCTTTTCAGACATAGGTTGGCTATTTGTAATCAAGCCAATCATCAACATCTCGGAGTCCGCACTCCGAGCCTATAGAAGCAAAGCGGTCACAGTTTGGGACGGGGTGTATTTGTGCCTTCGTAGTCTTATTTGTATCAGCAACGAATGTTTAAAACAGATCGGGTAATGTCCAGAGCGCACTGCCGCTGCACGCATTCCTGATCTGCTCACATCTCCGTCTATTTGTTTTTTTCTTTCCTTCTTCCCAACTCCACAGTCAAGGATTACATCCTGCCCGGGCACCGTCTGAAGGAGTAGGGGCGCAAAGCGAGGGGTGGAGTGGGTCACTTCTGCTTCTTCTTCTTCACATATCTTGCACTTTGGCTTCTTTGGAGAGGATATGGCACGGCCGGAGCTGGAGAGAAGAGCGCTGCCGGCACAGGCGAGAGGAAACAGGAGCTGAATGACAGGATGCCAGTGACCTGATCCCGCTCTCTGATCAGTCTAAGCTTCGTCAAAAGCTCATTTGTTGAATTCAGGGGAGAGGAGAAGAATACTTGCCAAAGCAAAAAACTTTTTGGAGGAGTTTTATTTCGGAGGGCTTTTCTTTTTTGTATGCGTAATTTTATTTTTTTGGTCACAAAACAAGGATGCATTGTGGATTAGTCTTTATCCTGTTGATGGGAATTCTCTCGGTGGTCAAGGCTTTCAGAAACGGTAAGTGTGACATCTCATATGTATATAAATAAAGCCCCTGTGTACTCTGCAAAGCTACTAATCCCAATATTTTTTTAAAAGATTAGCCCTCTGTGATCACTGCTGATCTTTGGGCAAACTCGACTGGCGCTCACCTTCCATTTCCAAAGAAAATCCTCTCATATCGTTGCTACAGAGAGAGTTTCTAAATGGAGGGTTCATAGATACACATTGTAGCCCTATTTAACCTTTACCCTTATTTAGCTTGTATTTATCATGTTCTTTAATATACCTGTATGTTAGATTAAATTTCATTTGTGCGCCTAAGGCTCTATCCGCATTAATATGCTCCTAAATAATTGGTTTATTTCCGTTTCGTGTGAGTCTCGTAACCCACAATAAAACCTTGTAAAAGTGTTTTCGCAGCAACAAACAACTGAAGTGCTGATGGTTACGCACGTTGCCTTCACGAGTTATTATGATGTTCAAAAAGTCATTCCGAAACCTCGACTTACACACCTTCCCCCTGTTTAATTCTTACAGTCTGAATTTCGATTCTACTTTAGTTTATTCTCATTTCTGCGATTTTAAAAAGCGGCAGATGGTTTTTAAAGATGTTTTTTAAACTTGAGTGGTGAATTCAAGTGCAGATAAATGTAAGCAGGCAGTCCCCGAAACGTAATAAAAAAAATGTTTTGACTTTTAATGATTAAGCTCTGAACTTAATAAGAAGTTTAAATGATGAGGGTGCAGACAAACTATGACTTAAAGCTCCGGCAAAAACAAAACGACCCTTGCTCTCCATTGCGTTTACCTCTGGGTCACAAAACTAAAAGCTGTTCCTTTTATTAACGTGTGTCAGAAAAAGGTTTTTACACTTTAGTGTAGTTTAATGTCAGCGCGAGCAAGTTAAATAATGAAGTTAAAACTGGTAAGCTCATTATAAATAATTGCGTCTTTATTCCACTCTGACTAAACAATGCTGACTAAACATCGTGTTAAATGCAGTTTACCTACAATAGTTTGCACAATATACAAAAGAACCGAAGACGAAATGTCTGCCCACTGTATAGATAAAAATAATAATAATAATAAATACATAGATTAGGTTTTTAAAGCTTTTTCCATAATAGAAATCTTCAACTTTCAGACGTCTTCAGAGTCAGAGTCTTGTTTCTGATCCATTTTGTCGATCCAGATTTCAAAACGCAATTTAAGGGTTTGTTCTCGTGGTGTGAGACACAGATTACATTATTTAGAAAGCTGTTTTCTTTCTCTGCAAGCTGCTGCGCATGAGAGCATCAGGCTATCGCATATAAATACATGTGTATATTACAACTTCATTTGTTCCGTTAAAACACCCTATTTTCACTCTTCTCCTCAGACAAATGTGGAGGCAACATCAGAATCTCAAACGCCAACTACCTCACCTCGCCCGGATACCCCTATTCTTACTCCCCTAGTCAGAAATGCATGTGGGTGATCTCGGCGCCTGGTCCTCACCAGCGGATCCTCATCAACTTCAATCCGCATTTTGATCTGGAGGACCGTGAGTGCAAGTAAGTATACTGCATGACTTAGTGATCCTCTTTATGGAAAACAGATGTGCTCTGTTTTGGCCCTAAAACCTCATTCATTCAATCAGATGTTGCCCTAAAGTTAGTTGGGAGTAAAGTAGGATAGAATTAAAGCTCTGCTATGTTGATTGCCATCTAATAGTACAAATGCATGCCTGCTCCATTCATATGTGTGTGTGTGTGTGACTCCTAAAGCACTCCTGTGTGAGACCACTCATTCCCCCCTTTTCCCTGATGCCTATTGCACATGAAACTGCGCCATCTAGTGTCTAGCCGGCCGTCTGAAACCGTGTTAATGTGATCTTGCACTACATAAAGCAGCAGGAATGTCTCACCCCTGCCATTTGGTTTTTCAGGAATGTCCTTAATTTTCGTCTTTGCGGAGTGAGATCACTGGGATATAATATTGATTTGAACGGCAGTGCATTTTATTTTATTTTATTTTATATTTTTTACAGAAAGGGGGGAAAAACTAAAGGGCCAAAACCTCAGAAGAGGTCATTAACTGTGGCTGTTTTATATACTGCTTTCATATCCCTTCTTAAAATCCAATTACTCTCCAAACTAGTCACAAATCCCAAGAACTGGCTGCGTAAAAAAGCAAGTCTCAGCATATTTTCGCTCTGATAGCGTCAGTGTTGGAGCCAGGTGATGTGATGATTCTCCTCAAAACTTGCTGAAAGCACCCTTTAGAGGCGCACCTCCCTGTGACAGTTGCTGATCCTTATTTGACTTGTAAGCCACGAGCTGTCGCATCCAGCAAGAGGCTAGGCGGCTAACCTGTTGTCAGATAGATAGTTTAAGCCGATGAAACCAGAGATAGACAGTAATGTGATGAGCCTGTGTCAGTGTGCGGCCGCCCCGAGGTGAGCCTTGCCTGGGCAGACCGCCTCGCCCTGATTGCCTGTCTTCCCTTATGTGTGTGTGTGATTGTGTGGTTTTTGTGTCTCTGCCTTGCTCTGTCTCAGCTGTTTGTTTACGCTGCAGGGCTCGGGAGAGTACAGGGCTTTGCTGGATCCTGTTACTGTATCCTCCACTCCACCCCAAACCTGGACCCTACGCTCCTTTTGTGCTCCTTGAATGGCCCCTGTATACGCTTGCAGGGTTTTTTCCCCCCCTTTAATCACAGATTTAGATCCCACTTTAACTGCTGTCAGAGATATATAGCAGAATGAATGCTGCTGTCTTCTTCTTCTTCTTCTTTTTTTTTTTTTTTGAGGCTGGATGCTCCTTGACACTTCGTCTGGGTCCAATTTCAGCACCAGAGGGACTATTAAACTGTCCAAGATCCTCGGTTAGAAACGGAGGGTGAGGAAGGGAAGGGCGGCAGTAACAATGCTCGTGTTAATCAAATTAGCCAGGAATGAATTTCCTGTGTTTAGTAAAAAAAAAAAAAAGAAAAAAACATTTTTTTACTCGCCCGCAGGCAAGGAAGGCCCGCTTTTTTTTCTCAATTTGAAATGAAAGCGGGCTTTGAGTTTACCAATCAATCAGTGTATCATTTACAAATTAGCAGTGCTCTTTTCATTCAGCAGAATGAATTTGCAGATTGCCGGTTGACTGGCTGTTCATAAACTTGTTAGCAGATGAAATTTGTGTTTGCGGAGGTGTTTACATAAGCTAGCGTCTCTTTTTCCCATATCCTACACGCATATCTGTTACATTTAGAGCCGAGACGACCTATGTAATACCAATAGTGTGGTCAGAAGGTTCTTAACCGCTTGGATGCGTTGACAAATGACCCAGGCGGACGGTTGTGAAACTCAAGCCGGTCTCTGATTCATGTGGGCCACTCAGAGATTGCACCAGAAAAAAACGGGGTCGTCCTGACCTGCATCTTTTTCCTATTTTTAACCTGGTGCGCCGTTTCATTTTTAATGCTGCTAATGGAGTGGTTTTCATGGGACTTTAGTTCCACTTCATGATATATTCCCTAACTTGCTTCGCTTTGGCTTTCCATAAAAAGGCTACGCCAGTGAATTAAGTCCCCCCCTTTCTCCTCCTTAAATTCAAATTATCGTCCTGTGTAACATGAGGGTTGATTATTGTGCTAATCGCTGACAAAGCATGTCATAGGTAACCCAATTATGAGAGCGGGAATAGTCGCTCATGTATCTGCAGACAGTAGTTGGGTGTGATTTGTGTTGGACCCATCAGACTCCCTGTCGCAGCTCCACTCACCAAATCAGCCCTTACATAATGGAAACTGATGAGAGCCAGAAAGGCTTCCTTATCTGATGGACTGGCAGAGTGGGTGGAGGTGGAGACGGTGGGGGTAACAATGCATGCTTCAGTGCACTGCCTTGCAATCTAATTAGTGGGCAAATGGAACACACATGCACCACATGTTCCCCAACATGGCGCTTATCAGCAAACCAAACAAGAAGCACTCAAAGTGGTGCTCGTAAAAAGAAAAACAGTCTTTGCTGAGTGGAGTCTGGCTGTGGCGGTGTTGTTGCACGTGTGCGCTACCCTTGGCAGGTTTGTTTGGGGAAGCGCAGAGGCCTGTATCCTGAGAGCTGGAGGAGGAAAGCACTTCATCACAAAGATAAGGAGACTAAGTGAGCCTTGCGATTCTGAATGCAGAGCGTGTTTACCTTTCACGCACCGCTGTAGACTTTCACAGAGTGGAGTTTCGGGGCAGGGGGGGGGCCACCCTCGCCGCCTCTTGCGGCTAATGAAGTTTGAGGCAAAGGCGCAGCCTGCGTCGAGGCAAATATTTGAAGTCACTTCGCTCCGAAAATCGGCGGAATGAGCAAGCTAAGCTCAAGCGAAAAACTAAAGTAAACAGATACGTTTTTGCCTCGCTCCCTTTACCGTGCACCCGTTCTCTTTTTTCCCCCCTTGCGATCTGATAAAGGCTCGTCTGGCTGCGGCAGCCTTGCAATAATCCTGAAGGAAAAAATGGTGGCTTCAGAGGGTTCAAATCTAAACAAGTACTGGGCAGGTTTCACAAATGGCAGGCTGAAGGGCAACTCATCTTATTTGGACGACACACCACAGTTATTATTGTGTGAGTGAAAGTTTCTGTTCAGAAGTCTGCAGGCTCTTCTCTCCGCCTTTTCCTCAATTGCTGACTCAAAGAGGAGAGCCAACTTTCTACAGACGCGATGCACCCCTGACAACATTATGAATCATTGATGGCATCGGATTTGCTGACCAGACCGAAAAAAACATTCTTTCTTCAGCACATACTGAAAACCGTTGCAGTAAGTCAGTCAGTAAGTCAGTCAGTCAGTCAGTCAGTCAAGGCTGCGCTGTTTGTTTTGGAGGTGCAGAGGAGACGAGTTAAAAACAGGAGGGGTTGGAGCCTCTGCTTTCTCATCCCTCCCTCATTTCTTTGCTTTTCTCTCCGTCGGCTTGGCGTTTTTCTGAACTTCACGGACATTCCAGTGTGACAGCGTGTGCAGTAGATGGAGGTTTGGTGGGGTTGTGGGGGGTTGTGTGTGTGTGTGTGTGTGTGTGTGTGTGTGTGTGGGGGGGGGGGGGGGGGGGGCTGGGAGTGGTTTCGAATGAGATGTATGGCAGAGTGGTACTAGGCAGCGGAGATATTCCAGGAATGCCTGCTCAAGCAGCTCGTCGTGGGGGGAGATCGAGGAGAGAGTCAGCGCCTCACCACGCTTCAAAAGTCTGCGGGACCCCCCCTGCTTACAGGTGCCGGGAACTCAAAGCTTAGAAAAGCAACTCCATTTCTCCTTTTTTTTTTAATTGTAGCTCTCTCTGCTTCTCTGTCCCTCTGCCCCTTCACTCCAATCTCCCGCTGAGCTGCCCCCGTGGAGCTGCTCGGCCTGCTGGGAAGGCAAACATTCTCTGCTGTGTACCTTCCACAATAGACATCCTGCCCCTCATGGCATTTGTGACCGAGGCCTGAGCTCCAGAGATGACTAATAGGAGCTTTGGAAGGGGGGGTATTAACCTACCCCGGATCTATAGTTGGCCCTTTCTTTGTCATGTGGAATCCCACTAACTCCACTCATATGTTTCACAGCACCCGGCAAAGATTGCCACCTGTTTCTAGGAAGTGAGAGTGGAGGACAGAAGGAGCTTTAGGGAAAAGATCCACTTGGCCACTTTTCCTAATTCCCTTGTCCCCCCTCCGCACATGCAGCAGCAGCAGCAGCCTCATGATAAAGCGCAGTGGAGATTCACAGCAGGTGAAGATCACCCTTTCCCCCCCTCCCTCTGCATGGCAACCATGCTCAAATAAGGAGATGCGGGCTGTGTGATTGTTCATTAGCTGTTGTCATGGAGGAAAATAAATAAGCCAAGAACGCGAGGGGAACCTTTTTCTTTTTTCCTCTTTAACAGGCCTGCGGCGATGGCAGCTTTTATGGAAGGGAAGTGCTGTGACCTCCAGGGCTGAAGGGATAGGGCTTTGGATTGACACAAATTGTTGGAAGATACTTATGGCCTGTTAGCGGACATTTATTTCCGCTGTCAGTGTGTTCTTTTTTTAAAGTGCATGTCAGAGAAGCATTGACGCCGGGGGGGTGGTGGCGAGGCGGGGAGATGAAAGTCCCGCCGCAAAAAAACACGGGGCACAGCCGAATGGAGTGCGTCGGGGCGACACCGTTTCTTTTAACTGCCGGGGTTCGACAAAAAAAAAATAAATAAAAAAAAGAGGTTGTGCACCTGGTATTTTCTGCAGCGGCAGACTCCCACGGTTCATCACAATGGAAATCAAATTAGACCCAAAATTACATTGAAACAGTGCACCTTGAGAAAGGGCCCTGTCACCTGCATCTCAAAGAGCAAATCCATTTTGAATTTATCTTGTTTGCACTTGGCGGCAATTACGCCAAGCCTTATTTTGCCAGCATGGTGACGCTTCCACAGACGAGTGCTTTCCATTTGCAAAAAAAAAAAAAAGAAAAAACAACAACAACAGTAACCGTTCACGAGGCAGGTGAGCCATTCGAGGACAGATTGAAAGGATACATTCACCTTGTTAATTAACCGGAGGGCAGAAAAGATTGGACAGCAGACAGAGATGTTGCATCAGGAAGCTGTTGACCTTCACTCTCAGGACTCTCATTCTTCTTCTTCTTCGTCTCTTTTTCACGTAGAAGGGGTTACTCTCTGGCTAATGAGCAGGATTAAAGTAGGTCTGCGCACACGTGTGCTTGCATGTACAAAGAATATGAGTGTGTGCGCGTGAGAGAGCGACCGTGGGGTTTAGGGTCTTTTTTTTTTTCTTTCCTCCATCCACCGGTGAAGTGTTTCACCTTGGCCACGGCTCGGAAGGGCAGCTTGATTGAAAAGCTTTCTGGCCGTGGCATCTGCCATCCTCCCCGCTGCTCTGTCACCACTTTGATTCATGCACAACCTGACCACAACCGGGAGGCGAGCCACTCTGCTTCGCAGTGGGAGGGGGCGGCAGGTCTACTTCACAGCTGAGGAGTAGGAAAAGAAGGAGAAACTGGGGAAGGAAGAGGCGACGAGGCCCGCGCTCATAAATAACCCGGCGGATTCCCAGTCTCGCCCGGCGTTATCTGAGGCGGCACGAAAAGCGACGCCGTCTCATGTGTCCGCCTGTTTTGTTTTTTTTACATCTCGATGTGGGAGTTAGTGATCGGCAATTGCCAAGGACTCGTGTCCCTAAGCTGTTTCTGGCACCGCGTACAGTAGCTGGCGACTTTCTCTTTTTCTTCTTTTTTTTTTTTCCATCCCCAAACCAATACACGCCTCCCTATATGGAAGTTTCTTGTGGAATGAGGCTGCAGCCCACACAGCTTAGTGGATGTCACTCTTTTTTTTTTTGCTTTTCATCCGAAACAGACCGCGAGAAAAAAAAAAAAAAAGAAGAAGCCGTGTGTACAGGCTCATGATTAGAGGACGACATTTGGTGATCTCAGCTCCCTATCTGGACACACATCTAGTGGCCGTAGGAGAATTCAGACTCTGACGCTTTCCTTCCAGCGCAGATGAAAAAACATTCAACACTGAGGTTATAATTCAATTATGCCTTTCTGTTTCCAAAGGACAGTTGGCAATGAGCGCCATCTCCCCCTCGCTCTGCTTTGTACGACATAATTAGCAACAGGTTTTCCTCCCTTGCCTTTTTTCTTTCCGCCATGTGCTGATTTCTCAGTTTATGAGGCTGTGTGGAAAACAGCAAGGAGCGATAAACAAGGCTGAATGAGGAGTAATCGGAGTTCACGATATGTGGGTGGTAGAGCGGTAGTCGGGGTGGATTGCTTTGAAACAGTACCTCAATGTCTTACCCGTCCCAGAGGAGAAAGGGCAGAGAAGAGGCTCTTTAGTTAAACTGATGAGGGAGTTCTGGACACTTTAATACGGCGTGTCCAAGCTTGTCAGACATGTTTCGTTTAGTGGTCTAACCTTGAAAGGGGCCTATGATTGTGATTGATGTGGCGGGGGGTGCTACGCGGCTTGTTTGTTGCCCTAACGCCCCTGTGCTTACAGATCTGCGAGGGGTGGCAAGTGGGAAGAGGGGAGGGGGGGCCTTCAGCAACCGCAGGATTCTTTATTCAAACAATCAAGCCGGGTCCCCGGAGAGGCTTCGGGTGAAGCAAAGCTTGTTTTCAGTGGGCGAGAGGGTACGGTAGGTAGGAAGTGGCAAGCCGAGGACCCCTCGCTCTCAGCCCCAGATCCCCGGGGTCATTTTCGGTCGCTGTGTTTGCGCACAGTGGGCCGCTGGCTCGTCGGTGTGTCCCTCCACCACTCAGCTCTGCGTGATTCGGCCGGGGCAGCAAGCAGACAGTGATTGATGGGGCGATACCCCACCGCTCTCTGATTGAGTTAGAGCCACTCACAATCCCTGGCTTTGTTTGCTCTTTGCTTGATCTCTCCTCACTAAATTGGCAGCATTAGTTGTGGTCTGTCCTTTTTTCATGCGGCCACCTTCACATTTTTTTCTCACGGCCGTATTTCTTTTGTCAGATGACCATCATTGCAAAATAATAAAAAAAAAAGGGCTGTAAATTAAGCCTAACATCGTCCTTTTCTAGCATTATCTCAGTGGGGTATTATTAGTAGCCTGTCCCTCCAACCTTTCCAGGAAGACCTCTATCTCCTCCACGCATACTTACACGGCCCCCGCAGAGGAGATTAAACTACTGAACAGACAGCCACCAAGTTGACAGGAAAGTTTGATTGTCAGGCCAGTAAATGGAAGAGTCACATTGTCCTTCAGATGCTAGCAGTGCCTGGCTGGCCGACCGGTAGCACTTAAATCAGCCCTGCAATGCCAAGAATCCAGCCTCGGAAGAGATGCACCGCTTGGCATGCGGCCCTCACAGCGCGGCCTATTTGGCTTTCAAAGTGCTGCATCGTTGGAAAACCTGAGTTCTTCTTTTCATGCAGTGGCAACAATGCAGCCAATAAATTGAAGAAAAGGATGAGGTTTTAAATATTAGATATTCCGTCTAAGGGCCGACCCACGTTAGAAGAAAACTTACCCAGTCATGCCTGCAGATGTGCCCTTAATGTCGAACGGTTCCGGTTATTTGTTGTCATTTCTGTGAAGGATCATGCACGTAGCTCATGTTCTCCCAAGTTTAAAGTGTGGTTTAAGGTCAGATGTGGTCTATTCTGCGTGCACTCGACAACACTCCCACAGGCTCTCTTCACGGTCTACCCTACTTCCAGCCAAGTGGCTGCATGTCCAGCCAGATGACCCCGGTCATGAGACACTCAGCCCAGACTGCTCTCTGACCCTTCCACAGGCTCCAGGGAGGGCAGAGAGAAGGAAGAGGAGGGTGCCGGGGGGACGGATGGGACGTTTAATTGAATAATTCCCAGTGCAGTTATTACCATTGCCCTGAAGCACACTGGCCACAGCAGAGCCACGTAAAACGAGTGTTTGAGGGAGGGAGAGTGTTTCAAACCACGAACCTTCCGCTGTTGTTGTGCTTGGCACCTGTTTGCCGACTACCTTAGTCTGCACTATTTTTCTCTTTTGCTTTTTGTTTTTCTTTACTCACTCAATCAATAGCCAAAATTCCCTGCCTTTTCTCAGTCAGCGGTTTCCCTTCAGCGCGCCCACACCACACTTTCTTTTAGAGGAGGACAGAGTTTTAAGCAGCATCCAAAAGGCTTTACCTCTAGCTGACCCCAGACTCAGTCCCCCCACCCACCCCCATCCCCCTCTCCCTTCCTCTCCTCCTCTGTGCTCCTCGTCCGCTCATCTCGCCTCCTCTGAATGCAGCGTGCTCCCTGCATGCACAGCTCATTACCCGGCGGGGAGCGCCGCTGGCTCCTCGCAGCGCCAAGGAACAGATAGACCATTGCCTCTGGATATGTCGTTGTTTTTATTTTTCTCATCTGCCCCTGAAACACGACAAGACAAGGCAGGAAGCGCTCACATGACCAACTTTATTCCTGTGTTTAAGTTCACTGGGTCACTACCTCAAGGTTGTTTACATCTGTGTCTGTCATGTTTCCGTATGTGTCTTTTTCTCACATGGTTCCAGTGGGCCTGACCTCGTTTACGCGTGACGCATGCACTCGTGGACAGGACATCCAGGTTTCCTTTGGTTTTCTTTATCAGAAAGTCGCAGATGCTCCAGTAATCGCGGTCCACATGGCCAAAGACGCCACGTAGCCACGTATCTAAAGGACAACACATTGTTTTCCAAATGTGGTGTCCGCAACAAAAGTTTTTTTATGCAAACTTTGAGGTTTTATGCTTTCAAATTGAATAGGTTCTGCACCAAATAATGCAGCACGCCGCCACCGCCAGCCTATATTGGCTTCAAGCTGAGAGTTGTCTGTCTTGGATTATTGCGTTATCTTCCTATCTTCATCCCGCCCTGCAGGGTGCACATGTATTCATTCCGCCGAGGTGTTAGGTGTATAGGGCGGAGACGGCGTGTTTAAAAAAAGACACACAAGTACACAAGTCGCCTCTGCTGTGCCACCTCACCCCCTTTCTCTCGGGCGCCCTGTTATTTTTACCCTTGACTTCTCATTGTTCCGACGGCGGCGCATCATCTGAGCCCTTCCACAGACCCCTGTGGAGGATCCTCTCTTCGCTCACCTCTGCCTGCCCCTTCTCTCCTGTGTAATCAGAGATCCTCTCAAATGTCAAGGTGGGACAAATGGGAGCCATTCCCTCATGTAATGGCCCCAGAAATGGGTTAGAGTGCCTCTCTTGCCCCTTCTCTCTCCCTTTTCTCTCTTTCTGAAAACCTGTGGTGCTTTTCATCCTTTCTGACGTTCTTTCTTTCAGAATTTCAGAATTTTACACGCCTCTATTTTTGTCTCCTTTGTGAATCATGTCACAGGCTTCCGGCTTCATTGTGTTAACCTGTTAAACCTTTTTCAGTAGGGTGCATGTAATTGACAAATTTCATAATAGCTCTCAATCAAAATGGCTTTATGATAAGGCCATCGCTGCAGGGGAGTGTCCTTTTTCTTAATTTACCCAAAGCGGACATTTAGCCTGAATATTCACGTCACATATAAACATGTATGCCATATTTACTGTATCCATTTCTGAAGCCCATTTTGCCGTGGGCATTTTACCAATAGATTCATCTCACAATTCAGTGTTCTGCTGAGAAAACTTTGAACCTGGCATTCATCCATGTGGATGTTACTTAGACGTGTACCACCAACCTAGACCAGACCAGGCAGCCCCACCCCACAGCAATGACACTCCTTGATGGCACAAGGTGTTGACCTGGCCTCCAAATTCACCAAATCCCAAACTGATCAAGTATCTGAGGGGTCATCCACAGGGGCCACAGCTTATGTCATATATTAGTGCTTTTAAGGAATCAGCAGGAGCTCATTTGTGTTTGAGCCATGTTTTCTTTTCATTTTCTTTAATGAATTATGTGTTGAACATTGTCCCGCTGGAGTAAGAATCAACCAGTGGATGAATTAGAAACAAAAAAGTGTAACAAATCAATTATATTTAACATATACAGTAATTAAATACCATAAAATGCTACGTAATAGGAGTGACTATACATAACTTGCCCTGAGACTTGTTGAAATCACATGTATAATTCACATTTTCGGTAATCACATTGTTATGACCTATTTGTCACGCTTCAAGGTTTTAATAGGAGAAGAAAGTCCGAGTTTGTTCGAGCGGGATGGCTGAAAAAAATCTGCTCCTGCCATTCACTTGTGTGAATATAAAATATAATAGTCAGCTGAGCGTAGTTCTTCAGCGTCCCCTGTGTTCAAAGTGCAGTGCGAGGTAGGGCCTCCTTCCCTTCCCTTCATGGCATGGCTGATTTAGACAGCCTGTTAACAGTGGGGGCTTTTGTGGTCAGTCTTATTTTCCTTGCTTGTTTTCTGGCCACCACCCTCTACCCATCCCCTCTCCGGTCCACAGCAGTGTGAGCGGGGTCTGTGCTGAGCAGAAAGGAACCCCCCCACCACCACCACCTACCCTTTCCACACACATACACCCACACCCCTCGGGGCAGAAATCTCCCTCTGTCAGCCTGTGCTCATATTTCTGAATAAAGGATTATTGTGCGTGTTGCGGAGGGAGGGGGATGCAATAATTGAGTCTAAACAGCCAAATTCATTAATTTGATTGTTGGCGACAGCAGATCTCTCGACAGTGTAATTAGGGAAGCTAATGGATGGAGGCATGCTAAATCCATCAATGCTAATGATAATTGCAGTTTAGGGGAGCGAATATGCTTTTCAGACGCGAGGCCGCAACAAAATCGGAAACAGCAGCGGCGTCTAAAAATACGACAGAGCGGAGTCTTACAGTGTACAGGGTGACACCCAAAGAGGCCCGTTGGACGGGTGCAGCTGGGCCATCTGTGCAGGGGATATCCATCTTTTCATAAATCTTTTTTTATCTCCATTCGTCTTTGCGGGAAACGCGGCGGTGAAGCAAGGCAATCATGCCCTTCTCCCCTCGCCAACGAGGAACCACTTCTGAAGCCATCAGCTCTGATTGGTTGGGGTTCTGTCCCGCTGGGTGAGTCGCCACATTCGGAGGCCTTCAACTGCTGCGATAATTTTCTGCAGATTCAGAAGTGAAAGCACATCGGTGGAGGGGATGATAGTCTTGTGATTTTTTTGGAACGTGATAGCCACAGTTAGTCTTTAGTGTTAACCCTCAATAAAAATCTTTATGTGAGCGACTCAGTTAGAGTCAAGTTTTTAACATTGAGATTAAGTTTTCTTTATTCCTTGTCCTTCCAGCTGAGCCGAGTCGTTACAGCTGGACTGGTGCCCAAGGAAAAAAAAAGGGAACCTGTTATTCTCCGTTCAGGTTAATGAGTGTCACATGCAATGGGGAGGCAGTGCGGGATGGAAAGTAGACAGAGAGAGACCGTTTTATTTTGGCAAGGTATGTCCCCTCCAGGCTCGGAAAAAGTAACTCGTAGATCAGCTTGTCTTGGGGCCCCCTTGTACAAATGTTAATGATGTTTTGCCGGAGCCCCGAGTGACAGCTAGTTAGTCAAGACTCGTTAATACATAACTTTTTATTTAGTTTCTGACAGTTGACAACAAGGTCACGTTTTCCTGCCAAGTCCCCTCATGCCCGACGGACCTGTCCCAAGTCCCATTGTTTAGCCGTTTCCACTTGTGTTACCTGGAGATATTTTGACATATCTTAGGTGACGTGTTTAAACGCAACTGCAAGTTATATGCTGTCAGCCACAGACGGAAAATGCCAGAGAAAGGGGGTCAGGCAGTTGTTGAGTCTGCAGCCGAACCAGAGGGCAATAGCAAAGAAGGAGCTCTTGTTCTGGGGTTTTCCACGGCATGCTCGGGCTTATAAATGGTCTGATTAAGAAATCTAACCAATTGTACGAGGCTTATGCAGTCTGTCATAGTGTTATTCCATTTGCCTGAGATTGTATTGCTTTTGTAGAACCATATCAAGACATTTATAGAGGCAGGACAGATTATTTCCATGGGAAAGCTTCAGGCAATATAACTGTTATATTGTTAGGCCGCTGGTTTGTCGCCTTCTCTTTGGGCTTTGTAGGGAGGGCTAATGTTCTCGTTTGACACTGGCGGATTGCTTTCTCTCTGTGCCTGAAGAAAGAAGGCAGGCTAATACATTTGAGTCGGTGAAGCGAAGGTCGTTGCGAATTACATTCGGCCCCCCACCTCCCGTTTACCCTCCTATCCCTCTCCTTTTTCCCTTTAATTTCCCCGCTGGATTGGCAAACCGTTTTCACTATTAGCACTGTGGTAGGCGACTTTGCTGTGTGTGTGTGTGTGTGTGTGTGTGTGTGTGTGTAATTATCTGTGTGTGAGTTGCGGGCCCACCCAGACCCAGAGCAGACTAGACAGATGAATAAGTGCATGGCTCAACTGGATTGTATTGTCTTGAGGAATAACTGCAAGCAACAACAGAAGCAGCAGCATCTATACAACATAAAAGGTCACCACGCAGGCTCCCAAGAAGAGGAATCTAAGTTTAACTTGACCCATCAGGAGGATGTAGATTAGCCGCAAACCCCCAAACTGTAGGGGGGCTTCTAAGTAGGCCATGTAGTTCTTTTATAATCCCAGACAGAGGTTGTTAATTGTCCTCTGTCCACCTTAGAAGAGAGTACCCACAGGTGTTTAGAGCAATGAGTTACAGCAGCTGGTGACAGGAGTGACTTTATAAGGCATCAGACTGCACCATCCAAGCGTTTCCTATAATGTCTTCCACATGATAAGGGCTCGGATGGATCTGTGTTAGCAGAGCGGAGCATGTGGAGCCACCGGCGCAGAACCTTTTGGTGTTCTGGCCAATGCACCAGTCATTTAGGCACAAATAGAGACATTTTGTAGAAGGAAGAGAGAGGTCCTTTATAGCTCCCCTCAGGGCGTATTCTCCCCTCTCTCCGTATTCTCTGTCCCGCTGTGCCGCCTTTGCGAGGGCCATTCGAGCTGATGATGCGCCGGAGTGAAAATGCTGCTTTTCAGGAGGCGCGGGGAGTCAAAATAACAATCTCGTTTGAATGCCAAACATGGTCATTGGCATTTTCTGTCAACACCACAACATGCCGCACCGTGCAAAATATATGCACGAAGCTCTGCGTCGACACAAATCTGCATGGACGTTGTGCACGTGCAGTGTACATTATAGAGCTGGCCATGCTCCAGAGTAGAAGTGCAGCTTTTCAGAAGGCGCAGGGAGTCAGAAAATGTGTTTTTTCCTCTCATTTGAACGCCAAATATGGTCAAATGAAGCATTAATATTTTTTGTTTACACTGTAAAAAAAGTATGCGTAAAGCTCTGCGTCTGCACAAATCTGCACAGAATTTATCTTGGGTAAATTCTGTATACATTTGAGCTGATGATGCGCCAGAGAGTGCTGCTTTTCAGGTAGCGCAAGAAGTCAAAAAGTCATTTGAATGCCAAATATGGCTGAAAGAAAAATATTAATATTAACACCGCCACACGCTGCACCGTACAGAACATGCATACTGCTCCGCATCTACACGAACCTGCACAAATATGCACACACACAACACCCGCTCAGCTTCTTGAGCTGTACTGCAGCTTGCTTTTCTCTCCTTCTTCATCTTAGTGATGCATCTCAGCATCAATTTTTTAGGCGTCTGGCAATGCTCTGCTTTTGGCAGTTGTGCGCGCGTCTCCATGTGTGTGTGTGTGTGTGGAGGGCAGGGTAAGATAGCTGCAGAGAGAGAGGCTCTGAGGTGAATTATAAGTCTGCTGATAGAACAGAGCAGGGCCACAGGAAGATTGATACTCTCTGTTGTGAGCTGAGAACGAAAAGATGGAAAGGAGAGCAGAGGAGAGGAGAGCGGAGGAGAAATTGATTGGGTGAGAAATCTTACTGCTGCTTCCTCCTGTAACTAAACTGATATTAAGAAAACGGCTTCACCACTACACATGCCTCCCTCTCAGTTACTAAAAATAATGCGACGTCATGAGTCCTTCACAAATAACATAAGCTTATGACATCAGTGCAACACGAACCCAGTTCCAAGAGATCCCATTAAACTAAATAATGAGCAACTCCCCGGCCGGTCAAAACTCAGGGGAGGCTTAAAACCGCAAACACCACGTGAAACTTGTATTTTTCACCGAGCCGCAGCTGATAAAGTAGCTGAAACAAAGTGGTACTTGTGTAAGCCAGCCGGGGCTGTTGCTACAGCTGGTGGCCTGACGAGGGAAAAGAAGGAAGAAGACCTGGTCTGAAATCACAGCGCAGTCACAAGAGCAACAGGGAGAAGTTGAAAAACACGAGCGGGGGGAGGTCATGAAGCATGCGAGAAGAACGAGTCCCAGGGAAATTTAAAAACAAACGAAGGATCAAGTGGAGGGAAAACTGAATAATGCCTTTCAGTGTTTAGATCAGAGAGAAAGAGCGACGTGGTAACTATCAGAGCCTGAAGGACAGGTATTGGTTTTAAAGACACGCAGCTGCTTTTTTTTTTGTTACCAAACCTTTAAACCAAGACACTAAAAAATTTAACAGAGAGATGAAGAACAAGAAGAAGCGCTTGATGCATCTCGACAGCTCCATATCACCTCAGATCACCCCACCCGAGCTGGAAGGCAAGTGAAGTCATCCATCCACTGCAGCTTCTCAGGGGACCCGATCTGGAGCTGTGCCACTTCTGTTCAGCTCCACATTTATTTACACCCTGTCCTCCCTGCTCGCTATCCAAATCCCTTTCCTCCTGCTAATATTTTGCACCGCCAAGGCCCCCCCTCCCCTTCCCATCAAATTCGAATACATTTTTCCTCAATTTGCAGCAGGTGAAGGAAACCGTTTAGCGGTTAAGGTTGGAACCGGTGCGTGTTGTTACATGTCAGGTCCCACCTGAGGGATTTCACCAACCCCAGCCATCATTCAAAGTGTAAATCGCCTTTTCTGTGTAAAATCCCACGCATTAAGTGTGCTCAAAATCACTAAGGAGGCCCGGTGTTTTGACAGTAATTTGGGAATCAAGCAAAACTATGCAAATGGGCCCCTTTTTGCCCAGAAGGCGCATATCTTTCGAGGAGACAGAACATGTGTGTGTGACCGAGTGTGACCACAAACCCGCTGCACTTTACACTTACACTATACATCAAAATTCGCTTCTGTATTTACTCTGTGTGAGAGGCGTTTTTATTCACCTGGCCCCTAATGAAGATGGAGGAGCCAGCGCCGCAGGTCGTCCGCATTCGGGCAGGAATATTTTCGATAAGTGCGCTGCAGAGCTGAAAACTTGGCGGGAGTTGTGCGTTATGGGCAATTAGGAGCAGTGGAAACCTGAACCGAAATCTGCTTTTTGAGCGGCGCTCGCGCTGTCACTCATGGTCAAAACACAGCGCGGAAAGGTCCTCTTCCTCCCAGCTCCGGCTCACACATGCAGGCACGAGAGTGAAAACCACAACTCGAGAGCTTTTAAAGAACGAGTTTAGCAAGCGACTGAACACACACACTGATAACCGGAGGCTGTTTAGACCACCCTCGTTGACCGGGCGCTCTGATTTCCCGTCTTACCGGCTTAAATTTCGCATGCCAGATTCTGCACGTGTATGTCACAGCTCTTGTTCCCAGTTTCATTTCAAAGCCGCTTTCCCCAAACCCCTCCACTGACTCAATTAAAGCTGCTCCCTTCAATAGCCGTGGGTCTGAAATTCCATTTGAATGCGATGCTACAGTGTGTTGTTAATAGCTTTAACACCTGCTCATTCTATACACCCAACCTGAGCCAAAGGCCAAAACATAATTATGTTCCCTTATTCTCTTATAGAGAATAGAACGAACGCACGCACACACTCCGAGTGTTGTGTTTACACGCAAAATTGTTCGGCTGAAGTTCAGTAGTTGAGGCAGTTACATAAACCTGACCTCAGTGCTGCTGGGAGCATGAAACCTCTCCGAGGCGTGTGTGTTTGTGCGCCGGGTCGATATAATGAAAGCCTCCCCACCTGTTCTCCGGGTTTTAACCTGAGACCTCATTAGTACACAGTGTTTTATTTCCACTACATTACCTGCACAATATGTTGTGCTGCTCTGTGTTTTAGCGGCCCTCCGAGAGCGCTTGTATGTTTGTGTGTGTGCTGTCTCCTTTCATTTTCCCCCTTATAAACTGAAAAGCAGCACTTATATACGAACCAAATGGAGAGCAGACCTAAAGGAGGACTGACACCGCCTCTCCCTGTTGTGTCTGTGCAGGTATGACTACGTGGAGGTGCGAGACGGCGTGGACGAGAGCGGTCAGCTGGTGGGGAAGTACTGCGGGAAGATCGCCCCGTCTCCGGTCGTCTCCTCCGGAAACCAGCTCTTCATCAAGTTCGTGTCTGACTACGAGACGCACGGGGCAGGTTTCTCCATCCGATACGAGATCTTTAAGACAGGTGGGTGACGCATTAGAGATGACATTAAAGATGTTGCTTTTACCTAATCCCAGTTATTAGAAATAAGACATGACACCAGAGAGGAAAGCCTGAAAAAGCAGGAAATGGAAAAAAATGACTGACAGTTTGTACCACATGAATATATCAAATCCCAGTTAGCTGTTGCAATTTTATATATTTCCAAAGCTTTCTTGTCTGTGTTTGCAAAAGAAACTACAGTTGGACAAAGCGTTGCTGTCATTTGAAATCAATATGATCTGCAATTACTGTTCCCGAGATCAAGTATGATAGAGTTCTTCATTCACTGGTTTTCCCTTCTGTCATTCCACAGCACCGCTTCAGTAATTTGCACCAAAAGCGTCCTCCTAATGTTTTAAGCAATCGTGCAATATGGAAGTGAAGGCGCTTCAAGATGTGTCCTCTGTGTGCCGGTCTAATATGCTGTTATTACATTCCAAACCATCCATTTTAATCTCTTAAATCAGACCTTGACACCTCGAATTACAAGCCCCTGATTTGTCTGTCGATGAATCCATCAAACACAAACCGTCCAATATAGTGTGAAAAGTGAAAGAATAATGCCCATAATGAGGCAAGAAAGAGCCTCTCTGTCTAATTTCATGGTTTGTTTGTGATTTAGTCAAGGCATCGGAGCATCAAATTATGCAATTGCAATATGGCAAGCAATATGCTTTATTCGCGAGCGCTGACTCACAGTCCCATATGCTCTATAATTGTAGCAGTTTGTAGCCGGTGTGAATTATTACACAATAAGCAAGGCCATCATTTGCAAAGCACTGATTTAACAACTGTTTGGTTTATTGTCAGATGGCAACACGCAGCCGGAGTATGAAGCAGCCGTTATAGCCGCCGCTGACAAGCTGCTTGTGGAGAAAGTGAATTCAATCCACCTAATAGGATAAAGGGGTCAGGAAGCGCTTTCACTGCCAAAGTGGTGTGCAATCAGTTTGATGTCCTTTCTTTAGTGTTTTAAGATAAAAATAGAATATGTTGAGCCACAAATAACATCAGAGCACGTCTGTCTTATCGGAGCACTGTAAGACGAGGGGAAGTATTTCCTGCTGGTTTGCCGCCTTCCTTTGTTTGGACTGGAAGAAGAAAGAGGAGGAGGACAGCATATCCAGAGAGTGACTAGAAGGCAGACAGGTGCTACAGACTCCCCTTTCATTAATTAACCTTAGCAGCAGTCTATGGCACAGCCCCCCCTCCCACTCTCCCCGACCTCAGAGACATGATGAATGGCCCAGCAAGGTCCCTCCTTCCTTTTAATCTGGGCTAGTGTGTGTTAGTGCTTGTGTTTGCGTGTCACCATCACGGCGGGGCAGCTGGTGGAGTGCGGGTCCATTTGTGAGATCAAAGCGACACTCCACCCCGACATACGCAGACTCGTCCGCGCGCACACACCGCCTCATTCCCCTTGATAGGCCGGTTAAATCTGCTACATTCTTCCCGTGATTAGCTTGGTATTTCCCAGTCTCATCTATTAGCCAGCGCTGATTATAAATGAGGCGTGTTAGGGGCCCTTTGGTGATAAGGGGAAAAACTGCACTCATAAGACGCAGAGATATGAGGAAATACAAATTTGGCAAGTAATAAGGATGTTAGGTGCGCACGGAGATGGAGGCAGGACTCCAGAAGTAGAGCTAGATGACAATCGGTACTTTTAGCTGATTGAATCCAAGGCAGAACTTTTTTCATCCGTGCTACCACTCTACCATCACTTCCTCAGTGGAGCCAGGCCCGTGCTTTTATGCTTTAAATTCCCTCTGTGTTTTGACTACTCCCGCCAAGAACAGGGGCCCCGAGATCAATTAACAGCTCTGTTTGTTAGAGCGAGAGCGAGAGATAGAGAGTACCAAACAGAAAGCTAGCTGATTAGCTCAGCTTATCAACAAGCGGGGTATTAGTTGGGAAAACATTGTGTTGGCTAACACATGTAACGTTAATGATGATACACAGATGCTCTGATAACGGATGGAAGAACGGGAGGCTCGCACTTGTGCATGTCAATGAAGGGAAATGCAAAGAATGCAGGCTGTTTATCACAGTGATTATAAGCCCGGATCACTGGAAGTCAACCCCGGGGACTGGGACTGCCTTTCATCCAGGGCTAAACGCAAGCAAAGGTCACACGAAAGATAAATATACTTGCGAGGCAAACATATGTAAGCACGCTCCCCACCTTGGGGATCGCACGGCAAGTATGTGCAAGTATGTTTACACGTGCAGGTTTACCCACTTAATCTGCAAACCATGTAAACACACTTTCACACACTCTTGAAAATGCTGGCCTACGTAGCCCCGGCTTTTATCGGCGGCAGCCTGCAAAGTGTCTAATTGGAAGAGAACAGGTTGTTTTGCGGCTCTCTGTGGCTGCTTCCGCATCAGCCCTTACCCCTCTCCACTCCTCAATCCCGTCCAACCATCTTAATTAGCATGGGCTATTTATTTTATGGCCTGCAAATTGGCAGCCTCGCTCCGCTGGCTGAAGTCTGGCAAGAGACGGAGGGGGGGAGGATGCGAGGCGGTAGGGAAGAAAAAGATAGAGAGGAGGGATAAGACAGAGAGGGAGGACTATTGGAGCTGAAGGGTGCAGATTAGCAAGCTGGTTGTGTTATGTAGCACATCTCCACAGAGGCTTGAAAAGCAGCCACCAGTGTGGACAAAAATCAGTTATGTCAGCCGCGAAAAGTAGAGTAAACTGAGTTGACGCTGGCGTAACCCTCCACCGAAATCCTGCTGCTTTAGTAGGACATCTGAAGCGGCGTTTATCTTGTCATCTCTCCGAGTCTTGCTTAAAATCCCCACGCGATTCTGGAAAGAACCCCCCCCCTCCTTAAGTATATGCATGCACGCACATTTGCACATGCACAGCATATGTTTTCTTTTAACAGCTCTGCAGTTTGCTTAGAGCCACATCAAGGCTGGCCGAGGGCCCATTGAAGTGGGCGAGGAGGCAGAGATAGTGCGACTGCTAGCGCCCCCTCCCTCACATGCGCACACACACACGCGAGCGCGCGCAAACTCATCTCTGTCTCAATTACTCAGCGGAATGACTAAGTCTGCTACAGGGAGGCCTCCCATGTTCCGCTAGAAAGCATCCTTTCATGCAAACGCCTTGTTTATCGTGTCATCTTGATGCGGGCGCTTTTACTCCGAGCGCACACCTGTGAAAACACGTTTGAGGTGAGCGTGTCGGGTTGGGCCTTAAAAAGCCAGGGGGGGGGGGGGGGGGGGGCATTCGGCCTTTGTGGACGTCCCAACCTGGTGGTCACATCTGGCACGGAGACGCGGTGTCATCGCACACATTGCTCGGCCCTCATGGAAACTCAAGACAGCAAATCTCTTTAAGGGGAGCCAGACGGAGACAGTACCCCCCACTTCATGTCCCCCTTCCCATCAGCAGCATGCCTCTTTGGCTGAGCAGGGAGGGAGGGGGGTGGGCTGACATCATAGGCACACTCGACATGCTAAATGCCATGTCGGTTGCTCGGTGCCTCAGGATGTGTGTGTTTAGGTAAATATAAACCTGCCGTTTCCATCTGTTTCAGTAGCCGATGCTCCACAGGCTCCGGGTTAATGTTTGATTTAGTGTTAAGAGTTAATTCTCCACCAGCGATTAACCCTTCTGTCATGGTGGCATTAGGACAGAATGGAGGGTAAAAAAAGGGGGAGGGGTGGCACTGAGGTGAGGGCATTAACGGGGGTGGAGGTGGGCTAATGATCGGTCAGAGAGCAGCCTGGAACATAAACAGTGGTGATTTACTTAGCAGTCCAAGAACAACACCTTCCACTCCAGCGGCCCCGGCCACTAATAACCCTGCCTTGGAGTGATGATTAGATGGAAAATAGAGAGAAGTAGATATGTTGAACAGGCAACGGAGCGAGGGAGAGAAATTAAAAATGAAAATAGTCCGAGGCTGTCACATTTAAAGCCTGTTTCTCGGCGCCATGTTATTCTAATGATTAACGCCTGGCCTCCGCTCCGCTTTCAGCACTTAGAGCCCCAGCTTAATAGAGACACACAGGACAAGTCAACAGGGAGCCCTCCCTCTCCCGCGCAAACCACATTTATTTAAGATTTATTTATCTGCTGCAAAAGATTGAAATCAAATCCCCATTAAATGTCATTTGGCCGGCTGCAGCTTGTCCCGTTAAACAAATCCTTTTCACTCACCGGGGCAAGTCGCAGATGACATTTGTTTACTCCCATGTCAAGGGGAGAGGGACTCAATATAAACGAGAGTTAAAAGAAGCCATTACAGCCAGCAGTAAACGTTGGAGCGCCTGGTTGGAAGCTGCCAGTAAATGTTGTGTCTCGTTGTTCAAGGTTACTTATTTTTGCCCTCTCTGAACTTCCTTCTGCACTGCTGGGTCTTTTTTAAACTTAAACTTGAAGCTGGTTTGTTTCCTGGAACAGCCCTACCTGAATCAAACCTTTTCATATTTGCCACATCCTTTAATTTAAACCCTGCAGTGGTAAAACACAACGGGGAGCAACAAGGTGAGTAAAAGGGGCAGGGAGTTGGCATTCAGCTGACAACCGGACATATTTGCCTCCTGAAGCTCCTTGTCAACACATATGCATGCACACGCCGCCGCATGTACGGACGATACTGCAGAAAAGCACAGCCACTATCAATAAATGCCTCTCACGCTGCCATCAGCACAGAGCATCCTGGGTACGGCGAGGGGAGCTTTGTAAGAAAAGCACTCCCCCCTTTTCCCATGTGGAGGCACTAGATAAAAGAGATCTGTTGGACGATTATCTCGCCGGTGGGAGCGACGACGGCACGCCGCCTGTCTCGCCACTGCGCCTGTCTCGCCAATCCGCCTGTCTCGCCACTCTATTTTCTGGTTGTACAGAGCCAGACACACAAAGGCTCAAAAAAGGGGGAGTTTGTCCTTGGCTTGGCCTCAGTTATGATAATTCGGAAACACTGGCAGTGTACGGTACACCTATATCAGTCCAGGTAGTGATTGATAAAAATATAAGAGAGGTTTTTTTTATTATTACTGTTATTATTTTTTGTACTATATTGCACATGATAGTAGTACACTATACGTGCATGGTAGTGCGTAATAATTGAGGGGCAAGAGACGGTGAAAGACTTTTTAAAGAAAAATACGCAAGAAGAAAAGAAATGGACAGAAAAAGGAGGCATTAACAATAACAAAAACAAAAAGGGGTTAGGCGGTCACCACGACTGGATTTCGACAGGTTTCCAGCGTGAACCATTTCCAAATGTGTTCTGGTCAACTGCTGAGCTAAGATAAGGGTCATGGTGGAGGCTGATGAAATGGACAGGGAGTGGAGTTCGGAGCCAATATCCACAGGAAATTCAACACACTGACCTGAATTGCACACTGGATACTGCAGCTGTCTAGAGCACTCAGGTGCCCCATCTACTTCTTCTTCTTTTTTTTAAGAAATGGCTTGCATCTGTAGTTTTTTTCCCCTAAAAAACTCTCTGACATTTCTTCCAAGTGTGGCAAAGTGAAGTGCCGACCAGCAACATCCAGGAACCCTCTCTTCCCGGCAGAACGCTGCCTCTCGACAAAATCTCTCTATTTTCCGAGGGTAAATACGAGGGGATGCTGTGAATTTAATGGCGCTCGCCGTTCTCCAAAGCCCCACTTTAAGCCGCTGCACTAAATGTCAACTCTCTTTCGAGTCAAATCGCTGCGCGCCGCGGCTTTCAACTTCGGGAGGAAGAGAAAATCAACGTGACTCCCCATCCCTTCGCTTGCGCCGCTGGTGGACAGGCTCAAGTGGGCCTGATGGTCTTCAATTAGGGGCCCAGCAAGATGCTTGAGTGACGACGGAAAAAGCAGTCGACCGCATTCATTTAAGCTACAATGACTGTAGCGCGGAGGCTCTATCTAGCGATAACTCCCTGCAATTTTGGTTTCGATTGGCCCCATCTGCACCCATCACGCCAGCTGCCAGACTAGCATGAAAATTATGTTATCCTGGGTACATTTCTGCCACTAATGGCTCCAAATAATTGCCCTGAATGACAGTAACCCTTTTTCCCCTGATGTTCTATGTGTATGTTTGTGTGAAGCCCGGCTCGGTAGCACTCCGGACCAACTCTTGAGTCCGCATAGTGAACATGTCTTAATGTCTCTTCCTGTCACTCTCTCTCTTAAACATTTCCCTGCAGCTGTTAGCACTATTTTTTTTTTATTTATTTATTTTTTTATCCCATGCCAATCACTCTCAAATCATAATCTCGTGCTCGTGGCGCCCGGAGAAGTAGCTAACATGAGAAATGCGTTAATGCTCCTCATCAGCTGAAAGGCGGCTCTCGGAGAGCACAGCATAAATATTTTGACATTCCCCGGTGTAAAATTGTGTGTTTAAGTCCGTCTGCGTGTGTTGATGTATGCGTAGTCATCATTGCTCCTGCCTTCCATCACTGCTCCTGTGTCTGAGCGCCTCTCATAGGGTTCACAGTCATGTTCTGATGAGAGAGGGAGCGCCTTTTTGTAGTGTGAATCAAGCTGTATAATCATCATTCCCCAATTCTGGTGATTGAGCCCTTTCACCAATGTTTACTCTCCCAATCCAGCTGCTTCAGGAGTTACAGATTTAAGACACACACACAGTGATGATAGTGCGATGCTTTTCCCCCACAAGGGGATAAAATGAGCAGAGTAGCACAGAGGAGAGTTGATAGATCCTGATGTAGCCTCTAGTGAATACAGTCAAGGTGGTCTTTCAGCTCTCGGCTGTAAACTGTCCTCCCGTCAATAGAGCAGCTGGGAGCCAGGACTTCACAGCGCCAAACACAAGCAGGACCCCCGAAACAGATCACTTGAGCAACAGCAATTCAGACGAATCTTCTCCACCCCTTCCTTTGTCCCCTTTGCGTCTCATCCTTTCGATTCCCTTTTTCCTGCAGGTCCCGAATGCTCCAGGAACTTCACCTCCAACAGCGGCGTCATAAAGTCGCCTGGCTTCCCAGAGAAATATCCCAACAACCTGGACTGCACCTTCATGATCTTTGCGCCAAGGATGTCCGAGATCATTTTGGAGTTCGAGAGTTTCGAGCTGGAGCCCGACACGACGCCCCCGACCGGCGTGTTCTGTCGCTACGACCGGCTGGAGATCTGGGACGGCTTCCCGGGAGGTGAGCAAAAAAATATAATAATCAAGACTGAGCTGTACATTCTTTCTTTTGTATGACATTTAAAAGTCAAAGTGAAATGTTACTATCTATAAAAAGTTCTTAAGCATTACGATGCACCTTTATAGCTTTGCATTACGTTGCAAAAACAAGTATTTTTAAGCTCCTCCAGTAGAATTATGAACTAGTTTCTTTCTGAAACTACTAAAACAAGTGTTTGCAGAGGTAGTGGGAAATATTCATTATTTCACTGTTAAAGGTTCACTAACCTTGGAGAATTTGAATGACGGCACTGGTGGGTTTCAACTTGAGAAACAAATGTTTAAAGGTGATAACATTGTGTGCACTGCCTTAACTGGGCTTGGCAGACATCTAACCGTCGTCACGGGCATAAGGCTTTGTCACTTCCCGATCACAAGAGACGCCCTTCCCCTCAGTCTCAGGCTGTATTGTTGTGGATAATTTGTTGGTGTCTATATATTTGGGATTTCAAGGTCTGGCTGTTTTGTTTAAGTTGCTGCTTCTCTGCGTCCTGACGCATTGAAGGACTCCACAATGCAGGAAACGACTCTAAAAGGAATTTCCTGCGAAAGTTTATTTGTGTTTCCACCCATGCAACTGTAAACTTAACCGATTTGGTCACGGGGGTTGAGCAAAGGCTGCAGCAGATTCAGACACACATACATGGTCTCAAAATAGCGCTCTCAAATCTATCCATCTCATAGAATCAGCAGGTGAGGGGGAAGAGCGAGAGAGGGCGAGCGGTGTTCAAAGCAAAGCTTCCATAGCCTGAGATGGGGCTTTGAACTCAGGCAAGTGAAATCACCTCTTGAAGTTTCAAGTTTTTCTCCTGGCTATTCCAACACGGGGTGCAGGCGAGATGAAAGCTTTTCTCACCCATCAGTGGCTGAAAATTGAAAGAATTTTATCTCGCGGCATTCGACCCGGTGAACGTTGGTATTCTCCGCTTCTGCGATCTGGGCGATAAGGTTGAAGTGTAAATCACGGCGCCTTTTCAAGTGAGCTTACTTTAAGTTCAATATTTTCCGAGCTCACATCTCTGAAGATGTTAACTTTTGCACGGATGACCTTTGGTCCCCACAGAAGTATTTCCGTAGCTCATTTGAATGTTCTCCCCCATAAGGTGGGACCAATTCATTTTCAGGTTTTGTGTTGATTAAGTAGACTCTCAAGGCCTCGGAGAGCTGAGAATATGTCACATTATTATCACCTTTTAATACACATTTTTACGGGAGACCTCAGGGGTCGGGAAAAGAAACATTTCCTGTGCTATTTCCGACTAATTAAAATTCAGAGATTTCTCAGTTCGTTCAGCTTAAATATGAGACAAAGGAAGCAGAATAACACACTCCAGAGTTTCCTTTGTACAAGACAGAAACTAGACACTACCAGTTTGGACTGATGTGGCATCACACCCTTCAAGTGTCTCTGTGTGTGACAGACAGTCCTGTATAGAAATAAGCCACAGGAGGAAAATATTGGGTCGACTTTTGCCAGGCGGCTCTTGCGGCTCCTGCTGCTGGATCGATAGTGCATTAGCACGGAAGGCTGGAGGCATGCTGGCCATCGGGGTGTGCAGAGGTGGGAGATGTCCAGGCAAAAGCAGGCCTCTGTGAAGTGGCGAGGGAGTCACGGTGCCCTTTACCCCCACCTCTCGAAGGACACCTCGCTGGATAAGTGTCGTGGAAGAAGAACCTTCACTCCCTTGTCGTTCTTCCCCGAGGAACAGGAAGGCAGGCAGGAACACAGAGTTCATAGTGAGGTTCTTTAAAATTTCATAGCGATGGGGAGTCATGCAGATAATCCGGGAGATAGCTTTTTTTTTTTTTTTTGTTTCCAGCCCTGGCCTTAGTGGGTTTAGCAGCGCACATTCCCATGCACATGCACTGGGCACCTGGTTCATGAAGATTAATCTGAGCCTTCACACCACTGCCCAGTAAGTCCCTGCAGCCCGGCCCTTTCTTTCATGTCGGAGCAGGGATGGAAGTGGCATGTTTTGGATGACAGGAGGCCACAAGGAGGCCGGACTGTCACTCGCCACTGATCACAGCATCACTAATCACAGATAAGCTGCAGGTCCCCACACACCAGCAGGAACACACACTCAACACATGTGAATGGATCATAGCACACATCAGAGGCGTGGGGCAAGGTCATTGCACTCTCCTGCTCCCTCCCTCGTTACACCATCACCCTTTCCTCGTGTCCCTCCACCTCTTTGTCTCCCCCTTACGTTCCTCCTCCATCCAGCTCCCGTTTGCAATCCTGTGCCCCTCATTCCTCTCAGTCTGCTCAGTGGAACGTGTCCCCCTTGTGCTTTTATTGCTTTCTGTCTTTTTTATGCTCCCCCTATTGTCTCTTCCCGGTCTTTACTTGTGTGGCCCCCGTTCACAAAGCTCACTGGGCCATGCCTGGGTCCGCCTCAAGTCTAAGAAAATGAGTTTGGGTACAGGAGCTTTGAGGTATTTACAGCCAGCAAATAGACGGAGACCGTGACCCTCCAGTCACCATGGGTTGCTCTTCCGCTTCACTCTTTTTGTGTGCGATGGGCGAGCAGGCACGGAATGTCAAGAGTCTTTTCTCACGCGTCTTTATAGAGCTGGTGACATACCTCACTGGCACACTAGTTTTCACACCTCCACAGGGGACAGGGGGGAGTTGGTAGTTAAACCCATGTGTGACAAGGCTGGGGCAAACAAACAAATATTGAGTTAACCTATGTCTAACCGAGGAACGATACTTTTGCTCCTTTTTCTTTCTCCAGTGGGTCCATATGTCGGAAGGTACTGCGGGCAGAACACCCCAGGCAGGATCATCTCCTACACGGGCATCCTGGCACTGACAATCAACACAGACAGCGCCATCGCTAAGGAGGGCTTCTCCGCCAACTTCACCGTCATCGAGAGGACTGTTCCAGAGGGTGAGCTGGCCACAAAAAAAAATCTGAATCTGAAAGATGGGGATGCGAGGAAGACTGAACTAATGGGATCCAAAGTTGGTACAACGGAAGTAAACGTAAAACCAAACAATCCAGAGGGATTTATTCAGTGATAAAAACTTAAATTAAACTAAAACTGGTTTGCGGTAAAAGAAATGGAAGACAGGAGAGTAGCCACAGGAGAAACATTTCTAAAAGTAGGACGCAGATGTTGTGTGCTGCTAAAGCTACGCGTACTCCTATTAGGTCAAATTCCCACTCGTTAAACAGAGCTTAAGAGTTATTAAATAAACACCTCCTGCTTCTTCATATGGTGTACGAGTCTTCCGCTTTACAAGATCTACGTTTTACGCCACAGACAGGCTCCAAAAAGGCAGCTTCCCCACTGCTCACTACCCCACACACATGCACACACTTACACACACCCCCAGGGCTTTTTACATGCCGCATCGTTGTCACGGGGCTCGACCCCCCTGACCCCATTTTGCAAAAACGCTTCATCTAAACATTTCATTAAGGAAGACGAGCTCTGGTAGGAGCCATAAATCTGTCCAGCTGCTGGACCACCCCATGTAAACGCACACACACACACAGCCTGGCGTTTGAATCGCAATAGAGATGGATGACATTCAGCGAATCTACTAATCATCTTCAAAAAGGATTTTTGTCTCGCCCAAAGGCAAAGCAGACGTGTGTACCCACACAACAAGCGATGGCTGCTGACGTCTTCAGTTTCCTCTGATTTACGAGTCCCTTTTAATCGCACATTTATGATCAGATTAGGCGAATCAACTTCTTGCAGAGACACAGTGAAATATCTGACCTCTATTCAGTAAATACTTTAATTCAGAGGCGAGTTGCTTGGTCTTACATCACCAGCTCAGGCGTATCCAAGATCCCCAAACTTTGCCTTTGCCGTTCCAGGCTTGTACCACTTGAATCATTCATAATCCCCTTATGCATAATACACAGTGGATGTTCTTGCTTCTACATGGCAAGGGGAAGGTTAGCTGAAAGCCGCTGATGAGCAGTGATAAGGTGATGAAAAGAGGCCTTGTGCTTTGTTCTTTCCCCGCTTCCCTAGCGCTCGTTCACCCACAGTGTTTTCTCAGCTATCAGCCGCAGATTTGGTCGGCAACCCGCATGATCTGATACCGTCCTTAACAGCAAACAAACACCTCTTTGTGTCATGTTGATCACGGTCAATAATGTGAGCAATGCGGAAAAAAAAAAAAAGTTTGGTGGTAGAAATGTTCTAAAAGAGAGACCAAAAAAACAAAAGTGGCGAGGTGCGAGACAGTTTCCACAGCCTCACGCAGAGATTCCGACGTACTCGGGACAAGTGTCACCGCATGCATATGCAACCGCGCATTGACACTGTGGAGCGCAAACACACACGCTGACCCAGTGACGGAGGTGTGTTAGCAGTGTGGCAGATGGGAAGACCATCTGTGTTAGCTCTTGAGGCAGCAGCTCCACTGCGGCTCCATACTTTCTCTTTGTCCTGAGCCCTTGAGGTGTGTGTGTGTGTGTGTAGAAGTGAACACATGACTGCAAAAAGCTTTTTATATTTATGACTTGCTGACTCAAGGGTTAACGGTCCAAAACACATGCCAACCTCACCATTGGACCAAAGGGAAGTAAATAAACAATAAGGGAAGGAACGGTTCACGTGAATGGGTGAAAGTGTGCCTTTGCATGCCTCTGTGTTGTCGTGGTGAAATTATACGACTCTTGCACAGATCGAAAGGTCATTCTCCTCATTCCGACGGTTGCTCCACGGCGGTGTCTGCATGTCTGACCACCGGGGGTTATGTTAGAGGTTCCGACCCTGAACTGACCCCAGCGGACCCTTTAGTCGATGAGCCCAGGATGCCTCAAAATGGCTGCCCCATGTCAACACAAACAAGGGAAGCTGCCTCCTGCAGCGGGTGCTTTGGTCATTGACTGTGATATACGGCCTTGAAACACACCTAAACTTTCCCAAGAGGCCAAATAGGAGGAAATAGTTACTGTGTGCAGAAAAAAAAAAGATAAACTGCCCACAGGGAGGCGAGGGATGTGGTCACTGAACGTCACTCTAACATCTAATACCGGCGTAGCCCACACTAAATGTTTTATTAAGAAGATATTTTTTGTCCTTAATGCAGAAGACTTGCATCCTGTTTCCATTAATAACTATAGAGAGAGAAAGAAACAGCAAGAGGGTTAACTGAGTCGTCTCTGATGTGCCATTCTTTTCCGGCCAGCAGCACTGAGTGCCTGTCGTGTGGTGGCCTCCCCCCCAGGGATCTGCTCCGATTCTGGGGGACGCCCTGGTCGCTCAGGATTGAGCCGAACATCTTTTCCGAATCTCTTTCTTTCTTTTTATCATTTACTTCAACCTCTTATCTGTCTCCCCCCCTCCCTCCCCAGACTTTGACTGTAGCGACCCTCTGGGAATGGAATCGGGCGAGATAGCATCGGACCAAATCATGGCTTCGTCCCAGTACAACCCCAGCTGGTCCCCGGAGCGCTCCAGACTCAACTACTATGAGAACGCCTGGACGCCGGCGGATGACTCAAACAAGGAGTGGATACAGGTAACAACAAGGAAATTATTGTCTAATCACACTTAACTGCTACCTGAAAGGTGGTTTCAGAGTAAAGGTGAATAATAGTTAAGAAAATCCCCCGTGGCAGGATAGAAACCATTCTCCATCTGCCTACAGTGTGTTTTTGGAGGTGAGTCAGAGTCTGAGCGTGTGTGCAGTATTAGAAGTGACTACTGCCTGCTTGAGCACAGTGGGTATGTTCCATGTTTGTTTGTTTCCGTCTCTGGAGGTGCAGTTTCTCCATGACACCCCAACAATTTCTGTGATGAATGTCAGACGTCTTGATGGACCCGCGAGGTGGTCGTGTCCGCGTCCTCGCCAAAATTGCCTGTGTCCGCGATCTCTGTCACTGTCTACCTATCTGTCTGTGTCTCCTCCAGCCCTACCTGATAGCTTTCCCTCTTCCTTGATAACAGAGACCACCTCCGGGGATGTGAGGATTTAGTCCAAGCATCCTGCCTGGCTTCACACACACACACTCTCTCTCAAACACACACACAGGCTCTGTCATATTTTCTCTGTCCGCCGGCTTATCTGTACAAAGCGATCATCACCCACCGAGGGAACTTTATGTGGGAAGATTAAGGATTTAGTTTTTCCATCCCTAGATGGGGATAAGTCATATATCCCACGTCCACTCACAGCACCCCCTCCCCGAGTGACAAACCCGCTGCAGAACTACCAAGATGCATTTGAAACATGTTTGATTTATTAACCGAAAGCCTCCGGGGACTTGTAAATGCCTCGACTGTTTTTCTTTTTCTGCTCCTTTTCTGCAGTCTTTTTGCCTCATTGCTGAAAAGTTTGGCCCTGGCATATTCCTCAGGGGATGAATAATAGAGCTGACCCAAAGCCAAATATTTGCTTGGGGAGGGTCATAAGCAAGCTTTTCCTTTATTATTGCAATGAAAACATTGTCCTGGGGGGCCCTGTTGCTCCTTCAGACTAATTTAATCAGTGTGCAAATGTGTATGTGAGCAGGTTTATGCGCGCTCTCCAATGCTTGTGTGTGTCCGTGTGCATGTTCTTGGCGTTGTGGTTGAATAGGAGGGTCTGGCTGGGACCATATTGTCCTGCAGAGGAACCCAGCATGTGTCTGAGTGGATCAGGAAGAAACTACTGGGCTACCTTACCGCTTCCTCTTGCAGTTGGACAGTCTGTTGCATATAAAAATATTTGTCTTTCAGAGAGGAAAGTCCATTGTTCGTAGCCAGATGTTTGTGTTAAGAATAACCGCACAGGCTCGAAGGCCTTTTTCGCAAGCGGAAATTGCGAGCAATCACAGTGATTTGTTGCCACTCAAGACTCTCCGTGTCATAGCAGCGATCGTATCGAGGATTTGATTTGGCAGCGAAATCTGAATTTTAAACTGGGATGCGCTCTAACGGGCTCGCCGATTTCCCAGTGCTAATCAGACGAAGACACTCAACGGGACTCTTCTGATTTCTAATTTCAAAACGCAGCAAAAGCTTCTGTGGTCGCCGTACAATTCAGGTTTCCTGAGGAGTGCGATGCTCTTGTGGTGAGCACTCTGAGCCGAAGTTCAATTATCACAAGTGCTATTAAAAGAGTAGAATTCTTCATTCCTCTTTCATTAAGCCTGTCCGTGGCGTTGCAACAAGCTCGGGCCCCCTCGCGGCACGTACAAATCATCTCACCGCACAGTCAGATGCATAGTAATCAATTCATTATTTATTTCATTATCATTCCATGACTGCAGTTTGAGGCAGACAGTTTTATTATTCATAACAATCAGCCTTTTGATTCTTAGGCATTGTCTTTTGCTCTGCTTTCTTCTTTCTTCCCTTTTTTTAATCTTTTTTTGCCCAATATAATCTAGATTTGTCTTCCATGTTAATGCTGCCTCATTCTGATGCATGGAGAGAAGGAGGGCAAGATGTCAGAGTCTGTGTGCTCTTCACCGGGTAATTAGATTGGTGTGGTGTGGTTCAGCATTGAGTGCTGGGTTAGCCAGGTCATTAATCAGCCCTTTGGTGTACGCGGAGATGGACAGATGTCCTTTGAGGGGGTTTGTGGCTGGAGGAGGGCATAAAGAAAGAGGCAATAATCCCTCAAAACCAGCCTCTATTTCATCTACTCTTCGCTCCTTTCACTCCGCTCTCAATCCCCCTTCCTCTCCTCATGCCGTCTTGAAGATTGAGGTTTACAGATCTACATCAAGGTGGAGGGAGATTTGTGCATATTATCTGCCAGTGTGAGCCATGGCTTTCTCCGAGGCTTAGCGGAAAGAACAGCGGGGTTCTCTGCAGCAGTTTACAGCAGAAATAAATGAGGGTAAAGCAACAGACTAGTCAGTCAATGGTGCTCTCTTTGCTTTATGATCTCACAACACTGACAAGGAAATGCCTGCATCTGTACAACACACTGGCCTCTGAAGGGACTCTAAAGTATATTTAAGGGGTTGAGATAATGGTTCCTTTGGGGCTGTGATTGGAGAAATTGCTAAGAAGCTGGCAAAGTGTAGAACAGCTCTGTGAAATGTGTCGGAGGAAGGATCTGATGACCATCCACAGTCACTACAGATTTTAAATGATGTAATAAAAGACTGGATCTCCGTCTGGCAGCAGCCATTGATTGCACATACACACAACATGAATAATTTACACCGTCTTGAAGAGAACCCAACTGTCAATACCTGAAAGCCTCTTTATTGAGCATCTCATAATGGCAATATACTGGACATCTTATTCCATACTGCAGGTCCGAGTTTTTTCATCCTTTTGAGCTGAGTTGATTTTGCTTTTCCGTATCTATAATTTAGCAGCGATGGCTCCTGCCATTATCTTCAATCTTCTTGCCGGGATGCATTACGCCTGACTACTTCATCAGCATTTATGTGTTTATCAGCCTCTGTGTGTGTCTCCTGATAACCCAAATTGTTTAATCATAAGAGCAGACAATGAAACATGTCATGTGAGAAACGCTTTAATCTCGCCTTTCTGAAAGATGAAAGTGCTACACTCGAGAAGCACGTCGGTGGTTGTTGAAACAATATTCTGCTTTATCATAAGCAGCCACTGGCAAAGCAATGTCATCGGTTTTTTGGATGGTGTGGGTGGCATGACCCATCTTGGCCATATTTGGTCAGGCAAATTTGAACCGCAAGCCGTGCTGTGGATCCGGGACCAAATTACGAGTTTGGTTCCGGCACTTGACCAACCAACCTAACCACTAACTGCACACTTCTTTGATGAAAATGAGGCCAGCGTCAGATGCTAAACCCGCGTGTTTTGCCACATCCTGTTGTCCCTTCTCAACCAAATGTGCAATCAATTACCTAATTTGTATGTAGGATTTGTACAAATGCCACCTTTATTCTATCCCTGTTCTTGGATTTGCCGCCATGCAGGGTGATGAATAATCACAGTATGGACTGGTAATTAACAGCAGCTCATCATCGTGCCGTACGGTTGGAAACAATGGACGCCTGTACCTCTCTTCCGTCTGGGCCTTGCTCTCAATTGGAAAATCAATGAGAGCTCAGAGACCCACACTCAACTGGAGTAGCCAAAAGTGGGACTAGAAATCGAAACATGAGAGATGGCATGATCTAATGAGATGAAACAGTGCTGCATAAGTACCCTGAGTAGTAAAAAATAAAATAAAATAACTCGCCGTAATCAGTGTCATTTCCAGAGTCTGCTTTGTTGAGAGGAAAAATGTCTGGCAGCCCCGTAGTCTGTCGTCATTACTTAACTACCATGTGTAGCTGTATATCCCGGGAAAAGATCATCAGGCAGCTGCCAGACGTGACATACCTTGAGGTCGCCCTCTCTTCCATCCCTATCACTATTTCTTGGTTTCGTAATCATTGCTCAGAGCATTAGTCATGTGTGTGTCTGTGTGTGTGTGTGTGTGCCAACGAAGGGAATGACCCAGGAGTTAAAGCCTTAAAGATGACTCACGAGGAAAAAAAACAGACTGTTATCCTTCCTCTAACATCAGAGTCTGAAACCTTTAATCACGCAACAGTAGCTTTCTGAGCCCAAGCGCTCTTCACACACAACATGCCAGACAACCTTTTATTTTATCGCCGCTGTCGCCCGACCTGTACATCCCTCTCTGTCAGGGAAACAGATGATCAGCGCATGGGGAGACATGCATAATTTAATGCCACCAAAGAGGTGCCGAGATGCTAAAAATAAACTGTAATTCTGTCAGGTGAATATTGTGATGAATGGAAGGTCGGGAGTGGAGCTGTTAGGTCCTGCAGCATTTGAGTAATACAATTTTCATGAAAGCAGAATTAATTACACATTCAGGTAATGGAGCTATTCCGAAAAGCTTCCGCTGACGGCGACAAACTAACTGCAGGTGAAATTATCGGACCGATCTCCGAAAGCTGGTTTAGAAACATTGTGTCCGCGGATAAACTCGTCTCTTTAGGTGTATAGCCGCGTAGACGTGTGGGTTTGCAAAAAGTTCAATTCTCTCCCATTATCATTCAAAAGAGATCATAATCAGATTTTGTATGCACAGAAACAGGTGACTCTGGGCTCTGCTTCTACTTCACGACTCCTGAATATGCCGTCCTCTGAGATTAATAAAGCATTTCCAGAGGTTGTATCCCGGATCGGGGCCTCCGTCTCTGTCTGCCAGCTGCTCTTTAACTTTGGAAACACAGATGAGCACCTCTTTCCTTTTCTCACCCTTGGCGTTTCTCTTGTTGTTGTTTTTGGTGAGGGAAAACGAATAAGCTCATTCCCTCGGGGGCCTCGGTTATTCAGTCAGCAGCCCACACACACACACACAAGAAAGTTATTCCTCCCCCTCTGTCGGGGAAGCAGAGAAATGGATTTAAAAGAAAAGTATTTGCTTCTTCCTCTTCTTCTTCTTCTCCTCCCCAAGTCAGATTGCTCCGTGCTGCCCTGGCAACTCAATTATAAGCCAATCAAGCGGTGAAAGATAGCACTTTTAAAGCCCTTGCTGTTTTCTTGAACAACCGTCCCTGTCCTCTGCCTTATAGAATGCATGTCTGCTTGGTGCACCCACACAACACTGACTAAGCGTTTGCCTCAGATATCATGTGGCCTTGCTGCACATCTGAGTCATGCAGGGCAGAGACAATACACTGAGCAACGGATAGACCTAATGATCATTCCTACAGCTACTGCTTGCCATTGAGGGATAATTGGGAAATTATCTTGTAACTAAACTTGTGCAAACATATATAAACACGGTGTTTGCTAGCCATTCCCCATCATTAAGCCCTAAAGTCACGCACACATATGTGTCCCCGCCTTTCGGATGCCTGATGTGAATTTCAGTGTCTCGATCTAATTGCAAGCAAACTGGCTGATGTCACAAGCACGAGCACGACTAATTCTTTTTTCTGCCTCCCCGCTTTCGTCAGTCTACAAAACCAGCAGAGCCGTGCGTGTACGCTGGCTGTTGTGAGGCAAGGGGCTTTGAGTCATCAGTTTGCCTCACAACAAGAAGGCAGAAAACACCGCCAAACATACACAAACACTGAGTCGAGCGTGTTTTGGACCACTCTGGGAGCGGGGAGAGCGCCCGGGACACAAGGACGCAGCCAAGTCTTGCCCACATATCAGCCTGCCATTGCTTTATGGAAAGATTCTGAGAAGCCCGGGTGATTTCTTACCTCGCCTGGCATGTTTATGACTCAGGTTGTGTGTCCCTCCAGATATGAGTTAGCGAGCGCCAGCATGCCCAGAATGTATAGTGTCATTTGTGTATAGGTGGGCTTGACTCCAAACGCACTCACAGGAGAAATAACAATACCGGAGCAGATACAAGCTGTATTCTGTTAGATCAGCAAAGTCTCGGGATGCAGCATCTCCCTATGGGTGCTAGATTAGGAGTCATAATTCACACCTTTCCGCGCAGTGATTACATCACCCATTAAGCATGATTCAACCTTCAGCTCTACATGACAAATAGTTTATGATGTGACGGCTATAAATGACATAACTTCCACACCGGATTGGCTGCAATTTCTCCATGTGGGGTTACTGGTTTATGGGTGTAGGTCAACAAGTGCTGGCCTTGGCTCTTGGCTGAAAAGGAATCCCACTAGTAATCATTATCCCGACTTGTTTGTTTTTACCGTGGTCTCTGTGGTGTGGGACAGACCGTGCTTTACATTCGAGTGTCCTGGCAGCCCATCTTCTCTCCCTGACCCATGTAACCCCTGTCTGTGTGCGCTGCCTCTGCCTTGCTCCTCTGCCTCTAACAAGCAACCATTAATAAATCATGCTTTGCTCATTACCCAGGCCCCTGTTATCAGCCCATGTCTGTGAAATTGATCCGGTCCGTGCGTCCCTTCGCTCGAGACCTGATGCTTCTCTCCTTCACATGTTGCAAGGCATCACTGTCAGTGGCTGGTTTCCCCTCCCATCCTTCTCCCCTTTCTCCTCGTTGGATCCTAGCTCTTTCCTCTTTCTGTCGCGGCACAACAATTTAAGCTTTTGTGATTCCGTGATCTGTAGGATTTAACGTGCAATGGGAATCCCTCATAATTATAACTTAATGATGAAAACATTAACTTTCGAGGAAAATCTGGTCCATAGTACTGATTAAAGTTGTATACCAGTGCAGCTCTCTTCAAATCAGCCCTATTTCAGCACGCTCAAGTCCTGAGATTGTTTGAGTCTGAGCCCCCATGAGTGTTCCCAATTAGCCTCGCCGCTCATTTCATTCCCAGAGGCTCTTCTTCTCCATTACACCTAATGAGATCCTTTTCAGAGAAAAAAACATCCCAAGGCCAAGTCTTCCTATTAGACCATTTTTATTTCATCCTTTACTGTAAGTCGCTTCACCATTGGTCCACATTGAATGGGGGCTTAAAAACGGCCTTCATTTGAATGTAGACGTTAAAGATCCGGTCTGGGTTAATGCACTGCCATCCGCTATACATTTCCCATCCAGCGTTGGCACATGTTGACATTTACCAGCAGAGAGGAAGTGAGCTCCTGCGTTATTAAATGGGAGCAGTCTTAACACTGACAGGATTTGATTTTGTTTCTATTTGTGGACCCTAAATAAATCTGGGACTTACTGTAAAAGCCCCTCGAGCCTGCAGAGAGGAACAAAAGTATTCCTAGTCTCTGTGTGCGACTGTCTTTTTTGTCAGCTTTCATCCAGCCAAATCCTTTGAGTGGCACGGAGAGAAAGTGAGAGAATACCACGGTGGAACTTCATTTATTGCTCCCATCTGTTTATGTCTTTTCGCTTTTGGAAGTGAGCTGGAGGAGGAGCAATGACCAGTGTTCTATGGCATGCAGATGTTCCTTCCCTGCTCTTTGCTCTGCGACATTAAGCGAGCCATAGTGCTGTATATAAGGTTGCCAGGCAAAGCTAGCTGCCTGAATGGCTTTAGCATGCCGGAGCTGCGTTAAGATTTTTGGAGGCAGATAAACCTGGGAGTAATTTTCTGAAATATGTGCGTCTGTCTCCTCACTCCCAGCTTAAGGATTTCACAGTCGTCGCTCTTTCTCACACATGCACACATCACTGATCTCCTTTGAGTCGGTTCAGTAATCTATTCAAGACTCTGGTCGCCATCCGTCAGAGCCCGAGCCCATCGCACGTCAACATCAAAGGCCCCGTCTCTCATCGTGATCTCGGGAAAACCTGGTCCACCAACGCCCCGGCTTCCTCGATTTCTGCACGCAACACCATTACTCCTCATTAATGTCAGCTCGGCCTGTCAGGGATGGTGTTAACGCTTGTTAAAATTAAGCACGCTGCTTTTGCTCTGCGGCGTCGGGACTATTTGAAAGTTTTTCAGGTTCGCACCACGCCCGCTCTGTTATGGATGAGGGGATGGTACGCAGGGTTAAGTAGCCTCCACAGTGGTCAGAGGGAGCCCATTTGTTATTGCTGCCGGCTGAAAAATTGCAACAGCCGACTTCTTCCCCCAGTGAAGTTAAGCAGCGGCATTAACTTGATCAAATGACAGTTTGAAGGCAGTTCCTGCCATGGAAACAGAAGCCAGTGTGACATACAGACGGATGTGTCTCCTTTCTTTTCCTGCCAGTGGTGCTTGTGAAAAGGGATGATGGTTGGCAGACAGACAAACGCTGTGCTCCTTTAACAGGTCTGATGCAGACCAGTCACTTCCCCTGGCCAGCGTCTTCTGAATGCATCGCACGCATTCATCACATGAAAAGACATACACGAAGAGACGCCCAGACGCTCGCTCATGTTCTTCCGTGACCCCGCCGCCTCTGGCTGCCTCCTCGTGGAAAATAAAACAGCCCTCCAGTAATGCACCGCAGTTCATGATTACTTTATAAAGTCCTGCATATTTTAAAGGCTCAATATTTGATATTCAATCTGTATCTCTCTCTCTCTCTCCTCCCAGCTGATTTTGATAATGTGATTGCGGACCCCGTTGTGTTCAATGTTCACTTTTATCCAATAAGCTCTTGTCTCCCATCTCAGGAAATTAAGTTGTCATCCTGTGTCTCTGTTTCATTAATGCGAATATCAATTCATTGCTGTTTATTAAATTCCAGGTAGCAGCTGATGAGAGTATGGCTAGAGGTGATTTTGATAGCATTTTTAACTCTCCTGCTTGTTGTGTATCATTAATACAGGCTGGGCTATTTGAGCAATTTAGCGGCCCAGTTAATCCACAGGATAAACATTTCTGAAATGTTTACTTGTGTAGACTCATTTATAGTTGCCTTTACTTAGTCGTCTCCTCTGTCTTTGCCCTCCTCAGGTGGACCTCGGGTTCCTGCGGTTCGTCTCCGCCATTGGCACCCAAGGCGCTATTTCCCAAGAGACCCACAAGATCTACTTTGTCAAGTCCTACAAAGTGGATGTCAGCTCTAATGGAGAGGACTGGATCACTTTAAAAGAAGGCTCCAAACAGAAGGTATTGTTGAAATTGTTTAATGTCATCAGCTCTACACCACACTTAATAAAAATAGATCCTTGCCTATCACCAACCAGTGACTGCGTCATGAAAACCACCCCTGCACATTCATTACATTTGGAACATCCCATCTTAGTAAAGCAGCCAGCTCACTTGAATTGCGGTTCCCTTTGAGCTCAACAACAGGGGAAATACCCGCGCTATATGTACTTCAGTCTCTGCCTCCCAACATGCAATTATACACTTTGATTGGTATGCTAATATACCCACTATTTGTGTAAGTGGGTGGTATTTACAGCAAAGACTGAAGTGCTAATAGAAGCAACCACAGGGAGGATTGCGCAGGAATGTTGCATCTGCTTTATGTCAGGCGCCCTTCAACTTCGTCGTAAAAAAAAGAAAGAAGCAGAGATGACAAAAGACTCAACAAACCAGAGATAAAGAAGGCCGAGATGGATGGAAACGCGAGAGGCCATCATGTTTGAGCAGCTGGTGGAGGTGGGTTTAGAAGAGAAGGACAGGAAAAGGAAAGGAAGGGAGGGATGCTTGAGCAGAACCGGACAGGCTGTGTAATTATTGATTGCTGATCAGCCTGTCAAACCAGACCAGATTTTGTCCATCTGGAACCTGCACTGTGGCAGTCTTAAAGGTCAGGGAAGGGTGTGTTTGTATGACGGTGGATTTAGATACCAAAGGGGACATATTTGAGTGAAAGTGGAAGTGGAAAACAAAAAAAAAGTTCTCAACAGCAACAGAGCGTCCAAACAAGTGTATGTGTGCTGCTGTCTACACATACCCCAAGGCTTGATTCTTTTATGGTCTCCAAAGTACACAGTCTCTTCTGTAAAGTGGCAGCTTAGAGGTGCCGTGGTAAGCCCGGCCTGTGTTTTCTTTTCCAGGCTCTAAAGTGCTTTTGTGCGGAGGGGTACCATTTGCTACATGCTGAGCCTGCAGTTTAGCGTCTTAGCGCAGCAGTGGAAAAAGCCACTTTACAGTTGGCGAGTGGAGAGGAGACTCGGCGTGACATTTAAGAGAGTGGATGACTTTGTTGCCGGGTCCCTTGGTGATGCGGTTGACAGGGACTGCACAAAGGCCGAGTGGCAAAGGCGCAGGGAGGCAGTAAGGACAAAGGGTCAGCCCAGGTGGTGTTTTAGATAATCCTCGATTAACAGGAGCACTGTCTTTCTGTCTGCATGTCCATCCTGCTCCTCTCTGCTGGGTTCCTCTCCGCTTCATAACTACTCAGTCAGAGAGGTCAGGAGGTCGCATGGTCATCGGTGTGATTCAATTACCCAGAATGAACTGTGACGGACTGTGGGGTTTTGTTAGGCTGGGTGGCCAGCCTCTTCGTATGGCGCTAGTAAACTGTCAACCGACCCCAGGGGAGAACAGTGACATCTGTGACCTTTCAGCAAGACACTGCAGTAAAACCTCCACCAGATCTGGAAGTAGAGGAGAGGGAAAGGTCATCTTGACCCAAGCTGGTTACACATCCTGCCTCAGGTTTCATAGCCACGGGTCACTGCCTGATACATGTGGTGCAAGAGGAAGTGACGGAAAACTGTTTAACAGTGAGCAGAACTTTAAAAATAAACTGTTCACTCTGACATTTAATCTATATAAGCACCACAAGTAGAGATTGATCTCCTGAAGGTGTCACTGGATTTCCCTTATACTTAACTGAATACATACAAAGTCCTGGCTCCAGGTTTCTTTATTTCTTTATATCAGGCACATAAAGCATCTTAATCACTCCTTGCTTTGAACACAATGTGAATCTTTGCTCCAACTGGCTGCATGTTTCTGGATTAAACGCATCCGAGGTCCCTGCTGTGCATCTCCGCCCAGCATATTCCGGCAATAATTTACCTCTCTCCCGTCTCCTTCGCAGGTTTTCCAAGGCAACACCAACCCAACAGACGTTGCCAAGACGATGCTGCCCAAGCCCACGCTGACGCGCTTTGTTCGGATCCGGCCGGTTACCTGGGAAACGGGCATCGCACTGCGCTTCGAGGTGTACGGCTGCAAGATATCAGGTTGGTTACTGCCGAGATCCCTGCTGATCTGCATACCTACACACACGCGTTGCAGCTCTATCTCCGCTCGCAGCTGCCTCTGAGAAGTCTCTACGCCATGGAGGTTATGTCGGTAGTGAATACCAAACACTTTCAAATGCAACAATCAGCTGTTGCCACTGACTCAATGAGTTTATGCGCTCTCTTCTGGTTGCAGCATAGTCACAATTCCCATCCATATCCCTACTGTGCTAACACCTTACTTTCTGCCAGGTGTGAATATGAAGCTCTGTCCTCGTCTAGGGCTAGCTGCTGCATAATGGAGAAGTGGCGCATGAGGGAGGATTACCTATTTATGTTACCCCGTGTTTAGATGTATCTCATTCAATATAAATGGAGCCAACAGCTGGCAGGCAGAGGGAGTAGGAGCTGGGTGGGCTCTATATGGTCCCATCCCTCCAGCTGATCTGTTCTCAGCCTCCCTCTTTAGTCCACAGTCTGTCTTCGGCGTTTAAAGCATCGGTTCTGGCAATGCTCTCTTCATCTTTGCCTTTTTTGTTGATGTTATTTTAATGTGCGGCGTATGTGTGTGTGCATGGTTTTCGCACATCTGCCTGCATCTCTGCGGGGTTACGGACACGTGCATAGAATTCTAATTAGTGCCTGCTTGTGTGTTTTGTTCTTCTGTACTTAGAGATTTTGTTTCATGCGAGTTGTTAGTTCGGGATTAAAGTTAGGGTCAGGATTAGCTGCAGCCAACTAAGTATCCTGCTTTATGTGTCCTGCTTTTACGGAGCACTGTGCACTTATGCATGGCATCTGGGAGGCTGTTCATGTAATAGCACAGGGCACTGTGGGTACTGCGGGGTTACAGATGGGGCGTGTGTTTGGGGCGCGCGACCAGACCGCTGCACAGAGCGTAAACACATCACAGGACTCGAGTCACCGCAGGGCCTCCGTGATGACGTCAGCACCCCTGGGTGCTCTGAAGACACTGCCAGCTCCACTGCATAGAGACACGGAGAGAATTGGAGGCTCTTGAGGACTGCGTAAACTCTGTGACTCAGTCGGTCCTCTGATACAAGAACTTGAATGAAAAATGATATAAAGCTTTTTAAGTACTAAAAAGTACTGTCACAGTGGCCGCCTGGCAGTGCGGCAAACTTTGACACAAATTAGGGGTTTAGCGCCACATGAACTATTCTAATGTGTATATATTTTTTTGATGTTCAGACCAGAGGGTGGGTGGAACCCCAGAAGGTTACAAGATGTTCCTTCCTTAAATCATCATGGTCGCGTGCCCCTGCTGATACAAACAGCAGTTCATTAATAAGAAGATCCACCGCCCTGTTGTTTGTTAATATGCCATGGGGTATAAATATCCACGATGAACCGCAGATGCTCCACCCAAACCCTGAACTTGGCTGGCAGTCAGCAAACACGCACATCAAGTGTTTGTTCCTCTGGGTGTGTCGTTGCGTGCATGCCATATCGGCAGCTTCTGTGATCGCAGCTGAAGTTGATTAACAGCTCCAGATGATGAGGAGTGTGTCTCAGGCCAGATTTGTGTCTCTCGCGCACACACACACACACACACACACACACACACACACACATATATATACACCTACCTTTCTCCTAAAGTACATCCTGCAGCGTCTTAGCTTTGCTCTGACAGAGGTTAGCTCCTCTGATCGCTCCCAAACAGATCTTGGCCAACGATGAAAGAAAGTTGCAGAATGATAAAAACAAACAAACAAAAAAACAACATGTGGTTTCTGCGCTGCCAGCATTTTGTTACTCGAGCTCCAGTTTGGACCTTTCTAGAAATGCAGGACCAGAGGTTTTGTCTCATGGGTCTGCGTGGGACTGGCTTTAGATGACCAGAGAATGATGAGTCTGAATGAGGCCTTGTTCTCCAAGTCTTCGCTCGCTTTTCCCAGATGTAGCGTTGCTATTGAGCCTCGCAGCGATACAGTGCACACTTTGTCTCACAGACACTGAGGATGTAATAATGCCTGGATTTATCCCTCCGTGGGAACCAGATAGTAAATATATTATTGCTTACCACAGGTCTCTGACTCAGTGTCTTGGGATTAAGTGTAAGGGAAAGTTAGGACAAAACAGATTGCAAGATTTAAGCAAGTGTCAAACTTGTCAAAGCAGTTCAAACATCGAGGAATGGTTGTGAAGTTTTTTATGTAACTTCACAAAATACTATGTATATACTTTTTTTATTTTACTAATGCAGTTTCTGATGCACCCATGGGACATCAGGAAATATGAAAAAGTTTCCCTTGGTGCTAATTACATTAAATATAAATAAATCCTTAAGAACATCGTGCCAAACGTAATGCATTTTCTAATTTTTTCTCATTTTTATATTCTTCTACAACATTAATGTTCTAAAACATTAAAATATCTCAAAATTAAATTAGCAGGCCTGAGACAGGATATCCCTCATCTTCGTTATAGCGCAATGTCAAGAGGAAGATAAAAAAGTTCAAGCACGCAAAAGCGCCCAAGCTGCAGCTACAAGCTGTTATAGTGTTCGGCTGTTAACATAAAAGGATGTCATTTGGAAGAAAGGGGACGAGGGGCGGGGTCCCTTCCTCTGGAAGCAAATGGGAGATGGATCTAAAGATTCTAAAACTTAAGATGGGATAAGATCAGAGAAGTAGAATAAAAGGAGGAGAAGAAAGTTTTGAAAATGTGTACAGGAAACAATGAGGTGTTCAAAGACTTGGTCCCACAGATGTTGACAACTGTGCAGCAGAAGGTAGATGAGTGCAGCGGATAAAACACAAAAAGAGGATGTGTTCTTGTGTGCGTGCGCGAGTATATGTGAGCCCGTCGATGGAGGGGTAGGGAGATGAAAAGGAGAATGCGCTCCCTGAATGCAGGAGGTGGAAGCACCAACCGAGAGGAGGGTTTTAATTGGCTGCCTGGAGACAAGTGCTTCAGGCAGAGGAATTAGTATGCATGAGATCCACAGACAGAGAGAGGAAAAGAAAGAGAATTGAGGCAGAGATCATGGTAGCATCACAAAGGGTTTGGGGAATAGTCCACTTCATTTTGACTTTGGTTATCCCTCATGCCCCTGCATGAACCTCAAACTCACTAAACTAGCTTAGCGCAATGATGTTCAACATTAAACCCTCGGATTTAGATGTAGTCTTTTAGTTTTTTTCATCTCTGCAGGTTTTTATTATTGTTTCATTATCAAAAAGCTAAGCAACCTTGTGCTTTTCCTTTTGTCTTCCAGAGTATCCCTGCTCAGGCATGCTGGGCATGGTTTCAGGCTTGATTACCGACAACCAGATCACCGCTTCATCGCATACGGACAGGAGCTGGGTACCGGAGAATGCTCGGCTGCTCACCAGCAGGACGGGGTGGACCTTGCTGCCCCAGCCGCAGCCCTTCACCAATGAATGGCTACAGGTGGATCTTGGTGAGGAGAAGCTGGTGAAAGGGATGATCATCCAGGGAGGGAAGCACCGCGAGAACAAGGTCTTCATGAAGAAGTTCCGCCTCGCCTACAGCAACAACGGTTCAGACTGGAGGATGGTGTTGGACACCAGTGGGAACAAGCCAAGGGTGAGTTTTCCTTTGAATGCCACTTGTCAAACACATGCAACAATCAAAATTCAGGACTGGGAACAATCACAAACATAACCCCACCCCCCCGAGAAACCTCAAATGTTTCTTTCTGCCACAATATTCTCAAGTGAATTGGTTAGAAACGGTGGTTTGATTTCTAACACAACCCCGAAAATTGATGAAAATGATTTAAATACGTGCTTCTAAAAATGTCTCTCAGATTCGTCAGAACACCGATTCTGATTATGACGCATTTAGCCAATTTTCACCGGAGCGTTGCGTCTGGCAGTTGTGAGTCATTCAGCAGTCATTGCGAGTCAATTTCAGTAGCGCTTTGAATCACATTAGGATAAGCATCTCAACTCTCTCTGAGTCCTTTTCCTCTCCTCTCTCTTCCTGCTTTGTATTCTGCACAGCCCACACCGTTCAGCCCTTTCAGTGGATAGTGAAACCTCTCCAGAGAGGAAGGAGGGGAAAGTGAGTCAGGGGAAAACAAAAGAGGAGGAAGAGACGAAAGAATGTGCGAGTGACCAAAGATTGATCTGCCAGTGCCACAGCCTGGTGCACAGAAGACGCACAGCAACACATGCACGCGCTTACACACAAAATAATATGTCCTATATCAAGTATACTTACATACTCAACCAATCGCACCTCGAAGAAGAGCCGCAGCAGCCCGTCCCCCAATTACAAGTGTCCCTGACAGGGCATAAATCTGATCCAGATGGGCTGATGGTTGATTTATGAAGGGAGTGAGGGGGGATCCATACCCTGCCTGTCCTAGTTAGCTGCCTTTCTCTCCTCATCTGAGGAGTTCCCAGCATCTAAAGCTCACCAGTCTCCTTCATGTGATCACACCCATTAATCCACTTCCATCAATCCTCCGTCTCCCTCTTTGCTTGCCTGGTACCCCACATCCTCCTCTTTCCCCCTCATTTATTCCTCCCCTTGTAGAGGATCTGAGACAGAGTTGAATGAGCCCAAAAGTTGCCTTTGACAGAGGTGTGTGTCATGCTGTCTTTGCCACTCGCCTCTCCGTGCCACTCAACTAAGCCGTGCTTTGGAGGCCAGCGAGATGCGAGAGATCTTGTCATCTTTTCTTTCCCGTCATTTCTGCACCAACCGGATGCTTGCCCACCGTCAATGTCACTTTGGTTTTCAGTGGGAAGGAGTAAATCTGTCTCAGGGTATAGGGGAGGGTTGTGTAGTTAGATGACCAGCAGTGACATTGACACTCTCCCTTTTCCTTGGCAGATATTCGAAGGCAACAGCAATTACGACACCCCCGAGCTGAGGACGGTGGAGCCGCTGCTGACCCGTTTTATCAGAATTTACCCAGACAGGGCCACTCCTGCTGGGATGGGCCTGCGACTGGAGCTCCTTGGCTGTGGGATCGAAGGTAACCTCTAGCAACAGACAGAACGTCTGACGAAACCTGTCCTTCTGAATGATCTTTTCTGCCGCGAAATATCAAACGGGCCCGGCTTTGACATTATTTCCTTCTAAGTTTGTGACATTTCTACCTGTGGTTGTGTTTTTCTCTACCAGCAGTAATTATGTTTCTACCACGACAATGACATTTTCAGTCCTGGCGTTGACGTGAAAACCTTTTCTTAGTCAGAATGCTCATTTTCAGCCCATGACGATGGCCTCACTTGACGCACGTAGATCTCAGTACATTCATTCTCAGACGGTTGTGCATACGTCCTGACTCACAGGTGAGCAATCTATCATCGCAGCCAATGACACGGCTGTAAGCAGCCTGCACCTTGTGTCTTTTGCCCCAGTCCTGGTTATTTAAAGATGTGCATGAGGGCTCCTTGCGTTGAGCCCACAGCTGTCCAGCTCCTGCTCTTTATCCCTACAGGGGACAGTTGTCTTGTCTCTCTGTTACATCAAAGCTGCCCCCGTTGCTAGCCACTTCTAGAGGGGATCAAATGAAAGCGCACCTGGCCCGCTGGGATTAGTGCATCCAGGCCTCCATCGCGCTCTTCCCAACCCTGACGTGTCTTTCTTCTTTCAAAGGACTGCACACACTTTGCCATCTTCAAAATTACCCCTATTTTTTCCCTCCCTAGCTCTTTATCTGTCTTCCTCAAAGCTGATGGAGCACAGAACCAGCTCAGCAGTATGAGAGTGTGGAGCATGCTAGCACTAAGTGGATTTACATATTGGATTTCAGGGAGGCCCGTTCTCTTGTAAGCCTCATGGACTCCCACCAGGGAGCTTTAGCCAGATGATAATTCTTGTTTTCAGTGTTAATGCCAAACACACACACATGTATGCACACACAGCAACCACACTCACCTTTGCCAAACATGTGGTTAAAGAAAAGCAACACAATCATCCGCAAATACAGGTGCTTGGTTCTCTAGCGTGTACAAGTGTGCATGTGTTCGCAGCAAGCCGTAGCAGGAGGGCTGAGTCCTCATTTCTGTGAGAGGCTCCCCTGACGCAGCGCTGACCCCATCCCTGACCTTCCCCACCCTGAATCTGACAGGAGCTGATCTGCCTCATATTTCATCTGGCACGGAGCGTACACACTCTCGCACACTTACAAATACTGTGTGCATTTTTCAGCCCGTTTGCCCCCTATCCATCTATCTTTCTGTGCCTCCCTTTCTCCACTTCTTTTTTTTTTCTTCCTTCGTCTGCTCTGGGGAAGCTCATTCATTGTCCAGTCGGTGGAAACGCTCACAAAAGCACCCACGGATGGCTGTGCGGTAGAGAGAGTGGATTGGAGTGGATCTAGGGGGTCCCCCCCATCCAAGGGAGGGCGGGTTGTAACGACAGGCCACAGCGGTGACTGGGGGCCTCTGACTGTGGCCAGTTCAAAGTCTTGTTTTCTGAATATTTCCTGCTCTCTTTATACACCCACACCTCCCTAGCTTGATAAAAGTTCAAACCCACATTGAAGCCCGGATGCACCCTTCAGTGTTTATTTGGGGTTGTTTTCTATTTTCTGCTTTTGCGTCAAGGCAAAAAAGCCCCCAAAATGAATGATTTGCTCTAAATCTCGTGTTGGTGGAGGTAATGGCGTCATCAGGCAGTGGCTTCACGGAATAGCCAAAGCCCTTCTCATCTCTTTCAGCCAGTACTCTGGTGAACTTTCCATGTTTAACCTGAAACCTAACCCACGCTGCCCGCTGTCTCTCTTTTTCCTCGTCATTCCAGCTCCCACACTCCCGCCCACCACTCTGGTCCCAAGCACAACTCCATCAGACGAGTGCGACGACGACCAGGCGAGCTGCCACAGCGGCACAGGTGATGACTACGACGTGACAGGTGCTAACATCGCCTTCATGAGACTGCGACCAACCAACCCCCCCCCCGCTCTTCCCCTTTGTCCCCCTTCCTCCCGCTGTAGCTCAGTCTGCTTCCCCCAGCATCAACCCTCTCTGCCGCAGCTAACCTTCCCTCTATCGTGCACACTTGCAAGCATGCATGCAACTCTAATCTGCTTTACCTGTGGCTCCTGCCTCCATCTTCAGTCTACTCCTTCCTGCCTCCACGTTGGAGGATTAATGCACCACGCAAGAGCGAGCTCTGCTTCGCCCTATCATTTCATCTCTCTCCTGCCTTGTCCCCTTGCGCCTCTTTTCACCTTTAGTCCTCTTGGCCTGAAGTATCTCCTCCTAGCCCAGTAACTCTCCAAGCCTGCGCTGCTGTCTGTACTCCCCAATTAACCAGCAGTCTCCAATGATGAGCATGGCACTGTCTCGGTCATGTGTTATGAAACGATTACATTGAGTGAGAGGCCATTAATAAGAATGAAGCGAAAGCCAAGGCGTGCATCGATTAGCTACATTTACACAGCGCATGAGTTATTTACGCAGACTTTTTGTTTATTGCACCAAGCACCAATACAAATTGTACGTCTGAGCATATGAAGCAACAAATCTGATTCTATCTGTGATGCTCATTGACTGCATGCGAGGCTGGGCTAACCGTGCTCATGTTCTGTGTTGCGACAGCTGGGACTGTGATGCCTGAGACCACTACTGCTGAAGTGGACACCATCCCAGGTATGAAAAAAGGATGTGTGTGTTTTTGTTTCTCATGGTTAAATGCCACCTCTTAGATTACACACCCAAATGATGAAACTGGGAGTAAATGTTGCACTGCTCAAGGTTTGTTTTGAATTCATTTCCATAGATTTATCAAAAGGAGCATACCTTAGCTAATGATTGCCAGCTCGAGGCTCGAGGAGGCCTCCCTCTCCCCCTCCTCTGATGTGGGTCTGTTATTAAAGCCGATGATATGGTCCTGAGAGGCTCCCGCTGACAGGGTGAGGGAGGTTGTGTGATGCAAGGCTGGCTGATGATTAGCACCGGTGCTCCGCTCGCTGCCTTCTCAGCATAATCACTAATCACCGGGCCGGCGCCGGGCGCACACTGAGCCACACGCGCAAAAAAAACGAAAAGCACGATGCAAATGACCAGAGGAAATTAGGTGTGCTTTGGGGCCACGTGCATCGCCACAGTGTCTCCTATAGCAGGTTGATGAGGCAGCAGGCAGCTGAGAGGCTGCGCCCCAGTCTGACCTTGGCTAATGGGCCATAGGTTCCACCCAGCCCCCTTCACTCAATCAGCTGGCTCTGCGGTCTGTCGGCAGTCTGCTCTGGAACTGAGCAAGATAATAGATGGGGGCTGAGGTGCAGATGTGTGTTTGCATATATGCATATTTCCATGTATGCGTGTGTGAATGCAACTTAAGTGTCTGTGGGTAAACGCTTCATTTCAAGTGTCTCAAACCATGCATGCTAATAGGTTGTGTTTGCGCGCGCATCCGTGTGTGTCTATCTCATGGATCCCAATCTCAGAGGTTGTAGTTTCCACTGGCATTCACCAAGAAAAAAAAAAAATCTTTTTATGAAATGGCCAAGTGAGTCATGTGGCTGCTCATCTGATCCAGAGCTCGTCGGTAGCCTCAGTCGGCGTCTCGGAAAAACTCAAAGCCCTTTTAATTGGGAATGGGGAAAAAAAGCGGCTTGGAGTCTGAAATGTGGTTCCACATGGGAATTCCATCCTTTGTGTCTAATGGGAAAATAGAGCTTGCAGAGGCTAGTTAAAACCTTCCCATTATTAAAGGGAATATTGGCTCGTATAATGTGTCTTTTGGAGAACGGCCTCGGTTTATCTCTGAAGGCATCTAAAGTATAAAGCCCTGGCTACCATCCCAAACATCTCACTCCCTTGTGTTCTTTGGAAGTCTGTCTTTATCCAGTTTAAAAAAAAAAAACAAAACAAAAAAACACTAAAGCCGGGGCTCCGACACATTTTCTCTCCTCCGTGAAGGCTTCTCCAGCGCGGCGTGTGTCCGTGGGGGATTGCATTGTTGGAATGGGGCCCCGGCACTGTTACCATAGCTGTCTTCAAATCTCAAGTCCCCGCTCTCATTAAAATCCTCAAGTCTCAGCGGGTTGCTGTGAATGTTTCTTTCTCAACTGGACACCCTGTCCAGGCTCCGTCTTCCCGTCTCTGCCGCTATGCTGCGCCTGTTCTCAGGTTCCCTTCAATGCGTTCTTTGCATACCCCGATGCATTCATTAAATGAGATCATTAAGTACAGCCCAGATATAAAGACTGCATGAGGTCTACGCTGTCAGTTCTCCCTCTTTCTCTTGTCAGAGGCGTAATTTGCCTTCTTATCCAAGACTCTTTCTCCCTCATGCTCTTACCTCCCTCCCACCTGTGGGACTCTTGAGTTAGTTGTCCTGCAATTCTCTGCTGCCCTCTAGTGGTTGTAGCGGATCAGAATAAGCGGAGCGACCCTCAAAGGAGTAGCCCGCACACATGTCATGACAGGCCCTGCGGTCAGTGTCCGGGTTACAGACCCGAGCTCCTTTTGTAACAAGGAAGATGGTGAAGAGTGATCTCCTGTGACACATGATCTTTAACCTTTCTTCAACCCTCTTGCAGCTCTCACGTCGTTCGCCTGCGACTTCGGCTGGTCAAATGATCCGTCCTTCTGCAACTGGATGTCAGAGGACACGGGCTCTAGGTGGCAGATCCAGTCCAGCGGCACCCCCACCCTCAACACCGGACCCAACATGGACCACACAGGCGAGAACCCTTAATTTGAAAATGATCTCACACCAGTACATGCAGAAAGTCACATTTTCCTTCCGTTGCTCGCGCTGACTCAAGTTTTCTTCCGCAACAGGTGGCTCAGGGAATTTCATCTACACCCTGGCGACCGGTCCCCAGGAGACGGAGATGGCTCGGCTCGTCAGCCCCACGGTCACCTCCCCGGACTCCGACCTGTGTGTGTCCTTTTGGTACCACATGTTCGGCTCACACATCGGCACGCTGCACATCAAACAGCGCAAGCAGACGGCGGACGGGCCCGCCGACGTCCTGCTGTGGACGGTCAGCGGTCACCAGGGCAACCGCTGGAGGGAAGGTCGCGTGCTTGTGCCGCACAGCAACAAGCCCTATCAGGTAAATAAAAATCCCTAAGGGTTTATTTTTTTAAAGAAATAAAAAAAAGCCTGTTGCTTATATATCTGTGGTCTCTCCTCTAAGGTGGTGATCGAAGGTCTGGTGGAGAAAAGAAGCTGGGGGGACATTGCTGTGGACGACATCAAGGTTCTCCATGGGCTCAGCACAATGGACTGTAAAGGTGAGGCTTTATCTGGAACAGGGCTACACAGACCTGGCTGTTTATTTCCCCTCAGCGCTGAATTTAATTCCCCTTATTTGCAGATCCTGACGTGCCCACTGAGCCGATGCCACCAGAGGACGGCATCAATGAAATCCGTAAGTCGTTACCTTACGTCATCCGTTTCAAATAAGCCTTTCCTCATCTTCAAACGCCTTCGTCGTTTATGTTTAATCTCATTTCCATTTGTGCCTCTCGCCCCCAGTCGAGGAAATCACAGAATACCCGGATTTCGTGGAGACCAACCAGATCAGCGGAGCGGGCAACATGCTGAAGACGCTCGACCCCATCCTCATCACCATAATCGCCATGTCGGCCCTCGGGGTCTTCCTGGGCGCCATCTGCGGCGTGGTCCTGTACTGCGCCTGCTCGCACGGAGGCATGTCGGACAGGAACTTATCGGCCCTGGAGAATTATAACTTTGAATTAGTGGACGGCGTCAAGCTAAAGAAAGACAAACTCAACGTACAGAACTCGTACTCAGAGGCGTGAGATGGGACAGAGCGCTTTCACAACATGACTGTAATTCAACGGGCAGGGCTCGCAGGAGACTGTCTCCAGACGCGTCCTCTTGACAAACCCGCGAGCAGTTGGGCTTTAAAAGACTGCCAACGCCCCCTCGACTCCCTGGACGAGGGACAGGTTCAGGAAAACCAATGGGAGGTTTGGACTGATCCACGCTTTTCTCAGGAGCTGCAGTAAAAAGAACCTACCAGTAGGGGACACTGTGTACAAATAAACTACAGAAAAAAAAAACAAAAACAAACAAATATGTACAGATGATTTAGATGATATTTTAATTTTCTATTTTGATTTTCATTCATTTTTACAATCGGATGCTGGTGTTGAGACCAATTTATTAATAATGTTTAAAGTATTTATCATTTTCTGGGAAAGAAAATATGTTTGTTTGTTTTTCGAAGTTCTCGAAGGCTGGCTCAAGTTTTTAAAGAGACGTATCGAAAAATTTAAAGGAACCATATCCGGCAAAGCTGTAGATTTGCCCCATGGTGTGGCATGCAGAGTGCGCCCATTAACCCGCCACCCTGAAACACGTACCCCTTTCCCCTTTTGACCCCTGTCGCTCTAAAATGAGGGTCCCATTCATGGCAATGTATGGTTCTGACAGTGCCTTTAGTACATTTCGGTTGGCCTCCTCTGTTGCCGATATGGGTGTTTTTTACTGTCCTGGGCTTAACTTATGATGACAGGAAAACAGGGGCACACAAACTTCTGAATATAAACCGTTTATCACAGCGCTTTGTTTTTTGTTTTTTTTTGTTTGTTTTTTTTCTTCTTGTTTTTCTGTCCAAAAACCCACACACTGTAAATAAGTTTTAATATATTTTATTGTCCTTTTTAAAGAAAGTAAAAAGGAAAAAAAAAAGCTACAGTATCCCTTTTTTTATTTTTCACGGGTTTTGTTTTTTGTGCGTATGTGTGTGTGTGTAAATACAATCTCCTGACTGTTTTGTGGAAGGTGCAGTGTTACTTTTTAGTTCGCGTTTGCTCAGGCAAGCAAGGCTCGTGTGGTGCTGGTGTCACAGCGGCGATATCAATGTGCATTCAAGCCATCTGTCACCGAAACATCCGCCCCTTCACGAGTGGATCGAAAGCTGCACAATTGAAAAAAAAAAAGAGAGAGAAAAGAAAAGAACTAATCTCTCATAACTTCATCTGCTGTAAGTTTAGCTGGACGCTAGAATATATTCAGAAAGCTTCGAACGTGATGGCGGAAGAGGTTGTACAAAATATATTACCAGCATACCAAAAAAAACAAAAAAAACACAAAAATACAAACCACCAATCATCTTCGCTTTGCTTCAGAGGCTTACACGACTAACCCTGTAACCATCACTGTGGATTGTTCAGTGAAGAAGTGCTATCTGGACAATGCAGCTTGAATGCACTTTGTTTCTGATCCCCTCTGACCCCGACCTGTTACGGGGAAGGGGTCAACACACTAAACTGACGAATGGTGCTATCAGTAACTTAGCTGGACACACGATGAACCCAGTTTGTATTATTGTTCCACACATGCTGTAGCTGTAGCTTCAAAAGGCCTGCCCAGGCCGCAAAGAGTTTTAACGTGTCTCACGTGTAGCAGCCATAATGTTGTGATGTCAGAGCTGATGTCATGAGGACGGGACGCTGGCACGGCCGAGGGGGATCTAAGTGGCATCACCTGAATCAGGTCACCTGGCCTCCCTTCGTGGCTTTACCAAAGGATGGTTGCCCCTCTGCTGGAGGGGGTTCTCACCAACACACAAAATACAATAAGACAGTTCATCAACCGCCCACTCAAGGACCGACTGCTTGCAGGACACTTGTAGAGGAGTAATGTGTCTGTTTTTCTATCTCTTTTTAAGCTCAAAAGACGTGCAAATGTCACCACGATGTGAACTCTTTGAATCTCTGCTGAGACTCTTTGTTTGCAGATATGAACAGATCCCATCAATACACATTCGAGTGGGATGAGAACTTTGCTTCAGACTGACAACATCAGGACACAAGGGCCACAACGGCCACCTCCCACCCTACCCCACCCCCCGGACTCAATGGTGGTCCCCCCCCCAACCACCACCACAATATCAAACAATCAAAAAAAGAAACTCGATCCCGTTGAGGGTGATCGTCTTTTTACATCCGTGTGCTTTGTATGTCGTGCCGTGGTGAACACATTCTCAGCTCGCTCATCGTCTCCAACCCAGCTACCCCCCCTCCCGCCCCGCCCCCCCCACCCCACCTCTCACGCCTCGGGCCCCTCCACACCATCTCCCGCGCTTTCAGCTACGAGGGGGGGGCCCCCGCATCTGCAGCAGCTAGAGGAAAAAGGATACTGTAGCGTGGACTCAAAACCAACAATGTTGCACTGACAAATATATTTAAGAGGTTTATGTGTTTATAGCGTTCATTTGCAAAAAAAAAAAAAGTCCAAAACACAAAAAACTCGTGTTCATTTTCTTTAATCTTTTTTTTATATATATATATATAAATATATATATAGTTTCAGATTATGTGATATAATTCTGAAATGTAAAATAATACCGAGATGTTTTCATTATTGAAAAAGGCATAATAGATTTTTCAACAGCCCCTGCCCCCTGCATTTACATGGCATATTAACGCTTCGTTTTGTACTGTCATTCGACTTTTGTGCAGACTTTTTTGTTTTGTACAAGAACAAGAAAAAATACAACTTTTATTTTCAATACTGCTTCTGTAATTTGCTGTTGTAGGGAAAAAAAATGAATAAACAGCAAAGGCCTTAAAAAGAAAGAGACGGGTGATTGCTTTTTATTTGTGTGTGTGTGTGTGTGTGTGTGTGTGTGTGATGCAGAGTTGGAAGTTTTTTTTTTTTTTTTATATTTTCTCATTTCTTACCGAGATCTACATCGCAGGCAGCTCTTTGAAACATCTGTTTCTTGCATCAAAGCAATGTGAACGCACTGTCACAGCGAGACAGGGATGTAAACAGGAACCTTCCGTCTCCGGCTCACAGACTTCACTTCCCAAAGATACAATAAAAAGGTTTCTCCTTGTGGAGAAGGTTGTGCTTTTATTTATCGGTTTGAAGTCAATGCAGAGCAGAGGTTTCACTTGTGTCTGTTCCTCGGAGCAGATGGAAGCAATTCCAGAGATGTCTTCAAATGTGAATCTCCACCTTCGCTGGAGCAGTAAACAGTGGTGGAAATGATGGCAGAGGGCGAAGGGCGGTGCACTGACCACTAATGAGAAGCTGAGGGGAGCTGCACTCAGTCACTCAGCTGTTTTTTGATGTCGGCCTGTCATTAGGTGAAAATCAACAGCAATCATTCTCAAAGACTTTTTCTTCTTCTTGCAGTAAGATCAAATCCTAATCTGTTTGTGTGTGTGTGTGATTTCAGCTGGGGGCATTAAGAGGAAACAAGCCCGAGCGCGGTGGATGATAATTTGTTTATTTACGGTTTAATTTGCATTCAGCCTGAACGTGAAGCGAAGGAACGTCATTGGTTATTTGTGATCATTAATGTCTTCCAGCAGGAGCACATCCTTGATAAATAGCAGCGATTCTGTGACCTTATCATCGCAAACAAGCAAATTAAACTCCTAATATCATTTGGCTGCTCTATCCTTCACGCACAATTAACCGCGAGAGATTTGTAACCAAGCAACATAACCAGATCCCGCTCCTGAAACTACTTCAACCAATATTATTATAAAGCAGCACTTACCATTAACTCATTAATCAGAGAGCAAGAGACATCATCAGGCACTTACTGCAGATTTTCTAAGCTCAATGTGAGCTACAATACACCCACACATTCACTTAATTATCAGCACAACTTGACTTTAAAAGCCGCTGCCTCAGTATGTTATTTTTAAAGCTGTGGATTGAGTCTTAAGGGGAGACTTTACAGCCAGAAATATTGTTAATCTGATCAAATAATTGTTTTTAGTTTTGCTTCCACAATATTCCTATTTCAGTCTTTGTGGAAATAAAATTACAATATACGCCGACCAGGCAAAACATTATGACCATCATCCGAACAGTAGGATTATGTATTAGACCTACAAAATATTATGAAGGTGGTCACAATGTTATGCAAGACTGATATATATGCAAGTAGGTTTTTCATAGCATATTTACTCGTTTGGACATTCAATGATGGAATTTTCACGATAAAATCTGTTTTAGACTTTCTAGTTTTATTCCCGTTGACATTGTGAAAGTTTTTCCTGAGGAGTCTGATCATCCCTCATCCACGGTCTGATTTATTTAACACTTTGCTCCTAACTACATGGTGAAAATTGATTTTCTCTTGCAACTCGAGACATTTTCTGGCTGATAGAGTCAGAGATTTCTAAAATTCTGTCTGAAAGAAACCTTCGGAGCCTCTGCTCCTCTCTTTTTCCGTGTCTGCCCAGCCAGCTTCAAGTAGATGGGTCTTCCCTTGTGATTACAGTTTAATTTTTCCTCCTGCTCAAAGAAAGTTTTTCACTGCAACTATCACCTCTGATAAAAACTGGCCTCATTTTCATGTTTGTACTTACAATTATTAATAATAATTGTCTTAATCAACCAGTTTAATGAGCTTATCTATCAGTCAAAACATTTCTCCCGTTCACCTCATCATGTCTGATGAGCCGTTGGACCTGAGGTGATAATTATTAATAATACACGAATAGAGGATCCTCAGCTCATCATCTTGTAATAACTCATCAGGTCTGCAGATGTGAATGTCATTCGGTTGTAAATTAACAGATTCTGGTCCAGATGCGGCGCAGCTGTTTCCCAATTCAAAGAGTTCACATGAAAAACTAAAAGCTCAGATTTACGACAGGCTCACAGCTGATCCGTGGAGCATTAAATGGTGTTTCAGTGCAATTAATAAAGTTTTAAACTTATTAACCTCTCACTTGAATCATCCAAACTTGGCCAAGGAAAACAGCAGTGGCATGCCACGAGTTATGAAGACTGTAGTTTTCTGTTTTGCCACTTGGTGGCTCTGTGGAGCAACATGTATGTTTGTTTTAACTGATCAAGAAACTGCACCTGAAATCCAATATTAATACAGTTTAACAACACAGTGTCTATACATAGCAAACATATTTAATACATGATGACCACATAGTTCTTAAATATATATCAAACACAAAAGAGCTCTTTGACATAACAGTCACATCGATCACATCATAATACCCTTAAAATGATCTACAGAAATGACATAATTTTTTTCAAGAAAGCACATTTTATTGCCATAGAAACAGTCATTCATGCAAACACAGTGGAAATACATGCATACTCAGATACACCTACATATTTGCATGCATTACCACAGGTTACACTTAAATAGAACACAAGCATGTTAATATAAAAACTAACACATGTGTTTAAGCTACTACAAGGGAAAAATGCTTTATTTGTTACAAAAATAATACTATCAAACAATAATCAGGACCTATAATAAGCTAACAATAACATGTTTTTATACATTTGTACCTGTGGCTGCAGTGATTGAAACACACCACAAGGGGGCTCCAGAATTCAAAAAAGGAAGTTACACTAGATTAGATTAGAGTCTTTATTGTCATTGCACGGTAGCATATAACAATATACATTGCACAACGAAATTTTAATATTATATTATATTATATTATAAACTCCATGTAATGCTGGTATATTATACATACACTGTGGCTCACACAATAACTCAACTTTTTAAAGTTCTTTTAATATCATATCATATCAAATATTACATAAAATGTCATAAAATAATTAATAGTGTTCTGTCAGAAATAGAGGAATGTTGAGTTAAACACCTGCATGTTTTTATACTGCTAAGACTGTTAAATGTATTTGAATTGATCGCAGATTTAAAATTACTGAGCTAGTACCAGAGCAATTAACAACATACAGTAAAAATACACAGGAATGTGTAGATGACATTGGCTTAGCAGATTAAACTTTTCACCCTTCTTGAGAGGTCTGCTGGAGCACAGATAAAGAGCTGCATTCTCTGGCAAACGCTCCCTGAAGTCTAAACAGGATCCAAGGGTCTTCCGGCCTAATAGTTAGTTTTCTCTCGCATTTTTTCCACTATGTCTGGGGCAGAAATCGCTTTCCACTAAGTTTAAAGCAAATAAATAACAGCCCCGGGTTGATTATTTTCTCTAAAACCGATCCAAATGCAGAAGAGTTGGTGGCTCAGAGTGCTTAATATGGTCTTTAGTGCTGTAGGGGAAAAAATAACATTTTTATTTGTCTTTTCCAAAAATTATGCATTTAATGAAATTTAAAGCTCCACTGTGTGGTCCTCGGTGCAAACAATACACCCCCGTTTAAAAACATGGATCAGGAGAATTAAAAACAAAAGTTAAAGGGGAGTGGAGGAAAATGCTTTTGGAGACACATACAGTTACTAGATTTTATTTGATTTTGTTCTGCGATATAGAGGCAAAGTCATGATGTGACTTGTTCTGTGGGTTGGAATGGATTAATTGATTATGTATTTTGTGTATTTATGAAATCACCAAAGTATATAACTGGTGTGTAATTGCTAAGATATCAGCAGCTTTTTTTTCAGCTTTTGTTCCAGTGTTCAGGTTATGACTATGATGATGATGATGATGATGATGATGATGATGATGATGATGATGATGATGATGGGAATAATGATGACAGGCACTTAAATGAAGTCAGAGACTAATGTAATATTAGATAGACAGGTTGGCAGCATTTGTATAAATAGGTGCTTATGTGAATAGGTAGGGGTGGGGGGGGGGGGACTTTTTGAGGTGACGTAAGCGGGGGGGACAAGTTATCAAAAAAAACAGGAACGCAAGGACGCATTCGCCTTCAAAATAAAAGTGTATTAACGATTGTATAAAGCACGAACAACAGGTGACAAAGATAGTAGATGTAGATGTTGTATATATATGTAGATGTATATGTGTATGTGTGTGTGTGTGTGTGTGTGTGTGTGTATACACACACATTTATTTATATACACAAAGTATTTTCTGCTATTTTATTGTATTCCATTTTTATGTAAACTTTAACAATCTATCTATCTATCTATCTATCTATCTATCTATCTATCTATCTATCTATCTATCTATCTATCGTCGTCTACTACCTCTTACCTCATTAGGGTGTCTGTGAAGGTTCTCGGTCATCCAGGTCATGGTAGCTTCTTCAGTTCTGAACTGAAAAAGTTACTCGGATGAGTGGCGAAACGTCTTCAAGAAATTCTACAAGTCCAGCTGACCTTATTCAACGCTTTTTTGGAGAACCTCACTAGGGTGGCGGGGGTTGCTGGAGCCTATCCCAGCGGTCATCGGGGAGAGGCAGGGTACACCTCGCCAGGCTATAGCAGGGCTAACACACAGACAAACAACCATTCGTACTCACACTCACACCTACGGTCACTTTACAGTCACCAGTCAACCTAAGGGGGGACGGAGGAAACCCGGAGAAAGCCCACACAGACACAGTAAGAACATGCATCTCCACCCAGAAAGGCCCGAGCTGCTATCTATCTATTAGTTTTATATTTAATACAGCCTTTCTGCAAGTACACGCACCTTTAAAACTACACATATCATGATATAAGAAACGTGTGGTGTTTTAGCATAATTTAAAACACGTTTTAATATATATATTTTTATTATTATTATTATTTTTTAAAGACACTCCTTTGAAGCATTTTTTTCTATTTATTGTTTATCATTTATTTCGTGAAACCCGGATCTTATTTTGAAGGCTATAACGGGAAGCAGCCGCGTGCTCTCGGTGAGGTCCGAACCGAAGCTGCGTGCCTCCCTCTGTCTCCTCTCTGCCTCCGCTTTCCTCCACTTCAGACCGAGGAGAAGAGGTGAGCCTGTGAGCCGCTGCAGCTTTACCGTTTCCTTTTTTCTCCAGCTTTTGAACTGTTCGCCCCGTCTGGTTTCGGCAAGACACGGCGTTTAAAGTGTTTCTGTGCGAAGGGGAAGCTGGAGGAGGAATGAGAAATCTCCTGTGACTTTTCCGTGGAGAAAGTGGCCCCCGGTGCCAACAGGGCAGAGTGACTGTCATCCCATCGGTCCGCTGCTGTATGTGGCCTCGGAAATAACAGCACCAAGGTAAACCATGACATTTATCACAATCAACTCAAAGAAGAACGACGTTTTATAGTGTAGTAATTATATCTTTTCTTTTTTCCTTTTTCATTCTTTCTTTCTTTTTTTTTAGATTTAGTAACATTGTGTTTTTCTATTGCTTCATGACATGTAAATTGTTTTTTTTTTCAGATGTTATGTTGAACTGTCATTTATTTATTTGTATTTTTTATTTATTTATTTTTTTTGTATTATATAGTTTCACAACAAATAGTTCACGCTTGAAAATTAAAGTAGTTTGTGATGTAGTTCTCCACTACCAGAGCAGATGCAACAGGCCGTTGTTGCACCTCCGAAACGTGGATGGTCATATGAACAGGCTTCAAAAAGTGGTCTCACATGATTTGTGTTAGTTGCTACACATGAGATGCTGACAGCCGGGGGCGGAAGAGCTTAATGTAAAGTTTAACACTCTTTTGGATGTCCCAAAGAGACAGACGACTGTTTGATTCTAGGCTGAGGACTGGATGAACTGAGAGACATCAGGTCACACAGAGTAGCTTTCTGCCAGAGACTAACAGCCGCTGCTTATTATTGACCATGAGGTGCGTGATTGACAGGCCTCACGGCTTCCATGGATTGGATGAAAGGGGGCGGACGGGAGGATAAATGCAGCTGAGCACGCTCTGACTCCTTCAAGTGTGGATGCAGGAGTTTAATCAAGGAAATGGAGGCAGGAAGAGATGCAAGGACAAAAAGGACTGAGGAAGGAGACCGGGGGGAGGGGGTGGGGGGGGGGTCTAATTGAGGAGGAGGGTATATGTAGGGCGGTTGAAAGACGGTAGCCAGTGGCCGTCCCCTGAATGAATGTGACCTCAGGACCCCCCATGGGCGCCACAGCTGCTGCCGGCTCCCACCTGATTTACGAGAACCACATCCAGGCCTTTTTTTTTTTTCTGCACATGTGACATTTCTCATGACTGTGTTGGTTTGTCTCTTGTACCGGTGAATGACATGCGTCGCATGCCCCGACGGAAGTGACGAATGCGCCTCCTGTGATTTGCCGTGCTGGCTTTGGGAGAGGAGACACACATGCTTTGTGCCTTTGGGCAGGGTCTCTGGCTCTGAGGCGTAAAGTGGCACAACCAATCTTCTGTTTATAGCCATTTACCTCCACGCTCATACAACACTTTCACCGCAACGTGAAAGTTTGAAAGCAGGTCGAGGTCCCAGAAGAGCTGTTATCCATGATTTGTTAGCAGCGACCCACCTCGGCAGCCTTTTCCTACATCCTGAAAGTTTCCAATACCATAAGGCTGCTCCAAGCCCAGTTAGATTAAAGCATCTTTCTACACAATATGTCTCGGTGCTTGTGTTCCGTTCCATTCTTCTGGATATTATTTTTGGCCCAGATTTGTCTATTTTTGCAGCTAGATTGCCGGGTGGGCCTAACTCTCGGTTTTGGTTTGCGCTTCCCTTCCCTATCCGCTCTTTCCCCTCCACAGTGAGCTCAAATGCCGTTCTGGGATTTTTTTTATTTTTTTTTAGAAGAGGAAAAGAAGAAGGGGGTGGCTCCTTTTCTAAAAACAGCCTCCCAAACACCAAGAAGGAATGGCGTGGTTAAACATGACCTCCGCTCGCTAAGGTTCGCCGAGAATATGAAGCTAAACATGTTGTGTTGGTTGTAAATAGTAGCAGACGTTTGCGGGATCCGAGATGTGTCATGCAGCGTTTATTATTGTGACAGTTTATGAAGTTTTAACTGCGGGGAAGAGGAGGAATTCTTACGGGGCTTTCATTCACTGGGGTTTCAAAGGGTTCGTGTTTAGAAATGTGGCTTCATTCACGAAAATGAGGCCCGGTAGGAGATTACGCTGGTGGAAATTATAGTGGAAAATAGGTGCAGGGTATCGAACCTAAATACCGTGCTGTTGATACTAGCTGCCTTTGTGGTGAAAGTATGAAACAGAAATCGTCACCCGGACTCAAACTTGGGTGCAGAGTTTGCATCTACATGGAAAATGTCCTTAACCGCTCAGTCCAACAAGACACACTTTATTTACGCTCTCTTTCAACAGACAGTATCTGTTTTAAATCAGATGATTTTTCCCCTTTTATAGACAAACGTCTTGTTCTTTTGTTAAATGGAAAAAGTGAAAAAAAGAGAAAAAAAAATCCCAGTTTTAGTATTTCGAAAGAGGTGCAGTCTGCGGTATTTGTACTAAATCTCAAGTGTGGTTGTAGGGGCATCCAAGAATATTATGGCAGTTGTTCATGCCCAGAGTAATCAATACACCAGTCAGACATAACATTATGACCACCTCCCTAATGTTGTGTACGTCTCCCTTGTTGCCTCTGAAACAGCTGTGACTCATCAGAGAATGGACATGGGCCTTCTGAGGGTGTCCTGTGGCTCCTGTGGGTGGAGGGGAGGGGCCTCTGTGGACCATCCCACAGATACTTGAGTATCGGTTTAAGATCTAGTGAATTTGGAGGCCAGGTCAACACCTTGTTCTGTTCTTCATGTTGTTTTGAGCTGTTGAGTTGTGTGTGTGTCTGTGTCAGGCTGCATCCTGCTGGGGATGGCTGCTGCCATCAAAGAGTGTCATTGGTATGGGGTGGGGGTGTCTGGTCTGGTCTTGGTGGGTGCTACACGTCTAAGTAACATCCACATAAATGCCAGGTCCATAGATTTTCCCAGCAGAACATTGAATTGTCACGAGACTATCAATGCTAATGTTGTGGCTGATCGGTGTATAATGTTTGCTAAACCCGTCATTGATTGGGAAAAAGCACATCTCTCTGTATTAATGGAAGGTCATAAACTCAGAACTCATAATTGATAGTTGAGAGAGACAGGAAGTGATGGGGAAGGAACTCTTGACAAATGCACAGGCTGGAATCAAAACTGCGTCAGTGCAAACAAAAACAAAATGACAGATTTTATGATTTAGTTATGCTTCACCTCTCTATATGCATGTCCCTTCCTCATATGCATCAACATAAAATTTCTGTTCAATGTGATGTTGACAACTCGGTGTTTCCTGGCCCACAGATACGCCACAGACGGTGGAAGATAATGTTTGTTCTAACGCCCTGTGAACTGTGTGAGGTTTGAAGAACTTTGCAGAGTGTAACAAGTCACCTCCCCTGTCATCAACAAATATACCTACTCGCTTACATTCATCACCAGCTTAGTGAAGTTTAGAGACACCAGTTTTTAAGTGTGTATAGCAGAGAAAATTTAAGCCTTCAACTCTTATTCTTATTAAGAAATTCAACAGACTTTTAACAGAGGCTAAAGAGCAGGATGTTTCAGTTTGTGGCCCCTCACCGAGCACCAAGAATGAAGCATGACAGATATTCCTTTACTGTTCCCACGAGGAAATGCACGTAACTGTGGAGTGCTTACTGTTCCAGCTCTGCCCTGCTTTCGCTCCTGTGGTAGCGGAAACAGGGGCCCTCTAGTTTAAGTGTGAATTCTGGGGTCCTAATGAAAGACATCTGAGTGTCATTAATGTGCCAGTTTTTTGAGCGCGAGGGCCTCAGCGGTAACACGGTGGAGTGGAGTGGAGGGGTCCACAGCTGGCCCATTGCAGGGTTAAAATTAGATTAAGACCAAACTTGGATTTTGAGCTGTGAAAAACAGAACAGATACGTAGTTAGCAGGAAGGTCTTGTGACATTTGTTGACAGCTTTTCTGCTACTGTTCTCACATTTTCACGTTTACTTTGTGGTTGAGGTAGAAATTTCACAATTTTTGTTCAATTGCCTTCAGTTTGGAACAACTTCCCAAGGTACCTGTAAGGTTTCATCCAGCTCAGGCCTTTTTGGTGCCTCTTAATAGCTTGCATCACATCATTGTATCGTTTGTGCTGAAATGAATTGTATCCTCCCTGTCGTTCAACTCGGAATTGCAACATCAACCTCGGCCTGTGGACGTGACCTCTTTTTAGCAGACAGTTCGTCTCAGAGTAGCAGGGTCTCTTCTCCAGCAGACTGACTGTTGGAAGCATTGGCTCTGGAGAAACAGTGTTTATTCTAGTCTCCATCCCAACAGACCGTGCATTAATCACTACGCAGCTGCAGACATTTGTCAGAGACTGCAGGCCGCTGTCATGTATCTAAATGATTCCTCTCATTGTTGCAGCAGCACAGGTGCCGCTCTGATTTTTGTAGATCGTCCCAGAGATTCAATATCGGCGTTCGCCGTTTGTTAATGTCCAGTTCGGTGCATTGGCCGCGTTGCTGACATCGTCTAAAGCCGATTCCAGGCTCTTTTAGCTACTCCCAGAGCTCGGATTACAGCGATGGCCTGGTTTTAGGCTCAGATCAGACACGCTTGGTTCACACAGACAATATGCTGCCGTTTTGGCAGCTCACAACATTTTTAACTCTTCGTTTTCGAGGCGGACTACTCCCATTTTTCATTTCTCCCCTGTATATCTTGCCTTCTTTTTCCCTCTGGATAGCAAATATGTCACTTTCATGGCTTCACAGGGGAAGTTTGGCTGCTTTCCAGGCGTCCTGATGCATGCTTCCTGTGTGATCGAGCCGAGCTTCCTGTGTTTCAGCAAAGGAAGAGCAGACTCAGCAAAAACATGGAGCTTGGTGAGGCTTACTGTACATCAGCTTCCAGCTCCGCATACTGAGCCCAGAGCTCACGTAGTCACAGCCAGGCAACCCCTCACGATTCCCAAAAGCAGTCCAGGTTTAAGTCTGCTGCTGCTTAGTGGTGAGAACTTACCTTCTCAAGATTCACTTTTATAGGAATAGCGTAAACGGTAAAACAGATGGTTTTCTAAAAAAGAAAGATTTTGCAGATGTTTGCGGAAGTCTTGTCCATTGCCATCATCCCACCCCTTAATTCATCAGCAGTAGCACTAGATAAGAATGACACAGGATGTGTGGTGACACACCGTTTGTACCGCAAACTACTGTAGTGAACCGGATTACATTTATTCTACCTTTTGGAGTGACTGCGGAGGCCATGTGGGGAGGACAAGTTCGAAATAACTTGTTAGCGCTGCACGGCTATTTTCAACACAACACCAGAGCCATGAACAGCGATATGGGCTTGGCCCTTTTCCAAGGGTTATGGACTTGTTGTACTCCGCTGCTATGGGACGATGTGATTAGACATGAACCCTGTTCAGTGTGAATGTATTTTGGCTTGTGCTGAAGTGTTATAGATTTGTGACTGGAAACGTTAGAAAGTTTAAAACCCCCCCTCTCAAGAAATGTATCTTTAGCCTCTGTCACACACACAAGGGGAATGTTGGCAGGCTTCTAGGCAACATATGTGGCTAAGGGTTTTGTGTGAGAAGCAGAACAGCATTTTTAAGGCCAGCAACAAGCTCTCTGTTGAACTCCTTATAAAACAGGAATATAGTCTGTAGCTACCACCCTTATTACTCTATCACAGTGTGCATAATTATGGGTGTAAAGGGACGACCATTACTGCTACTATAACCTGCTTCAAATACCCGAAACACTATTTTAGTATGTCCTTTAGTCAATCCTTTAACCAGAAACACAAAAGTACTTTTTCTAATTCGCTGATGTGTCATCATTTAAGCATTTAGTCTTCCTGTTTCTCATGAACAATGAGCCACATAAGCACTAAAACACTCGGTGCACTGGTCCATGGAATCCACAACTGTACTCCAGTTTTGTCATGATTTGGTAGATTGCTGATCGTTTCTTTTCAAAGAAGGAAAATGTTCAAAAGCGCGTCCTTGACCGTAATAAATAAAAGTGACACAAGAGCTACAGCATACAGTAAGAATTCACTCTGGCCGGCTGATCTCAGTTGTACGGTTAAAAAAAAAAAAGTAAAGTAATGGCTTGGATCACTAGACGTCCCAAATAAAGAAAGTCTCTTGCCTAACACAGCGTCAAGTTCAGAATAGTTCGGAAAATACACTTAATGTAGTTTTACTCTACTATTAAACACGCCGCTGAATTCAGTACATTGAGATATTTAAAGTAAATACACATATCAGGCCTAACATTATGTCCACCTTCCTGATGTTGTGTAGGTCACCCTTGTGTCTCCAAAGTTGTAAGTCATCAGAGAATGGACTTGGGCCTTCTGAGGGTGTCTTACAGATACCTACAGATACCTCAACAGTTTGGCATATAGGGAATTTGGCTGCCAGGACCAAACGTTTCACAGCAGAACATCTCCAGTCAATCGTCATAATGTCATGACTCATTGGTGTATATTAAAGGTACAAAGAAATATTACAGACTGTATCAAGAGACAAGCTAAGTACTACAACTACTTATATAAATAACTAGAGCTTGGTGAAAAACCAAAGTGGTTGTTGGTGAAGTCAGATGTGGTTGTTTTAGGACTGTTTTAATGTAAACTGGTTAAAGAAATGCGAGTGATCTTTGCAGTGTTGAAAAAAGTTTGTCATTCAGATTCTCCAGCTTCCGTTAAAATTCTCATGTAGCCTGTTGCAGTTTTGACGCAAATGTGACTACACCATTGACAGTCTGTAAAGGCGAGGGTCATCATAGCTTAGTTCTCTGTGTGGCACCTTTTTTTTAAGAAACCACAGTGACACTAGCAGCAGCTTCATTAGTTACTTCCTCTGCATTACTGGCACGAATCACTTTAGTTTGCAGGTAATTGGTAATTGATAGTTCACAGAGCTGAGACTGAGTATAGTACAACAGTAGTTTGGCAACATGTCCTGTGAGCAGCTGTGTTTCTTTGCTACATTCTGTTTTTTTACTTCACCTTTAACTTGTCTCTGAATGACTCTTGCAGACTATTCGGTTTGTGCATTTCAGTAGCCGAACTGATACAGTATGTTCCTTCTGGGGTGATGTGAGGTCTATTTTTTTTTCTCTAGCCAATGCTGAAAGCAGAAGTGAGGCAACCTTTCGCTAAAGGAACACACAGCAACCTTGAGAAGGCTATTTCTGTGAAACCGACGTCACCCAAGTTGTTTTGTTGGCTTTCTGCACCATTTTCCTGCAGCTGTCGCTTCAAGACGAAGTGCAGCAGAAGTTGAGTGCTCTTGCTCCGTGTAATGCTTCATTACCGGAGTGTGTCATAAGTTTTCATTAGCGTGAAGGTGTTCATTTTTTGTATCTTATCTTTTGTAACATGCATAGGTTGTTAGATAATAGTCACAGCCTATTTTCCATTTTCTGACAACATGAAAACAGAAAAAGAAGTAGGAAATAGTGGGAAAAAAACTGTAGGAATGGCAGACTGACAGATGGATATGATGGAAAACCACTGGGATCCTTATATTTGCTCCCTTGTTCCACTCCAGCAACTGTTCACTACAATTATTCTTCGTGCGATTTTCCATTTCTTGAAGCTGCGTCTATGGTGGAATAGTATTAGAACTGGAATTTTGACGTAACCTGGAAACTATGTTCATATTTCTTGTCATCATTTGTCCTTCCGTGTCCATCACCTTGAGTATTTTTCTTTCTCCCCCCCTTTTTTTTTTCTTGTGTGGAAAATTCACATTTCAAACTGAACAGGATTGTGTGCACATATCGGTGTCCTTGGAGCAAAGAACCACTAAGAGATAAAAGGCACCGCCGTCTGTCTCATTAGTATTATTTATCACACAGAGGGACTTTGACTAGAGAGAGGGGACGGTGAGTGGGAGCACTTTAAAGATCAGACCCTCTGTCGCGGTCTCAGAAGGCATCCTGATTCATTGCTTTTGTCTGGTATGAGAGGGTCCTCCGGATGACGGTGGGGGGGGGTGGACTGAGACACACAGACAGACACTGTTTGGTATTCTCCTTCAGTTCTGACCGGCGGCTTGTGCGTCTCAGAGCTCGGACGTGTTCCCCGTCTCTGCTCTGTTTGGAGGGTATGCGGAGTCAAAGGGGCCACTGGTTTGGCTCTGCTCACAGCGGAGGGAGTGAACTGAGCAATTGTGTGGGCGATAAGAGGGAGGAGGGGGAGGCAGAGGAAGAGAAAGAGAGTGGATGGGAGTATAGGATGCCAGAGATATGCCAACACTGGAGCGGCTGAACACACACTGGAATGTTTTAATGTAGTTTTAACCAAAGTCTGGATTGTTTAAGTCCTGAATATCTGTTTTTATTCGCTTAGTTGCCTTTACTACAAAAAACACCACTTACATTAAACGTCTTATTAAAGAGACATACTTTAGAAACGAAGAGGGGAGGATTCAGAGAGACTGAAGCGCTAACTCAGCAAAGGCAAAGGAGGTTTCAGATCTTTCCTTTCAGGCTACCCCTTTTCCCTCTGAGCTGTGCGCCGCCCTTTCCTGTTTTTCCTCCTTTTCCATTCCTTCCTTTTCACGGCCGTAGAAGAACGGCCATTCTCAGCAAGGAAAAGCACCCGGGCTTTCTGCTACAAAGAGCGCTGTGACTCTGAGCTGCCACCAGTTCTTTACTCTTTTTACAGCGCGTGCTTTAGTGCGTCTGGCTGTTTCCCTCCCTGACTCTGCTGGCTGTTATTCATGTCAGCTCCCGCTGTAGTAAGTACTTCTAAGCATTTACAAATGCGGCTCAATTTAAAGGAAAGTAAATCCACCCTTTCACAGCTCAGATGCTGCACGCCTCCGTTTAGCTGGGGGTTTGCACGCCACAGGTTGTCACAGAGGGGGCATTTAGACACACCAACTTTTTATACCGTATTTTATATGGTCTTTCAGTGGGTATCACCAGTTACCGGTGACTCATCAATGTCTAATAATTGTTTCCCAGTTAGAGACTGTATTAATAGCAACGAACATCGGGGGTGTCACAGCTCACGTTTCCCCCCAAAGTACAGTCCCCATATTACATGTTACTATCCTGGTCGGGGAGCGTTCAGTCCCTCAGGAATGCCTGAGAGGTTCTGCCCGTTTTAGTCACGCTCCTCAGTGTCTGCCATACATCACCCTCTCCTGCCACCTGATAGAGCTTCAGAGCCGCCATTAGTCACCGCTCAGGTGTGGGCGATGAGTTTCCAGGCACCGGAGAGCAAGATACATTGACAAATTTATTTATCCCGTGCTAAATTTGGTATCCAGTAATGTCATTACACGAGCACAGGAGGAATTACAGTCAGCACTCTGTGTGTCTGTGTGTGTGTACTGTATATATACGTATTTACGCTACCAGTCAGAGGTTTGGACACACCTTCTCATTCAATTCGTTGACAAAGTGTGTCCAAACCTTTGGTGGTGTATGTGCAATGTACATACAGTGTGTGTGCTGTTGTCTAAATGAGAACATCAGGAAATAGAATTAGAAGAATAACTCACATTTGTCTGTTTGTAAACTCAGACAAGAAACAGTCTGGAATTTATTTTATTCTCAGGCATTTGAGAAATCTGGTTGTTATGTAAACTTTCACATGCATACATTTGGAATTGTGATTCATATCTTTCACAAGAAAAATGTTAAAACTGATTATGAAAGTGTACTTAGTGGAGAATGCACATTTCAAACCTCATAAATCATTACCAGCGTTTACAGTGATGTTACTCAATGATACGAGGTAATGTGGTCTTGGCACTATCGCGCCTGCTCCATAAAATGATGTGTAGGGGCTTTTCAATGCACTGTGGTTCCTGGAACTCAGTTCTCCCTCAGAGGAGTGCAGTTGAAGGCTGCCGGTGAGAAATATGGTTCTTCCCGACTAAGCAACCATGACAATATGAAAACATGGACAAAACTTCCTGGGAAGTGAGATGTTTGATGAGGGGAAATGTGGAGCCAGGAGGTCATGTAAATGCTATGGCACGATCTATCTGTGCAGGTGTACTTCAAATCAACGTCAGACTGCACTGTCTCCCAATATTGATAAGGGTACATCTGCAACAATTAGTCAACTAAATAGTCATGCTGAACTGTTCTGGTTCCAACTCCAGATGTGAGCACTTGAGGATTGTTTGTGTTTTTTTTCTGACTCTAAACTGACTGTCTGGATTGTGAATAGTTTGAATCATACTTTATTTGCCCTTAAGACTGTAAATCTCAATTCAGTATTTTTAAGCAGATTACGTAACTTTGAAATAATAAGTAGATGTAGTTATTAAAATAACAATTATACTGTACATATTGCAGAGCAGTGGCAAAAATGAACCAAAGTAAGCTGTGAATGCGATCAGCAATAAATCCCACCCCTAGTCATTTATATTCATGTTTTCATTCATCTTAAAACTGCATTTTTATGAAATGTATTATAGTGCCAATGTTGACCAGATAACATTAGATTTTGTTGTCATTGCAAATGTTTTCTCGAGATGCACAAGTACAAGGCAACAAAATGTAGCTGGCATCTAGCCAGAAATGCAAAAGCAGTAAGTTCAGACTATTTACATATGTCCAGATCATTGACTGTATATACTATGGACAAACCCATCATGATGTCACCCATTGGATTCTGAGCCTCGAAAATGAAGCCCGAAGTGGGCGGAGACCACGGTCGCCATGTTGGCTGAGCTTTACTCCGCCCACACTCGGACACTCCAAATATGGACATGGGGGTCGTGATGGGCGGAGCTAAAGCAGAATGGATGTTGAGAATCGCCCCTTTCAAATCTCTGCTACCTGTTAGCTTAGACTACCACCAGTGGGAACGGCCTAAATTATGCAGAATTTTAAACCTTAATAAAAAAAATAAATGTACCAGTCTGTAAATATGTTTAATATTGCTGTTAAGTTGGGCTTTTTAACATGGTCTATGTTGAATGCTCCCTTTTAGAGCCATGGGCATGGGCTTCATCGCTCAGACCTGTTATCGCCTGGTCCAGATATACATATGAATTTAAGTTAAATTAAAACAGCTTTCCATTGTACACAATGACCATTGACAGCAGGATATATACAGAATAAAACTATGGCAATTACAGGAGAATATGACTCTGACACTCCTATAGTCTACTGCACAAGAGATTATGTGTGTCAATATGCTGTAGCTTTAAAGGAGCATAACATCCTGCTTTCTAACTTCAGCCATATATTTTATTGTATTTTTTTTTTTTAACTAAGCATTCCTCCGTGCAGCTGCTTAGCTTCACAGGATGGAAGACAACACGGTTATTTTTCTAACCTGACACCTCGCTGGAATTTTATAGCCTTAGTTTGCATTTGAATGATCCCTTGGCCCCGCATGCTGGAGCTGGAGTCTACGAAAACCCCAGCAAAAAGAGAAGAGTGTGTGTGTGTGTGTGTGTGTGTGTGTGTGTGTGTGTGTGTGTGTGTAGTGTGTGTGTGTGTGTGTGTGTGTGTGTATGTGGTTTCCGTACTACAGGAATGTGAACCTAGATTCCTTCAGTTTGAGGCTGGACTTTGAGTGAAATCTGTTGTTTTTGTGAATATTAACTCCCAATTTCTAGACCTGTTTCAAACATCTGTAATCCTTTAATTTTAGGAATATGTCGCCATCTAGATTGCCAGATGCTAGACGCCAACTAGATGTGGTTTGAGCATGAAAATAAAACATGCACACACTCCGTGCCGGTAACAAATTTGGTGTCCATGTCCAGCAGTTCAGAGTTTGGAGCCAGCAGATCTAATCTGGGGGGGCTGTAGACAGGCAGTCTGCTCCTGTGTGTCTATATAAACGGACACACTCACACAGGCAGTCAGGAATGCGTCAGTCAACACATCACACTGAACTGAACGGCAGAGCTTGCTTTACCACATTTAACAGAATGCTCTCTTTTAATGGAGCCCCTATGAATAGCCAGCAACAAACAGCGGTCAAAAAAAAATAATAGAAATGTTACGTCATGTCGTCTCTCACTGACCGTCTTCATTTCGACCCTCATTGACAGTATCCAAGTGTGGTCGGCGTTAGCTTCTGTGGAGATGGTCTTTGAAAATGACCATAGGTTTGTGATTTATGGTTGGGTGGGATATTGGCTTGCATTCCACGTCTTAATTAAATTCGGTACATGCTGATTCCTGGCTGGCCAGTGAACCTTTGTACAGCACCAACCAGCTACTGGATCTTTGTCTTTGGCTGTTGCTCACTGCAACTGACAATGAGTGGTGATAAGAATCTCAAAAGCATACCAGCGCTAACTAAATCTTTGGAAAAAGTCGATTTTATTGGCTCACATAAATATAATCTCAGCTCTGTTCTCATGACTTTCATTTCCATTAAGGCTGTAACCTCAAACCCAAGGAAGACTCAGGCAGTTTCATACTTCCAAGCAGCTTTACCTACATTATATTAGTTGGTGATAGATGGAAACTGGATTGATTGCAGTTAAAAACTTTGTACAGACGCTCTGTGTGAACGTCAACTTCTACCTTCTTTCACCACTATGTGCTAAGGAGTTTTTGACTATAATTAGATTTGCACAAAATTGTGATCACATATTCATGCTGCATATTTGATTTTCTTGATGAAATAGAAAGCAAACAAGTAAGCTGGTTTTCCACTTTAGTCTCTATCTATTCAATGGTTGTTCATGAAATTTGGAGCTGACATTCATGAAATCAGCAGGATAAATTGTTAATTACTTTGATCCCTTTAGTTTTCTTTTAACACCATTATCAGACCAAACTTTCACTATGTCCAGTTAAATGCCATATTAATGTAAAAACGCCGTCCCCTTAGCTGTAATTTACACTAAGGGCTAATCAGCAAATATACAAAACATCTGCATGTTAGCTCTGTTAGCGAGCTTTAGCTCAAAACAAACTACTTTTGCATTGATTAAACTTAACATCATCGAGAGGCCTCTATGGATCATCCCACAGATACTTGATCAGTTTGGGATCTAGTGAATTTATAGGCCAGGTCAACACCTTGTTCTGTTCTTCATGTTTTTGTTAATTGTTCCTAAAGCATTTTTGTGTGTACCTATGCCAGGCTGCATCCTGCTGGAGCTCTGCTATGGGGTGTAAGTGCCTGGTCTGGTCTAGATGGGTGGTACATGTCTAAACGTAACATCCACAAGAATACCAGGTCCAAAGGCTTTCCAGCAGAACACTGGGTTGTCACAAGATGGTCAGTGTTATTTATTTCTCCCGTCAGTGGTCAAAATGTTATGCCTGATTGTTCTAAGTACATCCTTGCATAGCCACAAGCAAAACTGTAAACTGTTAGCAAATCAGGCTTTTAGTGTAGAGAGGGGCCCTCCAGTCCTCTTATCATTAGTAAGTCATGAGCTTTGCATTAAGAGAAGGCCAAGATGCATTGACATGGTTGACCGAAGAGCCTGCAGTCAGACAGGGGATCAATACAAAGGACAGGAGAGGGGTTTACTCCAGGGAACTTGATGCTATTTACAGTAAAAGGGATTGTGGGGTAAAAGGCGGGTCAGTCCACGCCAAGGACAAGCTGCTGTGACCATGTCTGTGTAGAAATACACAAATACATGCATGTCGAAGTGGTCTGAATTGTATTAGCGGACCGTAAGCCTCTGACAGGCTGAGAATAGCCAAGCCCCCATCACTGGATAATTTATTACCTCCACTTATAACCAGGCCATTTACAGATTCAATCTGTCATCTCACTGACACTCATCCTCACTCCCCTGTACCCTTTGTCCTGGGAAATTATAAATTCAAGCGTTCGGGCCACCAAGCACAGTGGCTATCATTCTAAATAAAGACATCACAAATGGCATATCATTTTTCACTGATCACATCATCACATTTAAAAAAAAATTTTGTGTGTGTGTTTTCAGATGGACCTCAAGTTGATCTTGATATGTACGTTGCTGGGAGCTGTTTGTTACTGTAACGCTCAAAAAGGTAAGATTTCTTTGTTAGATCTCATTTTGTCAAAAAATATACTGTATTGATGTCATTTCATTATACAGCACACATATAGTTCATATCATTGAGTCCATCTTTCAAGAGGGTTCTGGCTATTTATGCTTACTACTTAATGAGGCCACTGACCAGCGCCAGCAGAGCTCCACCTCAGGATCACCAAGCATAGATTTTAAATGGAAAGGATGCAATATTCCGTCTCTGTCTCCAATTACCATCGAGCCGCACACTGTTCCAGATGAATTGATGCGTATTCACGGTGGGATTAACAGGGCTCTACTGCTGCTCCCTCTGACTCTTGTCTCTTTCGTTTTCCATCTAGAGGGGAATGAGTGCATCAATGCCAACGCGAAATACTGCGGGGAGTGCATCCAGGCTGGAGCCAAATGTGGCTGGTGTACAGAACCGGTATGTGAATCAAAGCTGTCAGCCATATTTGCTGCTGAGCAGTGTGGTTTGATGCCATTGTTGTTATGAGGCGTTTCATGACTTGCTTTGGATGGTGCTTAAAGCAAAATTACTGATTAACTTAATGATCTTTTTGGAGTTATTCATTATTTGTTTAGTTGATGAGATGTCAGCAGTTAATACCGTCAGCTCACTATACTGACTGACTGAGCTATTAAATATTCTTTGAAACGATTCCTACAGTGTCTTTAGTTTGGCCATCTCTGTCTTTTAAATGTATTTCAAACTCCATGGCAACCTCTATACCTCGATACTGTATGAGATACCACACAATGACATTATCAGGCTTTTTGTTTCAGAGTGAAGAAAAACACACATACAGAAATCCAAGAACTAATTTAATTTTTTTCAAGTCTATCCTGATGGATTTATTTCCTCTGATTTTTCCCGTGCTGCCGCTCTTAGGACTTCCTGCAACAAGGCGAGACCGTGTCGACCCGCTGTGATGAGCTGGAGTCTCTGATCAACAGGGGCTGTCCGAAGGACATGATTGAGAACCCACGCGGAGAACGGAAGGTCCTCAAGGACAAACCGGTGACCAATCGCAAGAAGGGAGCAGAGAAATTGAAGCCAGAGGACATCACCCAGATCCAGCCCCAGAAACTCAGACTCACCCTTCGATCTGGTGCGCACACATATTAATGACGTTGTTCTGAAGCTTCTCCTTATGTTTGTCACAGTGGCAGTTATTTTATTTGTGGTCCCTTTATGCAGGCGAGCCCCAGACTTTTAACTTGACGTTCAAACGAGCAGAAGATTATCCCATTGACCTGTACTACTTGATGGACCTGTCCTACTCCATGAAGGATGATCTGGAGAACGTCAAGAACCTGGGAACCAGTCTGATGCAGAAGATGGAGACGATCACCTCAGACTTCAAGATAGGTGAGGATTTTTAAAGCCATATTTTAGAAGTTTTGTCTGTAATAATGTAGTGTAATTAAGACTTTGCATGTGTTTAGGAGGAGCCAAGGATTTAACTGTCCTATGTTTGGACAACCTGCAGCGTGTCTTTAATTAAAAATCCCCACCCCACAGTCTTTTAAAAATATTTTGGGGTCTAGTTTGACAGGGTTTTTATAATATGTGATGCAGGGAGAAGACACTTGGACAAAGATATAGAATGAGGTGGAAGTTGTGGTATTTTGAAAACAACCTTAATCCAGTCACCTTACCAATCCTTTACGCAAGTAATCTATCGGCTTTCATCTTAACTCATTTGAAGTGAAACTCTGAACACAACTTTGTTTGAAAGGTTTTGGCTCCTTCGTGGAGAAGACAGTCATGCCTTACATCAGCACCACCCCGGCCAAGCTGCTCAACCCATGCACGGGCGACCAGAACTGCACAAGCCCGTTCAGCTTCAAGAACGTCCTGAAGCTCACAAGTGACGGCAAGAAGTTCAACACCCTGGTGGGCCAGCAGCACATCTCTGGAAACCTGGATTCTCCTGAGGGGGGCTTTGACGCCATCATGCAAGTGGCTGTGTGTGGGGTAAGAGCTTGAGTGTAGGAAATATTCACATTAAAGGTAATTTTCCCACCATTATGGCTCTAGCTTGGAGGGATTCAGCATCATTAAACGTGTTTATGTGCTCATGTGTGAAAAGGTATTTTATGAGTTCTTGGAGTTTACGGGGAGATTTCTGGATGCGGTGATAATTGAAAGACTGTGTGTCACATTTTATGCTACTCAAATACTTAATCAGAGTTTTTAGTGTCGGTATAAACTGATAGTAAAACAATTCTTTGCTAATAGCTCGATGATTTGTTTATTGCCATTCAACAGGAGCAGATAGGCTGGAGGAATGTGACTCGTCTGCTGGTGTTCTCCACTGATGCCGGCTTCCACTTTGCTGGAGATGGTAAACTGGGCGGCATCGTTCTGCCTAATGATGGAAAATGTCATTTGGAGAACAACATTTACACAATGAGCCACTATTATGTGAGTTGCTCAGCTGTCTCTGAATGTTTTGCTCTTTTAAACGGTTACTTTAAATGTGTCGTAAATATGACTGTTCTCCTCCATCTTCTTCTGAAGGACTATCCCTCCATTGCTCACCTGGTTCAAAAGCTGAGCGACAACAACATCCAGACTATATTTGCAGTCACAGAGGAGTTCCAGCCTGTTTACCAAGTATGTTCTTGATTTTTTTAGCATACTCTTCCTCATTCTTTTGTCTTGCATGCATGTGTGTGTTTGGAAGATGTCCACTGTGTAAAAACATCCAGCTGGGCTCAGGCATCTGTTGCAAGTTAATGGCAGCAGCCTCTTGAAGTTGTGATTGTTTCCTTCAGCCGAGATGTTGCCTTTTAGGCCAGTTTAACTGGGCTCTGTCCAAGTCTGGCGAGCTTTAGTCGGATGTTTGGTTCATTACTAGTCATCTCAGGCTGTGATAGAAAACGCTCACAAAATAATAGTTGACACTGTCGCTCTGTATCTAGGTGCTGTTGGGTGGTGTATTTGTGTATTACAGCTAAAACAACACCTTTACAATATTCATAAAAGTAAATATTTAAGATTTTGTGTTGCTAAAACTTTGTTCTTAAACTTTCTTTTCTTGTCAGGAGCTGAAAAATCTGATTCCAAAGTCTGCGGTGGGCACACTGTCTGCCAACTCAAGCAATGTAATCAACCTCATTATAAATGCCTACAATGTAAGTACACTGTTGGGACTGTTGACTTTATGAGCTCTTTTATAAAATTATCATTTGCTCACATGCGCCACATTAAAGCATTCAGCTTGTTGCTTTTCCCCAAACACATACTCTCATCTAATTCTCAGCTAAGCCTTTGTGTATCGTACACCGTCCATCCAGAGCTACCAGATGGCATTCCAGCGCAGAAACATTCATCTTATCTTTATTTTGGCAGTCTCTCTCGTCTGAGGTTATTCTGGAGAACAGCAAACTTCCAGAGGGAGTGACTATTGCGTACACGTCCCGCTGTAAGAATGGAGTCGTCAGCGAGGGTGAAAATGGACGGAAGTGCTCCAACATCTCCATTGGAGATGAGGTGAGATGGAGGAGGTTTATCTTTTTGTTGCTGCTGTGTTAGCACCTCAGTGAACCATTTCTAACCCTTTCTCCGAAATTCCTTAATTCTCTAGGTGACATTTAGCATCAGCGTGACATCTAAGGGCTGTCCAAAAAAAGGAAAGCCCGAGACTATCAAGATAAAGCCTCTGGGGTTCACAGAGGAGGTGGAGATTACCCTCCACTTCATCTGTGAGTGTGAGTGCCACAAGGACAGAATCGAGAACAGTGATCGCTGCCACTTTGGGAATGGGACCTATGAGTGTGGAGCCTGCAAGTAAGTCAGTTTGTATTTTGCAATGCATAGCACAGAAAGTGTCACTGTTCTTTTTTTTATAGCGCAGTCATGATCTCTCCATTTGCCCAGGTGTAATGAAGGCCGTGTTGGCAGACAGTGTGAGTGCAGCAGCAACGACGTGGCTACAGAGGACATGGACCGGACCTGCCGCAAAGACAATGGTACCGATATCTGCAGCAACAACGGAGACTGTGTCTGTGGCACGTGTGAGTGCAAGAAGAGAGACAACCCTGAGGAGAGGTACAGCGGCCAGTACTGCGAGTGTGACAACTTCAACTGTGACCGCTCTGGAAACAAACTTTGCGGAGGTCAGTATGTCGGTGCTACTGTCCTTTACATTTTTCAGCACTTAGTGCAGGTTGTTTAATGCATGATGTTTTTCTTTTCTTTTCATTCTTAAATTAAGGGCATGGACGCTGTGAGTGCAGAGTGTGCATCTGTGACCCCATGTGGAGCGGCACTGCTTGTGACTGTTCTGAGGACGAAACACCGTGTATGGCCAAAAACAAGCAGAAGTGCAACGGTAGAGGAGAGTGCATCTGTGGCACGTGCAAGTGTAATGACCCCAAATTCCAGGGACCCACATGTGAAACCTGCCCCACCTGTCCAGGAGTCTGCGCTGAACACAAGTAAGTCAGAAACTATGCATGTCCAAATATGTCTGTTGATTCATTTACTGCATTGCTTTGTAGACTGATCACACTACAAGAAATAGAGCAGTGACTCCTCAGGGTCAAAATTCAGCCAAAGCAAATCTGAGGCTGTGGGTATTTTCCAGAGTTACAGTGCAAAATTCCTTCTTTCTTTTCCCCTGGATTGTATTTCTTTCCTGAGACACAGCCGAGGGAGGTTTTCCTGACGGGACACAATACCAGGTGAAAACGGGGTCATATATCCATGGCCAAATCAAGACGTATTAGCTTTGGCTGAACTTAAAAATGTGTCTTCAAACTGTGGATTTTGAGACGGACTTAAAAAAACAGACTCTCACATATAAAGCTTTTCCTTTATGGCTCCCTTTGAGCTTTTTCATGATACACCTAAGTACCTTCTTAGTTTGAACCATAACAACCTAACCAATATAGGTAGATACTGGTAAAAACACAGGGCATGCCCTTTATGGCCTAGGAAACGTGCAGGATCCACAGTCGAAAGTAGTCCAGGTCTTCCTGTCTTCCCTCATTATTACTGGGCCTGTATGGCCAGAGTATGGGTCTTTGGAACCTTGCTCCAGCTGTGGTTGGGCTGAAAACAATTCAAATCAAGAGTGTGCTGGGATTTCAAATGCTGCATACGTCAGAACCCCTTGTTTTAAGCCAGCCTTTATGCAGTGGTTGGGAAAGGACTGTCTATATTCAAGGGTCTCTACATTAATAACAAATTTGCTACTGACTTCACTCTATTCCTTGAGACACTGTCCAACACAGCTGTTTTTATGACCATATCCTCAGACATCCCACCTCTAAACATCTGATCACACAATTTGTTGCTTTTTTCCCGCTGGCCACCTCTTCCTTTCGCATAAAAGTGGGGAACGGTAGACCTGCGCGGACTTTTCAGGTGAACCATGATCAAAAGGATTAGAGAGGATCAAATCATGCACGTCAAGACTCCGAGTCATTCAGTTTAAAGTCACTGATTGTTAGGCCGAACTGAACAGTATCTATCCCTCTGTTTTCTGCTATATGGGATAGGTGCAACTCAAGTCACGGGACCCCCGCTCATCTTTTCTGGGCCTGTCCCAAGCTTAGGAATTTCTGCGATGATATCTTCCATCTGCACAGAACAATATATAACAGACGGCTTGCTGTCTCTTAGTGATATCAGGTTGCTCCGACCAAATACTGACTCTCCCTCCGCTATTGCGGCAAGCTTTTACTGTATGTTTGGCATGGTTACTGCATGCTAAAAAACAATGTTAAATGGAATGCTTATTCAAGATATCTTAGTGTTTTATTGACTCTCTGTGACAGTATGTAGAGTGTGCACGTTGCCTTTGAACTTTCTAAATAAAATATATATAAAACAAAAAGATTTCATATCAGTAGGCATAGTCATCATTTGATTCAGTGTCACCAACACTCTGTTTGTGTGATGCACACAAATTCATCATCGTAATCCCAAGTCAAACAACCAGAGCCCTTCATAAGATGTCAGATAATATTCCAGTAACATTAAAAAGATTTATGCGCATCCGTTCATGCACTGCAAACTGGAACTACTAATAGTTAATGCGTCATCAATGCTTCAAAATTTGCCAAAATGTAAACTAATCGTTAGCAGAATAACGGGACTAAGTCATGTTAATCTCTGAACGGACGTCACGGTTTGAGCAGCAGCCTTCGAGCGTTAAGAACATTCTCTGGAAAAATGATAGCTGCTGAGTTTTTCACTTCATGCGGAACCTAACTTCTTTCACCTGTATCGTAACTGCAGGCGAGTTTTTGGGAACGCGCGTCTAAAGGCTCCGTGCAGCCAACTGAACGTGCACGAGCATGAATCACTTTCTTCACTGCTTTTTAACTGTTGCTCTGTATTCCTTGCAGAGAGTGTGTTCAGTGCCGCGCGTTTGGCACCGGCGAGAAGAAGGAGACGTGCGAGAAAGAATGCGGGGACTTCACTCTGTTCACAGTGAAGGACAGGGAAAAGCTGCCCCAGCCCAATGACGCTGCCTACCCCGTGATGCACTGCAAGGAGAGGGACGCTAACGACTGCTGGTTCTACTACACCTACGCTGTCAACAACAACACGGAAAAGGAGGTCCATGTGGTGGAGACGCTGGGTAAGCTAGGCCGACATGAACTGGGGTGTGGAAGCTAATAACGGGTTTTGCTGCAAAAATAGGCCTTTTGTTTATTCCCATACAGCCGAGTAATGGTCTGTTTTTTTTTCCATAGTCTTGTTATTTGTGCCCTGTTATTTTAAGCTGCCTAAACACTCTGCACCGTTTCAGACTGCCCCTCCGGTCCTGACATCACCCCCATCGTGGCGGGCGTAGTCGCCGGCATCGTCCTGATTGGCCTAGCCCTGCTGCTCATCTGGAAGCTGCTGATGATCATCCATGACAGGAGAGAGTTTGCCAAGTTCGAGAAGGAGAAGATGAACGCCAAGTGGGATACGGTGAGTGCCTCTGTGAAAGACGAGCAGGATGAATGTTTTTGATTTTTTTGGTTATTTAAATGTGGAAAACAGGTGTTGTTTGGCCGCTCTGCGAAGCCAGCCACTGTTTGGGACTGGAGTTGCGAAGGTCATTTGTTGCTTCTAGCAGCAGATGAGATTTGCAGACTTGTTCAAATCATTATGAGGCGTCTAATTCCCGTTCTCTGGGGTCTCACAGCTGCAGAGACCGATTGAATGTGTTGCTTTTGACCAGCTCTCAAAATGAAAAAGGAAAAATGCTGGAGACTGTGGACTTTTTAGGGAATGCTATGCACTCTGAGCATAGCCGGCCTTTTTCTGGGGAGTGGCCTCTGCTCCTCCTCTTTGTAGCATCATCAGCCAACATCAATATGACAGAAAGATGAATTTGAGCTCAACTTAATGTGCAGTAACATTACTCCATCTAGTGGTAGAAGTTTGTCATAACACGTGGCTTTGTTGGTTCAGATGTCCTTCATCAGCTCTGAGTCCACTCTGTTTGTGGAGGTCTCTTATTGCCATGGGCAGGGAAGCATATGGCTCAGGATCCCCTTAATTTACAGAAATGAGAAGTTGTTAGAGAAACTCTGAGTAGCCTAGATTATAGATAACAGCTACTACAGCATAAGACATGTTGAAGCCACTGTATGAGGCTCATCCTGACCTCTTTTGTGTTTGCATCTACAGTATACTGTCTTGATCTTTAACATTCGGTTTACTTTTTAAACTAGCTAACAATTTTGTTCCAGAATCTAGGAATGTTGGCCACGGTCAAATTAGAGGCAGGAATTTGATAATGCCCAACAGAAGCTCCGTAATAAAAATAGCATAATGGTCTTCAAAGCGTGACATGGAGATCTTATTAGAGCCCAAAGTCAGAGACAGAACAAGGTGTTGACCTGGTCTCCAAATTCAAGTTTAAGCAGTAGAAAAAGACGACTGTAAGTAATGAGTTAAGTTGAGGTGCCCTAGTAGGTAGGAGATGGAGCTTTTAGCCGTCTGCACTCAAGAACCCATTCTGTCACTGCTCAGTAAGATCTTTCCATTTGACTATAAAGTGCATTCTGACCCTTTTTCTCATGCTGTCTTAATTTCCTCTTTTTCTTGCTGGACTCTCTTCAGTCATTTGTCTTTCTATGCTGTTGCTCTTTGTTTTCCTGCTCAACTCTATTCTGTCCTCATTGTCTGCCTGTAGCAAGAGAACCCCATTTACAAGAGTCCAATCAATCAGTTCCAGAACCCTCACTATGGACGTAAAGCTGCTGTCCTTTAAGTTTGTATTTCTTTTTCCTTTCCACTTGATTTTCCTGCATGTACGTTTTATGTGTGTCAGATTTCTTTCTTTCTTTCAGATTTTTTTTATACCACCTTTTATAACTGTATTTAAGGAACCATAGGAGGAGTGACATTGTATACATAGTTTGAACAGGAGTGCATGTGTGTGCTGTGTCAAAAAAACAACAAAACAATGCAGAAAAAATCCTGAACACTTGAAGTATTTCAGGATTGTAAGTTATTTCAGAGCAGAAACACCAAACCTTTACTTGGTAAGTATTTTATCTCAACACGGGGCCTCATTTTTACCTCCTGTCATCACAGAAGCATGTCTTTTTACAAAGCGTGATCCAAAAAAAGTCACATACACAATAAGAGGTGATGTTTTTTCGTTGTGTTTAATTGTAACCTTTTGTGTGTGTGGAGAAAAAAAATAACAATTTGGCAATTGTTTTTTTTTTTTTTTTTTTTGTAGATTTATGACCATTAACTTTTTTGCTTTTCAGGGCGAAAATCCGATCTACAAAAGTGCTGTAACAACCGTGGTGAATCCCAAATACGAAGGCAAGTGTTAGCGTGGTAGCTTTCAAAGAACTCTCCTATCAAGTATCTGACGGCTGCAGTTTTTACAGCAAGTTTTGGGTCTGACCAGAGCACATGGTGGAATTTATGTGCTTTGTTTTTTGTTTTTTTGTTTTTTTTCTTGTTGCTTTATCATTATAATGTATCATTTGGCCACTGCATCTGTATTTTTTACTAACACTTATGATTTCTATGTATTTGTTTCATTTTAGATGTACAGTATACAGTATGTGTATATACTTTTAAGTTGCATATTTGCAGAAGTTGATGATATTACGGTATTTTTTCTCCTGCTGCTGGACTGGTAAAGGCAGAGAATTTCGCTTTTTTTTTAAAGTGCATAATATAGATATAAATATATGTAAATTCTTCAGCTTCTGTCACACACTCTCATGTCTATGTTCGTCCCTCTCCTTCATCTCTCTCTGTGCACTGACTTCCTGTGAGTATCCTGTGAGTTTGTTCCAGAAAGGACCCTGAGCTTAATGTGTAAATTGTCAGCCATAGCAGCACATTATGTTTGATGTGTGTGTATATAAAGAAAACTGCAATATGAAGGGTTGAATAGTAATGAGCATTCGACTTAGATTGGACAATTAAGTTGAGTCACAGTAAAAAAAAAAAAAAAAAATCAGTGGTTGTAAATGTAGTTTTTTTAACTGAAGCATAGAAACATCCGCTGTTTAAGATTTTTTCCACTCTTATTGAGTACTGTTGTAAACATACAAGATAACGGTAAGTATCAGCTACTATCATTTATATTGTTGATATATTATCACTAAATGGATTGTGTACCACTTGTTTGAAATTGTGAAATTGTAGCGATGATGAACAATCAAAGGATTTGTATAGTTAGGAAACAAGTAAGAGTTTAGGTAATTAGATATTACGCTGTTTGCTAACTGCAGTACCTTACATGCTCATTCTCAGGTCCTTCCCTGTGTCCCTGTCAAGTACACCAAAAATATGTATTAGTGTCGGCTTGTTCACTTGACCGGTGAGCTCATTCATGTGGGTCAGTTGTGTTAGTTTCGATGTTTTTTAAACTGTAAGACTGAAAGTGTCTGTTGAATTGTCACATCACATGAATCACCTCTGAAATGTTTTCACACACCTAAATGCCTCTGAAGCACCACACACAAAGCATTTACAGTATTTTTTTCAAAGTGCCTTTTATTTCAAGACCACGTTCACTCCCAATGCTGTTTATGAGTTATTTATTAAATAAAGTACAAAAAAAAATATTTCTGTCTTGTGTTGTTGCTAACCTGTATAACTGAGACAAACCTTATCTGCTCTGAAAGTATCTTTAGCCATTTTGTTGATGAGGTGGAGCAAGAAAAAGCTTTCAGAGATCTGGATTTGGATCAAAACATGAGGCCCAAGAATGGAGCCATGGGGAACGCCACATATCCTTTCCTAGGAACACTAAGAATTGTAATTAATGCACTGGCACAAAGTCACACAGTTCCCCAGTCTGTCTACAACAGACCTGGGCATTTTACGGCCCGCGGGCCGCATACAGCCCTTTGGGCATTCCCGTCCGGCCCGCGGTATGTCAGTCATAAGCACAGATGAACTGTGCATGCAATACGACTGTGTTGCTTTTATTTTGAGCCATGATGTGTTATTTACGTCATGGCACTGTTAGTTCGTCAACAACAAAAAAGGTAAGATTGAAACAGCTTCTTGCCATCTATTAACCCTCAAAAGCCTGAACGGATCGCTGGCATCCGTCAAAGCGGCCGATTATGAATTACCGGAAGTCACAGTGGTTTGCGCTATTGACAGTATTCATTGTGACTGAACACTGGTTAGTTGTGCTTTTGCCTGGAAGACCTTCGTGACATCTCAAGGGTATAACTAACTTTGTTTTTACCAACAAATTCCTCCAAACAAGTCTCTCTTGCTGGGGCTCCGCAATCGTTGCTCTCCAACCTGCAGCCGACAGCAGCGGTGCGTCATCATTACCGTAATGGCAGTATTTTTTTCTAGAAAGCGCAACTTGAATATTATCCATCGGGGATTACGGTAATTCAAATACAGCAAGCTTCTCTTTGTGGGCAGACGGACATTCAGTTCTTAAAGGGTTAAACATTTATTGAGATTTATTGAGATACAGGAAATAATTCATGTAGCTATATGATCCACCGACATTTTCCAAAGAGGACAAAGTTTCCAACATTCTAATGCGTTATATCCAAAACTACAGATCGATTGTGTTTCATTTTCCTCTTCAACCTACACCAAAACTCTATTTACAGAATATTCTTATGTTTCTGATTACCAGTAGCAGCTTATCAACATATATAATTTACTGCTTTTTACAATGGGAGAAAATTAACATTGAGCAGAATAACGTTCAAGTTATCGTTTGGTTTGGCCCTCCAACACAGTTCAGATTTTTCATGTGGCCCCCTGTAGAAATTAATTGCTGGTCTACAAGTTAAAACTGGGAGAAAAAAAAATAGATATCACTTAAGACATTGAGAGAACTGTTGTGGTGGAGCTGAGAATAGGTTATACATGTCTCAATCACACATTACACAAAATAGGCAAGCACTCAACCGGAAAATGCACACACTCTAACCAGTCACAGTGGGACATGTACTACCAAGAAAGACAATATCTAGAGAAAGAATCCTGTTCAGTCACTAAGGAAGGCAAAAACACCATGACTTCACATTGACATGGTTGTTGGGGAAATCAGCAGGCAAGACACGCAATGACATTGTTAAGTTCCTGAGAGAAAGTTTTTTTGTTGTTGTTGTTGTTGTTTTTACTGCATAATCTCTTGATCCACACTCCAGTCCAGTTGGTGGCGGTAATGCACCTATAAGTTGGTTTGCCAACCGCCTAAGAATAAGTCTTACCGGATACGGTTGGAGTGAGACGTCTCACCTCACAACGTTGTCAAACTATCTCTGCTTCGATCCGTAAACAGCGTCGCGAGTTGCCCAACGTCGCTTTAAGCATTGCTGTAGCCGATACCCGGGAGCACCAGCCCTCGCCGTGAAGAGAAAATGGAAGAAGACATACTAACGACGCTGAAAATATTGATAATAGGAGAAAGTGGTGTTGGGAAGTCGAGGTAAGGCCGAGTTTTCTCCACGGAATTGATGTCGTGGCTTGCTGCTAACGTTAGCTAAGTAGCTTAGCCACGAAACAGATAAGTGAAGGCTAGGAGATAATATTATGTGATAAAATAACAGACGACTCAGTAGTGGTTGATATGTCCTTTAGAAGAAGACAGACCAAACTGCCTGTTTAAAATAAGTAACGAATAATAAAGCTCGTAGTGTGACTGTTAAGCTAGAACATTAACCAGCTGTGTGTGACCTCATCGTTGCTCACGTATGACGTAGGTGGGATAGAATGGAATGTCTTTATTGTCAGGTACAACTAAATTAAGATGTTGTCAGGTCTCCCTGGGTGTCTTACATGAAAAAAGATAAGGGAAATGTCAAAAAAAAAATACGTACACAAAATAAAAACACCGACATGCCCTAACGACCCCACACGTTCACACAGTAAGAGTCACTGTTATTGCACGTCTCCGGGAATTTTCACATTTTCACGCGGTATGGACATTGTTATTATTCATTGTTATTGTTATTTCTCCATTGTTGAGTTGTTCAGTGCGATTATGACTCTTGAATAGAAGCCACTCCTCAGTCTGTTGGTAGTAGCCTCCGGTGTTGTGAACCAGTCTACCAGAGGATAGCAGTTCAAATATGGAAGATGTTGAAATAGCCCCGTTTCCTTTACTTCCAGGAGACGTGTATGCAAACCCGCTGCGTGTCTGCAAACGTACGTGCGGGTACGACTTTGTTTTCAAAACACGAAGCTTTCACTGCCTCTTCATCATTTTTTAACAACGAATCCACATGTAGTAATTAAAGAGACTGTGAGCGTGCCCTCTCTGGAAGAACTTTAGAAAGCCATAAATCATACAGCTGCTTTGATTATGTGGTGATTAGGGTTCTCGTTAACAGCCACAAATCAGCTTAATATTCCAAGCAATGGGTTTAATGTTATTATTAACAGCATCACTGTGCAGATTTATGTTGCGCGCCATGCAGCCAAACGAGAGCGTGGTGTTCGTAACTGTGGTTTAGACTGCGTGAAAGAATCCTGATCGCCGGCCTGGGCCATCAACCATCACATTGTGGCATCCAGTGCAGCCTGTCTTCCAAAGCCTTAGCACAGTCCATCAATAATGAGCTGCCCGAGGCTTTTGTTGTACGTGAAAAGTCTGGACAAAAAAAAAAAAAAAAAAAAAAAAAAAATATTTCCATGCGGGCTGATGATCAGTCCTCCGTTTTTTTTTAACATAACTAAAATGTAAAGTGTACAAACCTTGGGCAACAAGGGATTGGATGTTGTCTTCATTAATGTTCTGATCTGTTCATGTGTGTGTGTGTGTGTTTTAACTTTATTCCCACTTTTTTGCAGTATTGTTGGTTTAATCTGGTGTCACATTGACAACAACCATAACACAGACCTACATTTGTTTGTATCTTAAGAAGATAGAAGAATATGCTGCCAGTGCCGTAGTTGTATCCTTCAGGCAAAGGGTATTGCATCCACAAAGCAGTTTTGTATTATTATTAAATAGGCTTTTGCTTAATACGATAAGCAAATTCCAGCGATAATTAGTTTTGAATGTTCTTATTTTCAGCCAAAAGGTACAAGGATTAGACTAATGTCTGAATGATACATATATTTTATTATTTGTTTCCCTGCAGTCTGTGGAGGCCCTCATATCATCAGGGAGATGTCTGCTTGGCAGCAGATGCACACATTTCCAGTTTCCTTAGCAAATTATCTATAGAAAATACATTTCAGACTTGGCTGTGTCCAACATAAAATCCCTCCTGCTCCACCATCAGTGCTGTGATGAAGGCCTTTGTACTTGATTAGTCATAGTTAAGAAACAAACCCTGTCCTCTTCACAACAGCCTAGTGGTGATATCATCTGGAGCTTGCATGTGTAGCGAAGAACAAAGAAATCAATAGAAAAAGATAGAGGATCAGAATCTGGTGCCACTGAGCAAGTTATGTAATCCTTGCAGCTGGAAACCTGACCCCAAACAAAGAGATTGCTCACAATTTGTGGAATAGCCTTTCTCGAAAAAAATAAATAAATAAAAAGAGGGTTTGGAGTGATTCATGATGAGGCCTAATCTTCTTATTTCCGTCTTCCTGTCTACAGCCTTCTCTTAAGGTTCACAGATGACACATTTGACCCTGAACAAACTGCAACAATAGGTGAGTAGCGCATGTGGGCTCAGTTAATGAAAGAGTGCAACAAAAATTGAGGTTTTGTGAATCAGTATGTTAGGACAAAGTGGGCCGCAAACAAAGATGTAGGGTGGGACTTTTGTCTCCCCCTTCTGGCAGTGGGAGTAATTACACAAACACTGTCAGCATGTGGATGACTTTTCCCCGGTCTCCTTTCCTCTAGCTCTAACAACTAAAAGCCACACCACTGGTAATTTGTGTTTGTCCTTACCACTGATTGCTTTCTTTTTTTTACACTTCATCTAAATGGGAAGTTGCTTTTTCATCTGCCACAGGATATACTGTGTTGCTACGGTTGCTCCAAGTTTGGTTTGGCAAACAATCAGTGCTGCTACTTGTAAAACACATGGGTTCCAGCGCAAGAATGTCTCCACAGAAAAATATTTTAAAACTCACAGTGTGATCTAGTTTGGCTCGAATGTAACAGACCTTCATTAGCTTTAATGTTAGCAGACAGTCACCTAATAGAAACATTAATCTAGAATTTGTGGTGGTGTTTTTGGCAACATATGGTACTTGTTAGTTCATGCAAGCCCAGGGAGGAGTTAACATGGTGTATAAAGTGTCAAATTTGAGGCTATTGATATAAAAGTGTAGTTATCAATTCTGCTTTTAGATAGATTGTCATGTTCGGTTTTGATTGACAATGTCAGCGAAAGTTGTTGGTGTAGATCCTAATATTATGATTATGTGATTCACATTAACCAGCAGTGGTGCAGGAGAGATCAATAAAGGAATTAGCTTCCACGTTGTTAAAGTCGGTTCTCCTTTATCCTCCTGTCTAGTCGGAAGTTTCCACACCTGCTGACACTTGCAATCATCTAGTCCAGGGGACAGCAACCTTTGGCACCCGTGCCACCTGTTGCAGTGGCACGTTGGCACCTCTCCGTGTTGCAATGATCGTCACTTTACGCGTGGCCTGATTTCTTGGGTTTTAGTGACAGCTCCCGCCCACAATCCCCACAGCTGTTGCCGCGGTCCCGCCCACATTCCCAAAGATCTGCTGAGGGAGGGATGTAAACTCCAACACCCAGGAGCATGTCTCTGTCCGCCCGTAGAGTCTTAAACCTGGGCACAGATGCACTGCGTGCAACCTCTTTCACTTTCAAACAGGGGACAGACATCGATAGCTGCTGCTCTCATAAATACACCAACGGACGCCACAGCCAAACACGAAAAGTCCAGAAAAAGATAAATAAAATGAAAGCACCACAAAATGACAAAAAAACAGCCAAATACCATGGCGATTGGTTTCCTATTTCCAAAGAAGAAATAAATATATCTTCCTTTGTTTTTGAAAGAGAAATATATATATAAATATATATATATATTTATTTCAAACTGGTGCTCTCCGTGTCAAAAAGGTTGCCATGATCCAGCCAAAAGTGGCTCATGTCCAAACTCACACTGGCTTAATGTGTTAACCCATTTTCATATTTCATGAAAAATAAATGTTATTCTAATTTAAAAGGCAAACTGTCTTTATAGTGCAGTCAAAGTCCAATTGAGGTCCCTGCTCTGAAATTCAGTCTGCCAGGAGAACCTCCCAGGAGAACGAAAGTCACAGTAGTATCAGACGTCCTCACACACAATTCTTATGATTTATTGTAAACTTAATAAGGAGTGCAAAAAAATGCCACATTCCTGATTAGTAGTAGTAAGTTTGGGCTTCTGGGGATGCTATCAGCTTCTTTTTAATAATATAAATCATTTTCAGGTAGTCCTGAGGCTATGACTACTGTTGCTTAATGGCTGTGTGTTAATGAAAAGCATTCGTTAGCTTAGGATTTATAAAGTTACTGAAGAATTTGGATGTCAAACATGTTTATATTATTTCTACCTTGACTTATGTGATTTTGCGAAGCACCTCAGCTCACACTTCTGTCTTTGTCGAAACCAAAGCACAGATTCCAAGAGAGGTCGAGACAGTGAAAACACATTGTTTTGTCAAGGTCAAGGCTTTGACGGATCGCTACTGTTTAACTTTGCCAAACAGATGTCTGTTTTGGAGTCAGTTCTACTTCTTTGACTTCAGTTTTAATCTGGTACCATTCAGTCTCAAAGTATTTTCATCTTCATCATTTGCAGCAGTTCATCTGAGGTTGTATGTCACCCACTGACATCGGCTGACTCGGAACACATTAGCGCAGAGGATATTGTCCAAAAGGCATTAAATAGTCAGAAGGTTTAGTTGATAACTTGAGCACTTTGTTACTTCTTGAAGCCATCATAGCAAAAAGTGAAAGAAAGACAATACTGGCTTGTCTTGATTAATCATCTCTCCTGCTGACTGAAACTTTGAGATCAACCCAGCCTTGACTTCCAGCTCTAGAGGCATCTTGTTGGGTTGTGATATTATTACAAACAGATTCTTAACTGTATGTTCCTGGGAAAAGGACTGTCTGAGTTTGAACTGAATTAGAGCGGGACAGACTGGTCCGGGTTCAGCGTAATGTTTAGTGTGGACTTGTCTCTTCATGCATCTGGCAGCAGCATCTGAGCCACCCTGCAGGTCTGGAGGACGAGCAAGTTGTCGTGATTGACTATGTGAAAAGATGGTATATTTGTGCGTGTGGTACTTATATTCTTGGCCTGTCTTTATGTCAAATTTCTCATCCCCTGTCTCTCCTCTGTTTTGGCTCAGAACTAAATTCCCCTGCCCAGTCCCAGATGTAAAAACAAGCCCATCACTAGTCTAAATTTCCAGGGTAAATCTGTCAGTGGATGCTAAAACTCAGGCCCAACATGTCATCCAGGCACGTCACACTCTGCACACTCAGACACAGCACAAAGGCAGTAGAAGAGATTTACTTGTTGAGGGGAAGAGGGACAGCACTGCAGCATTGTTATTTTCATGTAAATGCCTGTTGCTCTGGGACCTGGCTCAGATTTTTTTTCGAGGTGAATCATTACTTTCTGAGCCATTTCACAGGTGGGTTTTTTTTTTTTTCTTTTTTCTTTAAATGCAGACCTGTATTAGTTTCAGTTTTGGACATTAAACCACACTGTCCCTTTTGTGGTGGATATGCGTGCACAGTCATAATATAATTTAACTACAGGACATTGAATGGGCACAATGCCAGTCTGAACAGCCTGGGTTACTAGAAGTTCAGAGACATTGTGTGGTATGTATGTTTTGACAATTCATCATCAATAATTATAGTCTGTCGCCGTGATATAATATTCTTGGCTCTGATTGACCAAACCTGGAGGATTCATCATGCAGGGACTGAAGCAGGATGAGGTCATGCGTCAGTTGACTGATTGTCTTTTTATTTTCTAGGTGTTGACTTCAAAGTGAAGACCATTTCTGTGGATGGCAACAAGGCAAAGTTAGCAATCTGGGTAAGTTACTGCCTCAGTCATCATTCCAATGCTTCAATAAGACTAATTTACACAAATATATAGTTCTTGTTTGTCAGACAAAGTAGAAAAAATAACGCTTAGACCGATCACCGACATAATGTAATGACCACTAATATTAATATTGTGAAGGTCTCTCTTGTGCCTCCAAAACAGTTGTGACTCATGAGGAAAAAAATGGACATGGGTCTTCTGAGGGTGTCCTGTGGTGTCAGGCAACAGAGTATTGTTAGTAGGGCCTTTGGGTCCTATGGGTTAAGTGGAGGGGCCTCTGTGGATCATCTCACCATACTGGATCAGTTTGGGATCTAGTGAATTTGGAGGCCAGGACCTTGTTCTGTTTTTCATGGGCTTTTTTTTTTGTTGTTGTTTCTGAACTATTTGTGTGTCAGGATGCATCCTGTTGGGGATGGCCGCAGCCATCAAGGAGTGTCACTGCTATGGGGTGGGCGTGTCTGGTCTGGTCTAGGTGGGTGGTACTTGTCTAAGTAACATCCACACGAATACCAGGTCTAAAAGTTTCCCAACAGAACATTGAATTGTCACAAGATGGTCAATGTGGTTTTGATGTTAAGCCTGATCACTGTATGACTCCAATCTGGCCATTCTCTCAAATCCCCAGAAGATGGCGCTTATGTAACATGGTTTCTGCCCTCAAGAGCCTCGACCGACACAGAAGAGTCTGTGCGTGTTGTTCATGTCCATCCGCACTGGTTTTCCTTCTGTTTTCAGCCTCTAGTTCTTTTTTTTTGTTCTTGCAGTGTGTCCAGTAGAGCTGAGCTGTGTGTGTATGTGTGTGTTTTTCAGGACACTGCAGGACAGGAGCGCTTCCGAACCCTGACACCTAGCTACTACCGTGGCGCCCAGGGAGTCATCCTTGGTAAACCAATCTATTGACACTTCATTGCTCAAACACCTGTGTGTGTGTATATATATGTGTGTGTGTGTGTGTGTGTGTGTGTGTGTGTGTGTGTGTGTGTGTGTGTGTGTGTGTGTGTGTGTGTGTTTCACTCCCTTTTCACTTTACAGTCAGGTCAGGCTCCTCTTGTAAAGAGAGTGATGGCTTTTCATCCTGTGAGACACACACATACGCACACACACACACACACACACACACACACACACTTTGTCCTCTCTCTGGAAGTTAGTTTATATTTTAAGTCACTCTCCTCATATGGGCATGCATGTAAACCATGTATAAGCACACACACAGGAAATAAGTTAAACCTCTAAAACAGACTTCCTCTACAGCCCTTGGTTTTTGACCACACTAATGATGTATAGAACCAGAAGGCGCTTTGCTGTATCAGTGAACAGTTTTTTTTATCAGCCATGTGTTTTAGCTGAAACTGTAGCTATCGATTTCATCCTAATACGTCGCGTTATCTTGGGTTGCGTCAAAATTAAGCAGAGATTTAGCAATCAAAAATCTTCTGAAATTAAAGTCCTCTTAGATTTAATAACTCTTAAAAACATGGCCTGTACTCGTATTTCTATTTTAATAGACATAACATGATTATAAAGATAAAACTATTGCATCTGTGCCAGTTTTTACCTTCTCCATCGTGCATTCAGAGATGAGGGAACTCCATTCTTCCATCCTCTAGGCCAACAATGCTGTCGGCAAGTTCTGTAAACGTACATTCACCTTCACTCTGGCCCTGTTCCTATTCATTTGTTTTTGCTGTAGTGTATGATGTCACGAGACGAGAAACCTTCACCAAGCTTGACAACTGGCTCAACGAGCTGGAGACGTACTGTACAAGGAATGACCTCGTCAAAATGCTTGTGGGGAATAAAATTGATAAGGTGAGTCGGTTTGTGTTCCTGCTCAGGGCAACTAGGCTTTTGATTAGAGCTCTGCACAGTAAAATGTCTAAACTCAGCTTTTGTATGTTTTACCTTGGATAAGTAATTTCTTGTCTATATTTGAGATGTTAAAAAAACAGTCAGCTATATCCCAGAAAGCAGAGAAATAAGCTCTAAAAAAGTCAGCTCACAGCCAGTTGAGAAATGACTCTGCTAAATGACAGTGACACATTCATATTTTTTATTTTTTTTTTTTATCAGTCAGTGGATATAAAAATGCCCACTAAGTAGAGTATCATGAATTTATTGTGTCCTGTTCTCTGTCTGTGAAAACCTCCTTTTCCCTCCCTGCTCTGTGACAACCACAGTAGCTGACAGCTCCGCCCGGCAGACCTCAAATAAGCCATTACCTCTCCTTTGTTTTAGGAAAACCACGAGCTAGACAGAGCCGAAGGGCTGAAGTTTGCAAGAAAACATTCCATGCTTTTTATAGGTAAGTCAGGAGGATTCCCTGCTCCGCTAAGACCCGCCGGGCACATGAGTTACAGCAGGCTATTACACAGGGGAAGCAGATTTTGAAATAACTATCATACTTGCCGAGGAATGCTTGCATAGTTCTATTTATAAAACAGGCCTCGTATATCTTCTTCAGTGAGCTCTGCTTTCCCCCCCATGCTACCTTTATTTTTCAGATTTGTCAGTAAAGCCACACGGCTCGCTTTAATCTTCATCAACTAGTGAAAAAATTGAAAGTAGTTATTTTAAAATAGATGTTGGAATGGAAAGATATCCCTCTTATCTCCACATTTTCCAGTTGTTTTTGAAATATTAACATTGATTTGGCTTTTACAAATAAGATTTATTTCCTTGCTAGTATTGAAATGTTTCTGGATGTTGTCAAGTTGTGCAGCGGTGGTGATGGCTCCATCTCCTAACAACCTCCTAAGTTCCACTATTTTGTTCTGGAGTCGAGAGTTTTCCACCGCTCGCTGCTCCCGTCAGGGGGGCCCAGCAGATGATGACATCAAGACGCAGACATTAACAGTTGTTATATCTGTACTCCATCTTCTTTCCTCCACCCTTTCTCCTCCTTTTCCTCTTTGGTTTCTCTCTCTCCCCACCTGTCCCTGTGACTTCGCTGCTCTTTCTTCACGTATTTTCTACTCTACTCTCTGTCCTCTCAGAGGCGAGTGCGAAGACGAAAGACGGCGTTCAGTGCGCGTTCGAGGAGCTGGTGGAGAAGATCATCCAGACGCCCGGCCTGTGGCAGAGCGAGAGCCACGGCCGGGCGGTGCAGCTCAGCGACGAAGACGCGGGCACCGGATCCTGCGGTGGCTACTGCTCCCTGGCCTAGACAACACATACACAGATCAATCACACACACACATGCACACAGACACTTGAAAGATCACCCCCCCCTTTGCCCTCTGACATGAAGGCAGTAGAGGTCCAATTGTTTCCCCTCCACCGAGCTGAAAGCGTTGACCGTCCACACAGACATTAACTTTTGCACACTTTCTAATACAAATACAGCTCAGACTTACTTCCTCTAAGAGAATTTAAGCGTTTCTCTCTTTTTCTTTTTTATTGAGCTACCGTTTGTGCAGTTCCAGGAGCTTGGTCAAGATTTTAACCGTTCTCACTTGATACTCATAGGTTTTAGTTATAGCAATGCAGTTAAAAGGAGTCCAAAAGTATAAGCCAAAATCTGGCATGACTAAATCCCTGAAGGATTATGAGAATGGAAAATCTAAATATATTTGTCCGAGGTTTCTTTTTGTCTCCAGCATGCTTTTTCTCTTCCAAGCACCTTGCCTTAGGAAGCACATCTGTATCAGTGCAGAGCCGACTCCTCTCCTCCCCAGTGTCTGTCTATCCTCTGCTCTGTCCTGTGCTCCTTGCCCCCCCTCCCCACAACCCCCAGCACGGCCTCCACAAAAAATGATGCTGCTTATGGAGAAGCTTATCAAGCCAAGCTGTCTTGTTTTCCGTCTCACCACTCTCAGTCAAAGGCTTGGATCATGTGTCTCTGTTGTCCACACATCTGCCTCATTTCTTTCCAAGTGTTTGGAATGGCGTTTTATTTCTTTTTACTGACTTGGACTTAAAAACCTTTGCTGTGTTTTTGAAGAGCACATAAATCAAAGAGGCTGGCACCATACAAGCTTTCCACTGGGTGCCGAAGAAGAGGGGAACCTCTTAAAATTGCACGCCTTTTTTGTAATGAGTTGCTTTTAATGGAGTGCGACCTGCTGGCTCTCACTCACTCAGACAGATAATAGCAGTAATATCACTAGCACCACTGCTACAGTCTCTCGTACAGATCCCCTTTGACTGGACAGAGACAAAGGAAAAGTGTTCAATATTAAACAGGGCGGTGAGTCATAAGGGTGTTTCCACTGAATTTGGAAAAATCAAAGAAAAGGCTGTGTGCTCCACGTTGTTAATGGGTTTCACAGAGCTCCCATCTCTGTTAGTATCTGAGAAACCGTTATAAATGTACTGTACCCCTGACTTCTGACCATGTTTGTAGTATTCGAGTGCTGGTACGCGTAATGGTAACGGTAATTCGGAGGGTTTGATCTCGTTAGCGGGAGGCGCTCGAGGTGACATGGATTGAAGCATTTCTTATCACATGATTTTTTTTTTTTTAAAAAACCTATTTTTAATTGCATGGGAAATTTGCGTGCCATTCTTTTTGTGTTTGTCTGTCCAGTGAATGATTTTCAGAGGCAATTTACTATAAACACTAACTTATATTTAGCTGAAAACAGTAATATCTTGCATACAAGTTTACCATTTGAAGTTAATGGTATGATAAAACAAAACAAAGTAGGCTTTTACTTGTTATTAAAATAAAAAAATTAAAAAAACGTGTCTTTTTTTGTGCAAAGAAATACGTTAAAACATGCGTACCTGTAAATTGTATTTTAAGAATTTGTTGGGATACTTCCTGTATGAATTGTAAAGCTGAATGTATACATATTTCACTACAAACCGCCCTATGTATTAAACTAAATAAATTTTCTTTTTCTAAGCCAGCAGAGGTGAATATGTCAATGTCAACGTAGACTCCACAGCTGCTGACATCTGTTTCCCCGAGAGCCACGTCGTATAATGAAGACTAAGCCTTTTTGTAATTGCACTAATGTCCAAGTCTTCAGCAAAGATGACCAATAACTCTGCTGTCATCGTTGCCATGTTGGAAATGTCACTGTTAGGTGATGGGTTTTTCACTCAGCGCCCTTCGCATTCCTCTGTCCTCAGAATAAAGACTTGTGTTTAAACAGTGTCCGAGGAACCCTCAGACCCCAGACGTGTGATCTGTCTAAATCATCTTTTTGGCCAACTTCTCAGGAAACACCACCACGGCTGTAATTCACTCACATCAGTGCTTCGGCCGGGATGTGCACAATTCCTGGGCGATTATGAAAGGGCCCGGTGGGGGTGGGGGGAGAGGGTTGGCAGCTCGGAGCGAGGACTCTTCATCGTAGCATATCCCTCATCTCTTGCCACAGTTCAGGCAGCTGTCTGGAAATATGTCTCAGTCAAACAACAACGGAGGCTGACGGCGTAATAATGCCTTCATGTGGTCATGCGCCTCCAAACCATGTGGCGAGCTGCAGCGCGCCGTTTCCTCGTGCCTACCCTAGAAAAACGTCAAGCAGTCAAGGGGCCGAGCTGACAGATTCTGTATTTCTGCGAATAATTTGCACAGCTGCTCGACTCATTCCTTCGGTTGCCACATGAGATTAAAGATTACCACGTTAAGCTGAGTTTGTCGTCAGAGGTGACACAAGAATCCAGCGGAAATTTATTGGCAGCCTCCCGAAAACGGTAGGTTTTATAATTTGGTGATGAATGGCTGTACAAATTTTTCACGTCTGCCTGGACGAAAGTGGTGGACGTACAGAGAGACTTCGGTCTTTTGCACAGCCTCGTCATATCCCACAACTGGTGGCAACGGGTCAAAAGGAGACATTTCATCATTTTAAGGAATAACGGGCCAAAAAAAGTTTGGCAGCCACTGGTACACAAAAAGTGCCTCGCTTTCTTTGCCATAGATTCCCTCCAGCTGCACAGCGAGGACAAAAACCAGCAGGGAGGATTTGGCTGTTGTTGAGATTGAAGAGAGGACTAAACACTCTGGCACCCCGAGACCGAGTAACATGCCAAACTCCCAACAACCCTCATGTCCTGCCCCACCTTGCTGTCTCAGAAGCCCGAGAGCCGCTCCGCGGGGACAGCTTGACGGACTGTTTTTTTGTCCCGCTGTCTTGTGTCTGAGCAGGCAGCCAGGCGCTAAGCTATCAGGGCAGATCTGGCTCTCATTAACACAGTCTTGTCTTCCTTGCGCCTCCTCTGCTCCGCTGCAGCGGCAGGCCTTATGGATTAGCGTTCAGACGAGGCCCTCAGGAGAGCAGTCACGCTGTCGTGTGTAAAAATGTTACGAGACGTCGGGCATCGTTTCATGAGGTGTTGGGTTCCCAGACGTCACTCACTTTGTCATGCTCATTCCCGGTTTGCTATCAGGTAATTGTTTTGCCATGCTGACTTACTGTATGAGAGAAGGGGGTGAGAGGATGATAGGAAAGATCCTCCTCTCGATATCCACTCTATGTCTCATATTGTAGTTGGGTCTTAATACGTTCATCCTAAGGATAACTGCGTCATAATGAGAACGTGGCAGGAGGTATATCAGTCCCCTCGCTTCACTTTCAGAGCTTTTGAACAAAAGTTCAAGCCCTAAAGACTCTGTGGCCTGAACTTTTACACCAACAAGATCAAACTATTTTCTTTCCTGATTTGTTCTGGGCAAAACGAACCTGCAGGTCTGCAGACTGTTTCACTGTTTAGGTTCTGAGGTGAGGTAGAGGAAAAGTGCCGCTTTGCTTCTGCTCATTCCTTCATCTGGAGTCAGCCAAAGCTCTTTGCCTCTCTTGGGTTACCCTCTGAGCACCAGAGGACCGTGAGGTAATGACCGGCGTGACCAGAACTGATGGCTCTGTCACTGCAGGTGGAAACACTTTGATTACGTGGAACCCTGTGTTTACATTGTTGCACCCGTTTACGTTTAGACCCTCTGACATTTCATCAGGGAGTGGGAGCGTCCCGTTTCAGGCCTGATCTGTTTTGAGCTGTGTGACCTCCTGTGTCCTTTGGATTACAAAGGAGTCAGTCAACCAGCCAGCTTAATTGTGACAATCTCGGGAGCCTTCTTGTGTGGGCTTGGTGTAAGTATTTTTTGTTTTATATAACATTTCAGCTACTTGAAGGGCGACTATGTAGCGTAAAAACATTTTTGGGAAAACGTCCTATCAGGAATTACTATGAATTGTGTCAACACAGAGTCTTGCCCACATGCTCAGGTGCAGCAGCCTTGTAGCATATGCATACCCATCAATCACATTTGCCCTCCTATAACTTAATAAGAACAGGCTTCGGGTAAGCAGGAAACCTCTATCTTTGTTTGGTGTGAACCTCTGGCCTCGGATCCATGTAAGTCAATTCAGTTAGTAATAGGGCTGTAATTGAGTTTCCTCATATTTGATACCCTGTCAATCTAATTTAAACCCAAATGATTGTATTGTAACCCATTCTTGTTATTTTCAAAAATACTGCATCGTGTGCGTGTGTGTGTGTACAGGCCCTAAAGAAAGCAGGAAGCAGGAGACTGGGAGTCCTCAGACTCCAAGAGAAAACGCCTCTTGCCGCGGGGGTCGCTTTCATCCCGGCCTCATGTTACTGTGGCAATAAGCACGAGCGCCTAAGACAGGCCGGCAGCGGGGCCGCAGCCGCCTTAAAGGAAACAAAATTGGAGGATGAGTACGTTCATTCATCATCCTCCACCGCCGGTTAATTCCCCATGTTCACGGTGCTTCCATCCCGTGTGGCATATGCCTCGCCACACGCCGCTTCTCCATCTCCGGTTCCGTGTCGTCATTCGCCTCGTCAGGAGGCCCATCCAGATCTTGCAACATGGAAGCAAATACCCATGTACTCAGGCCGTCACCTTCTATAATAAACTAATCACTCTGTATCAACATGAGGTTTCCACATGCCTCCAACTTTTTCGTGGACTAGACCCGTGCTCAACTTTGCTCCCAGCGAGAAAAAAAAATTAATAAACTCCCTTTTGGTTGAGTTGATTGGCATGTATAGAAACAAATTCATTATTTTGTATAAATAATCTGGCCCCTGTGTAGTAATTTCACTGCTTATTTTTCTTTGCCAAGCTGATCTCAGTTTTGGGCCGAACCAGAGAATTTGTTGTAAACCACCAAGACTAAAAGACCACAGTTTTGCTCGCTTTGAAGACACAAGGCGGTCTGGAAGGCCCTGGTAGATCCACAGTTACATGATGGAGGCTATTTATCCTCCAGGCCTGACCTTTCTCTAGTAGGAGAGTTCAGAGGTGGAAACTTCTAAACTACTCCACCCCCCCCCCCCCCCCCCCCCCCCCCCCCGGACCCATTTGCAGACCGTTGGGCCTCGGATCCTCGGATGTAACCTGAGTTTAGGTTTATTACTGCCAGCCACAGGAAGCCCAGGCTCCTTGACTGTATAGTGGACAATTGAATTTGAAAACACAAAGCCACCCTCTCCCACCTGCACACTAAAGTCAAATAAAGCTCTCTCCAAGGAAATCGTACCCAGGTCACGCAAACACAAAATACTTTCATTTCACCCGGGTTGTGTGTATCCTCTATCCACTTTGTCGCAGGATTTCCTTTCAATCAGATTACGTGAAATAACAAAAGCGTGACAAGTGTTTTGTAACCACATAGCTTGCGAGAGTCATTTAGCGGTGTTAAAGCACAGGTACTTCTGTCTGTCTAATGGCCTGAGAGAAGACATTGTTTGATCTCTGGTTACTCAAAGCTACTTACACATCAAGACACGAGGAAGCAGGGGAGACCGGTCAGGGCAGTCCTTTAGAGCACGTACACTGCACTTCCTCAGGAGTTTTGTGGCAAAAATAATGAGGAAAGAGACATACACATCATTTAGATGTAAGTGGATATGTTTTGGCCAAGGAAAACAGCCTACATCCATTTCATACATAGCGATATTTACATATATAAACACAATGCATGCTCTTGCCTTTCTGAACAACTGAGTTAGTTGAATAAATAAATTTACTATTTAATGTATTTAAAGTGCTGTTAACACCTATTTAACCACATTTAAACAGAGGCATTGTTTTCTATTCAGATGAGCTAAGCTAGCTTCCATGCTAGGCTATTAGGCACAATAACTAACCAAGACACTGAATAAAACATATTATTCTTAATTTTGGCCATTTGTACAAATTAATTTGTTTAATATAAGAAAAATAATAATTTGTTATATTCAACCGTGTTGTTTAACTTTACCTTACAAAGACATTCGCTGGCGTTCTGATCAGGCCCGGATAGGCTCGGCAAGTTACCATGCTAGATAAGGGAGTTTAGCCAGTGTTTTTACGACACTGAAATCCTTACACATCAAGTATTAAAGGCTGAGTTATGATTTGCACAAAACAGTTAAAAAAATACCCGTTAAGATTAGCTTTAGCTACTTGACTTGCGAGAATCATTTGGATAGCTAACTGGTTCATGCTAGCCAGCTTTTCTTTTTCTTTTTTTTAATTCCTGCATGTTTTACATAGCTTGCTGTCTTTTTAAATTACACATTATTGACATAATATTTTTATGTAGAAAATTGTTTAAAATAGAACACCCCGCTTTGTGGAGCATATTGCTGTCACTGGAATTTTAAGAACTGTTTTTGATCATTTCAGATGCTGGATGAAACTGACACTTTCAGATGCCACAGACTTGCTAACCAGATGTGCATGTATGCGGACATTCCTTTAAGCCTGCCGACCTGCAACCTCTTTGTGAGTGTGCCTGTGTGTGATAGAGTGGTTGGGTGTAATGGTAGCTACAGTACTGGGGTGGCTATTTTGTCTACGCCTCGATACCCTCAGTTGCAATGTGGCTCGTGTTATTGCCCTGCTGAGCTCCGGCTTGTATTAACGCAGAGCAGCACACATTGCGCAGCTCTCAGCTCCCGTGTCTTGCTTTACATCCAGGTTTCACAAACACGGTGCTCAGAGTGGGCTTGTAATAAAAGACCCGCTCTCCACCTCACCCTGCTGCTACTGCGTGCCCTCCTGGGGCTGTGAACAGATAGTGTAACAGCAGTGTGTGCGTGTTTGTGCGTGTGTGTTTAGCATGGTCCTGCTTCTCGCCCTCAGGGCCCCGAGCGGCTCCTAAATTCACTTATGGTGCTGGATGTCTGGGCTTGGCTTCCCAGCATGCAGCAGTGCTGCTCTCCAATATTTACATTCATACAATCAAGTATCAGACAGTAGCACATATATATTTCACTTAGGTCCTGAGCTGCCATCCATTACCACCTCCTCTGTGAGGAGATCAAGGACTGGCCCCTGTCTCTAGAGTGCCTCAGATTTACTGTGGATGCTCCTCTGGTTCATTTTTCTGTCTCTTCCTCCCTGGTTCTCCATTAATACTGACAGAGTTCCCACTGTGTTCTGAATTGCTGCTTTAGGCAGAATTTTTTGAGAATTCACTCTCTTGCCAAATGCTAAATTAGAACACGCCTGTATTAAGCCACTGCCAGTTTACTTTAAGTTCTCCCACCAGCATTTCTAAAGCATGTTGTATCTAATCCTTTGTAATTTACAAGTGTTATGTAGCAGGCTTCCCCTTGTCTTTAAATCTCAAGCTGAGGAGCTGCCGCCTGTCCATTACCGTGCTGATATACACCGATCAGTCACAACATTATGACAGGAGAAGTAAGTAACATTGACCATGTTGTGGGACCATCTACTGGCAGACCCCCCACCCCATAGCAATGACACTCCCTGATGGCAGCAGTCATTCTCAGCAGGATGCAGTCTGACACAAACACACACACAAAAACAGTTTCAGAGCAACTCAAAAAACATGCAGAACAGCACAAGGTGTTGACCTGGCCTCCAAATTCGCTCAAACTGATCAAGTATCTGTGGGATGATCCACAGAGGCCCCTCCCCTCAACCCATAGGACCCAAAGGCCCCCCACTAACAACATCCTGTTGCCAGACACCACAGGACACCCTCAAAAGACTCATGTCCATTCTCTGATGAGTCAACTGCTTTGGAGGCACAAGGTAGAACTACACATTAGGAAGGTGGTCATACTACTATGTCTAATGGGTGTAAGCAGTATTGATCTTACTTGTCAAGAAAACAAATGCATATTATCCCTACTGTTCCTTTAAATCAGATATTTTATTATTTCATAACATAGTGAACTGAGTCATTTACCCATTCATTCAGACACATTTTTGTTTCAGTATTTCTTTTCATATTTGACGACTTTGTCTCCTAAATACAAACCAAATGGGCCATTAGGCTTTCTTTCAGTCGTTATATCTAACTGTGGATCAGCCAAACTGCCTCGGGTGCAAAAAGTCTGACAGTTGTCTCAGGTGATTGGTGCAATATTTACTTTCTGTCATGGTAACACTGACATGTTGTTTTTACTGTTCGTTGAATGCCTCAAGATGTGATATGGAACAAAATACATTTTTTTTGTGTGTGTGTGTGTGTGTGTGGGGGGGGGGGGGGGGGGACATATTTGAAGCTGTTTGGTCTGTGTCACATGTGGGAGAGAGTTCAGGCTTTGAATTTCTGCTGCTGAGTGATTTCAGCCTAACTTTTCTGCATGCCCCTTGTTTTTATTAATGTGGATCCACAGAACGGCTTCTTCTTCTCTGTTCATCCACTGACACCAAGCCCACAATGGTCACAGTCAGGCGTCTCTGAATAAAGGATAGTGCATGTGACCATATATGTCTCTATGTGTTGATCCCACAACCATCTGCACCCAAAAAAGGTATAAAGCTTGATGATTGAACTTGCAGTGTGCGCTCTGTAGGCAGTGAAAGGACAATATTTCCAAAGGCCATGAGAGGTCGTGTGCAGTCTAAACTAAATTGTGCCAAAGTCAGAAAGCAGGCGAGAAAGTATTACTGTACTGAATACGGAGGGTCTCCTCAGAGGAAGAAGAAACCTGGAGAATGGACTGAAGGAACTCCAACAACAGAAAACCATGCATAATCTGCGTTCATTATTAAACAGGGTTTAGAAGCTCAATTCAACTGAAAAACCCACCAGCAGGCTAGCAGTCAGCTATTAATTATCAAACCAACAAGAAGACACTAGCTAACTAGCATAGCCAACAGCAGTAGCTTAGAAGTGATGGGATATGCGATTACATGTCAACCAGCGCTTCTCCCTTATGTCAAGATTCAAGGCAAGACACATATGGAAGTCCAGTCCAACTAATAAAAAAAAAAAAAAAAAAAAAGCCAATCAGCAGGCTAGCTGCCACCTACCAACTAGCAACTAATCTAGCCAACAGCAGTAGTAGCAGTATGCGACACATCACTGGGGTTTTCAAGTGAGTTTCAAGTGGGCACCTCCCTTCACTGATGTTTCGTTAAGTCAGGCACACAATAGCTCAATAGCTGGTAAATATGTAAATGGGGAAACTGCCTGTGGATATTGCTGTTGTGCATGAACACATGGGTTAGCAGTTTGGTACTTTGGACAACATGCCAAAGAGAAAGAAACTGAACCATAAGTTGCAGGTGCTGGTGTGAACGAGTGGGTAGATGTGCCATGTAAAGTGCTTTGAGAACTAACAGGTAGAAAAGAGCTATATAGATACAAGACCATGGTGAATACACCACTTTTTTCACCATGCACATGCAGTAGGTGTGCAGTTGTTTCATTCATTGATGGAAATAAAAGAAGCAAACAAGCAAGCAAACAAAAAAAGAAGTTACTTATTTCAAATTCAGCGACTGAATTAGACTTTAACCAGCTAATGATGATCTCTACATAGATTCCATATAAACATTGTACTATTGCTTTTAATAAAAATAAACCATACACACACACAAAAAAACTATTGACTAATAACACACAAACACATATCACCATAAAAATTTGTAAACGCTGTATGTCACATTATAATGACTCCTCTATCTTTCATTTTTCATCTTTCACACAGTTTTGTCCCATATAAGACTTTTTAGTTATGTGTGGCAGCATTAAACCGAATGAATGCTTCCAACTGTTTTAAAATATACAATATTACCAAAAATTACCACTATGTTATGTCATTGTGCACCTGTTATAGATGCATTCATGTGATTTTAAGTTTGTTAAACGCGATACAACATTTAAATGATCTTCCTAAATATATTATTTTCTAAAGTGTAAAACATTTTATTTTATTGACAACATATTGTCACAGTAATATTTGCTGTCAACAGGTAATTCCTAATCACAATACAGTAACAAATATCCAGAAAGGAGGTTTCCATGCTTCTCAAGCTCGTCCCCTTTGTCCCTACGTTTTCTCTCTTGTATATCAGAAAGCAAATCATGTGTCACAAAAAGAATTTGGGAGTAAACACCACGAGAATCAGTCACTGATAGGTGATTAATTTAACAACCAGCAGCAGCTGCTTTCACTTACGCTTCGCATTCAGTGGAAATAAAACACTACATCTGAAAAATAGCCCAGCTAAAAGAGAATCTAAGAGTGAAGTGTGTTGCATTTGGGAGCGAGGGGTAATTGTCAGTATTTTCAAATTATAGCCACTATAATATAAAACTAATAATAAATAGAGATGAGACAAAGGCAGGTCGTATTACTAAAATGTGGTAGTCCATAAATTGAGACAAATAATCACCCATTCCAGCATTACTGGGCTGTTTGTCAAGAGAGATGAATGAGTGTTTAATGTAGCAGAAAGAGCTCCTCTGACTTACCCACACCCAACAGTTGCCCACACTTTTTTTTTTTTTTTTGGAAAAGATTAGATGTCTGATAAATGTCAGTCCACAGCGAGCGAAGTCGTAACCCGACTTCATCAAACTGCGACTCACCCCATGATGAGATGCTGAATCCAGACAGCGTCATTCCGCAAATTTACACCTAACACGTGCATATATTTATCTGACGGAGGAGGGCGAGAATAAAAATTAGACTTCCATGACTAACATCTGGAAGAGTGAGCTCCTGCACTGGCCGAGGGTGCTCGTTCAATTCCAGATTTATGGTAACATTACAGCTTTGGCTCCGGTTGTGTGCTTGTGCAATATGAGGACTATTTATTCGTTGGCCTTCAGAACTGGCTGCCACACAAATGCCATGCTTCCTGCCAGGTCTACTGCCTCTCATACTGTCTCTGTGTCTCTCTATGTTTGACTATCACAATATGCTCTTATAAACTGGTAAAATGTGGCGTCTGTGTTTAATAACTTTTAAAAAGGGCTCTGGCTGTTCCATAATGCCATCCTTTTAAAATATGTCCTGGGAGTTTCACTAGCTGTGGACCAGGAGGCCGGCTTCGTGTGGGGTTTCTGAGTTTTAGATGGGACCCACCACGCTGTCCCCTTCACACACACCCATATACAGTACATCCACACACTCTTGCAGGCAGACATGTGATTGAATCCCCCTCAGTCTATCAACAACGTATTTTTGTGTTCCCAAATACAAAGTGTTAACGTGAGAGGACCTTCCAGTCTCTCTCCAGGCCTCAGCCGCTGCCAAACCACATTCCTCCAGCAGCTGCCATTTCTTACATCTGCTGCATTGACGTGGTTTCACTTGACTGTAGTGAGGAATTTATTTAGCTTTTCTGTGATGAAATATTACACAGAGACACCAGGCCCTGCTCTCCTCCATGTCTTATTTGTGATCCCCCGGCTGTCATTATGTTATGAGTGGTTGTGGCTTCTGTTTTAATCTGTAGTCTGGTGCAGCTACAACTCGTATGTAGCTACGGGCTACATAAGAATTTTTAAATGGTTTACATGATTACAACCAGTATTTTAAATAACTGCTTCAAAATTAAGATAAAAAAGGCAGAATATATATATAGTTAAGTTAAGTTTAATACATTTAAATTAAATGGGCAAGTTAAACATGCACAATGTAATAAGTGGCAGTTTGCGAACATGGTTTGTAGTCTTGAGGCCACATAAGCAGAAATTTGTCACCTATTTCTGCAAACTTTTACCTGTGACGCATTATAGCTTCTTTTATCTTGTTTTGTTTTTCCAGTTTGCAACTTTAGTTCACTTTCAGAGCTCTCATCAGTGCTATTTTCACAATATTTCAGGACGCATTTCACAGAACGCATCGTAGCCCACCTTTTTTGAAACTAGCTAGTGAATATACGGTAAAGACATGTGTAGGGGCTAAAAGTTATTTATTGAACAATAATTGGAGACCAAAGCGTAGCTAAAAAGAGATTAAAATGTGGCCACAAACAAGAGAACTGGATGCCAATATTACTCCGTTTTGCGGGTTGTGTTAGCCTGAATACTTATCATATAATACGAGACCAGTAACACACCATTGGGATCTCACTCGATATTCCTACAACCAATCAGAACCACTTGAAAAAATCAACTCTGTGTAGCTAAGATGACGTGTATGACTTTGTCGCTGTTATTTTACTGTTGTACATAGGAAGCTGCTAAATTAGATGACAGAAAGTGGCCTACAGAGAAAAATGGTATTACATCACAGGAGTATAACTAAACAGTTGAGCATTTAAAAGAGTTGAGGTAAGTGTCTATAGTGAACTTCCAACGTAAGTTAGCAATTCTTTGAAGGCTAAAAAAGAGAGGCTAAAGAGAGCTTTTCTGATGTAAAACTCCTGGAATTTCTTTTTTGAGTGGGCCTGTGAATGTGGAGGGATGATGCACCCACCTCAATGAGGCACTGTCTGTGCAAATTGCAAACATTGCAAGATTCCACTTTTACTTAACAGCCCAATCCATCAGGCTAAAACCAACATTTCAGTGCCTGGCTGAGGGCTAACCCCACATGGAACGGGCAGTCGTATCGGCTGTGGAGGGCAAAGTGGCTGCTGGTGACACCACAGAATGCGAAAACAGCAATCATGGCATTTGGTGTTGCCATGAGTGGTATTTTTGAGTTATGCTGCCTCAGTGACTGGCGACACGCGAAGTTCCTTCACAGGAGCTGAAATAAAGTTGAAACGTTTTCCTCTGGATGCAAAAACAATTCCTGTTTGTAGTGAAATATGTGATGCATCATGACCAAGACCTTTGCTTGGTTTAGGGTTTAGCTTCCCATTCTGTCATCTTACTATACTAAGACTAAGAAGAAATTTAAAAAAGTGGTTCCCAAACGTTTTAGCATGTGACCACTAATGAAGTAACTTCTTCTTTCGTCCCAACAGATTTTGGGTTTAGTGTGGACATGAGTTGTGAACAATTCAACCAAAAGATTGTTTTTACTTGAGCAGTTGTTGCTCTTAACCCTTCATTCATTTCATTTTAACCCTAGAGCCTTATTGTATGGCATAAGAAGATGCCATTTCTTTATAGAAAATCAGTGACCATATATGGTTCGTTGCCTGATAAAGGGTTAAGCGTTGTATCCTGACACTGACTTGTACTGTGGCTGAAGTAAAAAATGTGTTTCTTATTCATATCCTTCTAATCATCTTGCAGTTCACCTTGGAATCCTTTTGGGGATCCCGACCCTGAACACTGTCCCAGCTTTCAAGCAAGTGGTTGGGGTGTGACTAATTTAAAGCAATGGCTTGACAGTCAAAAGGCATTGTTTGTTTCTTATGAATACTGGTGAACGTGCATGGAACGCTGGTTCCCTTAAACCTAATTATACTCTCCTGGCATGGTAGATCAAGAAGTGGGTTCACTCAGGACAAGGCTCAGCCATTGCACTCCAGGTTGTGCTAATCCCTACAAATTGTCCAAATGTGGGAATCTGCATCATTTCTGGTAGTGGGGGAGGCATTTGCGTTCTCCCCTGCTACATTTTTTCGGTGAGTGCAGGTTTGATTCCCGGCCAAGGCAAAGTTATTTTATTAGGGGAGATGTAGAGTAGTGGTTAGTGATACGTTGTTTGCGTGGCTGGGGTGCCCTAGCCCCAAAATTGCGGACCCCTTGCTCCGACTGTAAAAACTACTGTGTGAACGAATGGATCGGTCAAAATGCAGGATTAAATTTCCACTGTGAGATTAATACAGTATAAATTATTATTATTATCATTATTATTAAAGCTAGCTGCGTGTTCCAAACAGCTTACATCTGACTGAAATAAAAGGAGAAGAGTTCAAAACATTCTCAGGGTAATTTTCAGGAGCCAAAACCCTGAGATGCTAACTATCACCAGGGGCTTTCATGTGTATATGAAAATAGATATGTCATCTTAACTTTTGTTTGCACCAACAGAAGTGAAAAGTATCGGCTCTCACCCCACAGTTTCCATGTCATCCCGCTCCCCGCAGGTTTCTTTGAGCCTCAGCTTGATCCCGTGTTGGCAGCTGTGTGCTCTGGCGCGGACCCCACAGCAGCAGCTCTGGAAGGGGTCTCGATGTTTGAGGCAGCTGTTTAGTTGGGCAGTCTCAGGAGCTCAGAAGAAGACCAATTACCAGGATTTAGGCTGTTGGGAAACAGCTGAGGTGCAGGCAGCTCTAGTCCAGCCCTGGTACGGTGTGTGTATGTGTGTCTTCTTGTTTCTGAAGTTGTGGGGGGCAAACTCTTGCAAATACATTTTGAGGATTAAATACTCACTCTTTTTAGGAAACAGTTAAGTTTGTGGTGAGAATTAAACTCTTAGTTGAGATGGTTAGGGTTAGGGGTTAGGATTTGTGTTGAATGACCGAGAAGTGGAATCCAGGGAGGAAATTCACAAGCTTCCAATAAACAAACAGGGAGATCCACTGCATGGTGGCCTGTTTGGATGTTGGAAGCCAGTGGAAAGGGATCTGACTAACCTCTGAACAACTGTGCCGAACATGAGAGGTGTTTTGTTGCGGTGAGACTGCATCTGGTATTATGTCAGTCTACAGCGAAGAGGAACAAATGTTTTGGGAGGTTGGATTTTGTGTACATGGAGCGGTGCAGTAACAACGTACAAGAGATAAAAACTTGACACTAGGTATCAAAGCAGTGATTTCCTTCGCCTCCGAAGACCATTCCTGTCCAGTTTTTACGAAAACTGTGCGTCCCTTTCGATGAGAGACGTTTACTCTGGCAACTCAACCGCCTTCATTTTATCCGTTTCCCAGCCCTCACAGGTCAGAACAATGTGCATGCCTCCACAGTCTGTTCTTACAAGCACATTTGACCTTTTTTTGTTTAAACCTGGCATGTGTCACATTTTTTTTTCCCATCCAACTCTCTCACAAAACAAAAGGGATGGAGATGATGTCCACCTGGAACAACAGCCGGCATGTCCTCATTTGGCCAAAATCAGCGTTTACTTGCGGCCCTGTGTAAGCATCTCGCTCCGTATTGCTCCTTGTGGTTTCTGAACAAGTTTATTGTGAGAAATGAAGGCAGGAAATATTTTTCAACTGCCGTGGGTTAGCTCCACAATGGGAAGGAGGCTCGGAAACCGCCTCACAACAGAGCCAGATCCAGGAGAAGAGTGGAGAAATGTGGCTTTGATAAAATAATGGAGTCGAGAAGACAAACACAGAATGTCTCGCTAAAGTAAATGATTTGAGGAAATGGTACGTATTGAAACAGAACTTATTACAACAGAAATGTAGTGTGGGAGAAAGGAGTGTCGGCTTTGGTGAAAAGTTCCACAGGAGCTGCAGGCAGAACAGTGCAATCAGCAGATTATTTAGAAAAGTTAATATTTGCCGGAAGTCCAGAAAATCTGAATGCATTCCGAAATGAGACTTTTAAATAATTAATTTAGGCAGTAATCTGTGTAAGTGTTCTCAAGGGTGATTGCTCATCGTCGTTAGCAAACTTTTCCCAGTATCATCTAGCGGAAGCTGCCAGTATCAGGCAGACTTGAACTGTACTCATCTACAGATGTGCCCTTGGGGAAAATATGCAAATGTACATAGCGTAATTTGTAAAGTAATAACGCTTCTCTCCTCAGTGATTAGATCTGGTTCATATAGTGTTCATGATCAGAGCAGTACCCTCAGTGCCTCCCCCTCCTCAAACACCCATGAAGTTACAGCTGATCCAAAACAGTCCCAATTTTGAAATGATTGCAAGGCCAGAGCAAATTTTTAATCAGTCGATTCTTTCAGGAATCTAACAATTAGGCCCAGCAGTTTCCCTCGTATTTGTGTCCAAGGGCAGGAGTAAGCAAAAGACAAAGTCCTGCACTAATGAACAGTGGGAGGGGGGAGGGCTCCTTGGAGCATCCTTCACAGCAAGGTAACTAATTACTTCAGCATGCCACTGGGGTCATATTTCCTCATCAAATGGGAAATGATTTTTAGGACGTCTGCGTTCTTGGATTTCATTCCGTGTGGTTTCACCCGCTGTCGGTGAAGCTGAGTTTCTGGCAGACCTAATGGCCAAGGTGAAGTCTGGAGTCTGTCAAGTCGTGGGCCGCGCCAAGAGAGAATCCCCACTTGTCCGTCTCATGCTCCGAGATAACAGTGCGGCCCCAAGACCTCTATCGAGTCTTTCAGCAGTGCACAGAGGAGAAAGAAGGGAAAGGGAATGGAGAAGCTATAGTGTGGAATATCACTTAGGTTTTCAGTGGAAAACGTGGCTCAGTGACTCTGGCTCAGAGCGGTGAGGGATGAGAGGTCAAAAAACCTGATCGGATTGTTTCAGGAGGTGTTAGCGTGAGCCATCTCACAGGGCCATGCTGAAGTCCAGAGACACAGGAAAACCAGAAAGAAAACCTTCACAGGCTTTCTGACTGGCTCAGACTGATAGTGGGACAACTGATAGCGGAAGCAGGGTCTTTCAACCATGACTAGTTTACACTGCTACCTGCTTGGGAGGAGATACCGTCAGGATCTTTATTTCTGGCTCCCAAATCACCTCTCGCTTCCTCTGTCAGGTTCTTCTTCACTCTGTCTCTCCTGACGTGAGAGAGGTCTTGGCCTCATCTCAATGGCAGAGCTCAGGTTCAAGGCTGGCGGTGGCATGGTAGAGCCATTAATACACAGGAAGGAGAAATGCGGCCGAGCCCTGAGGAAAAGGACACACCTAGGAAGGCCTCCTTGAGATGCCAGACACTGCACAAAGACCCGGTTGTCTATAGACGCTATCGTCCACGAACCGCAATACCACAAGCGTTCAAATTATGTGTATACACTACCCTAGATATTCACGCTATGACAGCGGATATAGAAAACCCAAACTTGATGAAATTTTTATTTCTGCTGCTGTCCTCTTGAACTCCTGTGAGGCAGATTTTGATCTGATCCCGTGGGTCAGGCTAATAAAAAGAAACCCGACGTCCTTGTGAAGGTAGCAAAAATACACAGGAGCTAGCGAGCGCCGGGGCCCGGACCACTAATGCGTGGTATGCGGTGGATGCAGTGCCCTGGTGTATACATTCAGCTCTCCCTATGGTTTGTCGTGACTAGTTTGTTTGGCTCTTACAAACCGCCCCGCCTTTTGGGCTGTAAACAAACATCTCCCGTATTGTGATCAGTGTCGAGTGGTGGGCCACGGTTAGAATTAAGACGTAAGGCTGGTGACATCGGCAAAGGAAATTGAAGTAGCTGTTTGTTTTGCAGGCTATAATTTGTGTTTGCATTTAGTTCTCTCCTTGGCGAAAACGGGGATTTCAAGGAAACTGCTTTACACGTCTTTAGAGTTGCACTTGTGTTGTTTTTTTTTTTTTGTTGTTTTTTTTTTTAAATGAAAAGGGTGGCTCATATCGGCAAACCTGGAAAGAATTATTCACCAACTTCTCATTTCTCTGCAGTGTTTTGATAATGTTACAGCAACAGAAACACATCTTGTGGGGGATGCTAATCTTCCTAGCAGTTTGTAAATATACCGTACTGTTGTCTCTTGGGGGCAGCAGCTTCAGCAGGGAACTCCAGAAGGCCCTCTCCTCAGCCACTTCCCCCCGCTCCTCCAGAGGAATCCCCAGGCGCTCCCAGGCCAGATGGGATATTACAAATATGGAAGCGCTTTAAGTTAGTTTCAAAAAAAGAATAAATAACAAGCATCGGCCACCACATTTTTCATTCAGAGATTTATTCATTGCCTTGACCAAGTAACAACTGTTTTTATAAAATATTTTTTTTTTTTTTTTTTTTTTTTTTTTTACATGAGATCAACAATACAAGGAGATATGCATTTGGTCATTGGATTGTAAATCCAGTCTCTATCAAAATGAACAAAACAAACAAAAAAAGGAAAAAAAAAATCTCAATTTATATAACTTAACAATAAAAAAAACTATGGTCGCCACTTTCTTTGTTTAGACAAAGTCTGTAATAATAATTTATAAGCTTTAATACATACTGCTTCTTTCCATTTGTCAAGCTTGGTTGTGAGAGCAGGGTTTGTGCTGGAGTAAGGCGTGTTACAGTACCTTGTACAGAAAAAAAAAAATACAAACCCCTTTGTTAGTACTCGTATAGTGTTGGTTGTCGGGGGAGTGGTGGCAGGTTTAGGAACAACAAAGGCAGCTCTGTTGTCTCCGAAGCCTCCTTCCCTCGCCGCGTCTCTTCCCAACGAGCGGGTATATAGTGTGAGGTGTGAGGGTTCGTGAGCGGTCCAGAGGTTGAGAGGTGCGATTAGAAACACAAGGAGCGGGCCCGGCACTACCCCGCAGCTACCCTGCCTGGGATCAGGTGTATAAAAAACACATGTGAGAGCCCACAGCCCCCACTGCATAAGCAAACAGTGCCTAGGGATTGGCTAGTGCGATTCATTTCATTAAACCTCCGTAGGCACACTAATCGGAATAATATAGGTTTGTCCTTCAATTTTTTTTTATTCACCTTCATGTAAAAAAAAAAAAAAAAAAAAAAAAAAATACACCTCAACTGAAAACCAAGTGCAGCTTCTTCTTCTTTTGCACATTCAGGACACATAAAAAGGTCAAAAAGTCACTTTGTGCAGTTTCACTCCCTCTCAAAGTCTTTGACCATGAGCACAGTCTGGGTTGTCACAAAAAAATAAAATAGAAACACTTTATTAAGGAGTGTACATTTTTGACACACACATAAACAGTACCTTGAAAATATACATAAAATTATTTAAAAAAAAAAAAAAAAGAGTCAGCACAGAGAGCCAACTTCAGTTTCTCCCATAAGTCCGACTTGATTTCCCCCGTTTGTGAACTTGGCCCCGGTCGCCACAAACGTCTCTAGCATATGCACCACCTTAACATACTTTCCACTGCATGACAATAGGAGGCCTTAATGTGACACAGCGAGGAGAAACCGAGCGCAAAGTTTTTTGATCAAAAACACGACGACCAGACATATACAGACCGACAATAACAAATACTTTGAACACTGACAAAAAGATAATACTGAAGTGTATTTTTGAAGTCAAGAAAGGGGGGTGGGAGGGGGAGGAAGAAAAAAAAAAGGCGAGGGGGAGAAAGTCAAACTTTTTAAGCCCGTGTCCTCTGGCTTCTTGTAAACAGCAATTTGAATGTAATGCTAAACAGCTGAGAGGGCTGAGGATCAAAAGGCTGGGAGGGGTGGTGGGGGGCTGGTGGTGCCTTTTTTTTTTTTTTTCGCCATTGTTCTTAATCCACCCCGGGCTATCTTGTTCTGAGCACAAACCTGAAAAGGCAAATACTGTTCACATAAAAAACTGATAATGGAAATTAAAAACATCCCTTTTAGGTCATGGCATTCTTTTACCTCAACCTTCAGCGCACGCCTTTTGGATCTGCGTACAATCTGTGTCACTCTGCGTAGGTGTCTTCGTTCGAGTCCAGCTGAGCGCTTGTGCACGTTTCAGCAACTTAGAAAAAAAAAAAAAATCTAAAACAAAACACCACCGATAAGAAAGGAATCCTTCGCTCGTTAATGAAATCCAAGGCCGTGATGTGGACGAGGAGGAGAACGCCGGCTGCTTATCAATCTGCTGCTTATCTGCGCATCCAGCAGCTACAGTTGGCCTGCCGGCAACGAGAGGCCGACCGAGACAAAGCAGCGTTCAGCGCACAGTCAAAATGAAGACCCCAGCCTAAACAAAGGACAATGCCTTAGGAGGATTCATGCTGGGCACCGTCTGAATGTGCTATCTGAGTTCAAGACTGCCTCGCATGGTGAGCTCATTCAGTCCTTAAGGCACATGCCGATGTGGGGAGCTTTCATTCATTCACAAAACAAATCTTTATACTCGCTGATAGATTCCTTCAAACAAATCCCAGAGGCACCTCAGTATCTGAACTTTGAATTGACCACAGTCAGCGAGTCATTCGTCTAAAAAGGCACTTTGGCAAAATACAAAAATTTGTAGCGTAAAAAAAGAAGAAGAAATAAAAAAAACTAAGGTAAAAAAATAAGTTAACATTACAAAAGTGTCTTGTTTTAGGAAATACTGCACACTCGCACGTCAGCTCAGCAATGAGAAGGATGCTCAAGGCCTCTGTTGAAGATTTTTTTTTTTTAGACACCAATGACAACCAAAAAGAATTCCTCTTTTTGTTTACTCAATTCAAACACCCTTTTAAAAAGCTGTTCTTTTCTTTTCAGGGTTTATTGGGATCCTGACCAGGAATGTTTGCTGGCTTGCATAGAGGGACGGGACGACGACGCTCGGGCTAATATTTCTGCACCAGCGGCACTTTAACAGTCTTGATTTCCGCTATATGCGAGGACTTCTGGATGATGCAGCTGGTGGTCCCGGAGGCGCTGTCCTTCCCCTGTGCCAAGTTGGTCAAGGCCATGGCGGCGTTGATCTCCCTCCAGTATGTCTCGTCTTTGCCCTTCACCTTCTCTTTCTGCGCGGCTCCGACGCCAACGCTGCCACTGATGATCAGCAGAAACGTGGAGGAGAAAACAAAACAAAAAGCACACAGCATTAGACGTCGGGCTCAGCTTGTAATGCCATGGATTTGGTCTGGGCTGCAAGGTAAGAGAGGGTGCACTCACTTGTCACATTTACTTGATCCATGCTCTGTGGTTTCTGAAAGAGAAAAAAGAAAAAGGTTAATTTCGCAGAGTTCTCTGGGGTCAATGAGGATTTATAGGAATCCAGCTGAACAAGTGGAGAAGTGTGTGTGTGTGTGTGTGTGTGTGTGTGTGTGTGTGTGTGTGTGTGTGTGTGTGTGTGTGTGTGGGTTTTGTGTGAGGTCTGCATTCATACGCCCTGTCCTGCACAAACATGTGTTGCTCTGTTTTCCCTCTCGTCTCAGATGCTGGACAATAAAGACTTTTTTTTTTGCAAGGAGCCGTCATGAAACAAGGTGACTAATAGGACAGAGTTGAAAGATGTTTCTTATGACTCATAAACTCCATTCCCTAATATTTTGTTCGAAAAAAAAACAAAAAAACAAGTGGGCCCCGGCCAACGTAATTGAGTTGTCTGAGGAAATCAGATTGAAAATGACTGAGTGCAAAAGATTTGAGTAGGAATAAAAAAAACAAAAACTGAGTCAGTGCGAGAAAGATGGATGCCTGCTCTTTCTTTCTTTCTTCTCCTCGAATGGGAGCAATCTCTGTCTCATATGTGAAACATTAGCGGGGAATAGCGAAGTCATTAAACAATGAACCCAAACTTCTCTTCGGGGCAACTATTGTGTTTACTTCAACATGCCGTTCACGGAGTTTGCGTGGTTGGTGCGTAGGCGTGTGTCCGGATCTTTCTTCTGTCTCTGGTCCAACGCTAGGTGAGAGCTGCCCGGCAGAGAGTATGACGACAAAAGGCTTGGCGTTTCATGGTGCATTAAAGAAGGCGCAGAACATCTGGATTTTCTAGCTGTGCAGTCTCCAGACGCTCTCTTTAAGCTAACCAAACACACAGCTAAGGCCCTGTGAGCTTTTAAGAAGTTCAGTCTTGAGACAGGTATAGAAGACAGGGCGACTTTAGAATGTTCAAAAGAAGAAGGCAATTTCTCTTAAAGTTTCCATTCATTGCAAAAGTAATTGTAAGAGTCGGTCTTACTCAAAAATTCTTCAGGTTCCTCAAATATTGCACTAAAAACCACACCACACACACACACACACATCTCCCGGTAACGAGGCCGTTCCTTGTGATGCCATCACTGCGAAACAACAGTGGGCGGACGCTCCTGAATGAAAAGCTACACCCTTAATTTTCCCTTCAACTTCATCACCGCAACTGTAAGAAGGGACTGGAAAAAGGTTGCATGAGGACACTGCGTTCAGGATACAGATGAGGCCGAGAGCCAGAGCTCCTCCGGCGACACACAAACATTTTGCCGTTCGCCTTCGTCACCTCTAACCTCACCAGAATCCCTCCGTGGACTTTATCTGGATCCAGCGTTCACAGGCGTTTTGCAAGCTGCCATAATTATTCTCCACGCCTTGCTTTCCAGAACTGTTCCCCTTGAAGCCTGACCTGTGCTGACAGAGCCTGGTTTTTGCGAGGCCCCGGAGCTAATGTGGGCTCTATTATGAAATTTCCTGTAGTTTTCCCGTTTCTTCTGTAATAGGTGTATTCCGCAGAGAGAGATAGGCCTCGCTCTCCTGAACGTACTTTTGTTGATCATTCTTAGACAGAAGAAGAGGAGGAATGTGTGCGCACGTGTAAAGAGAGGGAGATGAGGACATGATAACCCAGAAGAACAAACCGCAGGGTGAGATTTTAGGTTTTAGTGCGTCAAAGCCTTCCAACAAAATCCTCACATTCTTGTCTGGCCACAACTCCCTGCCGTCCTATCTTTTCCCCATTGCATTTATCTTGCTTTATCAGTGAGTCCCTTTTCCCTTTATTGATATTGCTCAGGTCCCTCGTCCTCTGTCCTCCAACTGTTCACCTCTTGCTGCAGTGTTTTGCTGTAATCCAGCCTGGTCCAGGTATTTCAGACTCAACGTTCTCATATAGCGCAGCCAAAATAAATCCTATGATTCCTGGCTGTCCTAATTAAAGGACATGAGCTTGGATTTTGAAAGCCCCCATCTCTTCTCAGTCTCTGACTTTTAATCTTTTATTTTCCAGATACTTGAATGCTGCAAAGGCATCCCCACTGCATCTACTTTCTTGATTGTTGTCAGTGCTTCAAAGCAGACTGGACCTGATTAAAAATATGCACCCCTCTCCATAATCACAGTGCCGCAATTACAGACCTATTACAGTGTTTTCATGTGCGGTTTAGACCACCCCCTGATATATTAACTCAGTGTTTACTGCTGCACCGCCCGGTGTAAAGATTGGCCAGCCTCAGCAACGAGAAGGTCAGTAGCTAACGGCATCAAAGACAATCAACAGGCAGAAGGAAAGTGATTTGCAGCATGTGAATCTTTCCATTCACAGGTTTAAGTGTTTCTAGTGTGTGTGAGGCAGCTACTGTCCAGATTCTCTATCAAAAATGTAGATTCTCTATCAAAAATGTGTCTGATACAGGTGGGGAAAGTGTGGACGTTGCATAGCTATGACCCCCCCGAGACACCAGCCCCCAGGCCCTTGGGGAACCTCGGACCCCAGAACCAGTAAATGCGCCACTGCTTTCAAAAACTCAATTTCCAAAGCTCTTTGCCTAAAACATCCACGAGTCAGATTTTTTAAAACAAGAGCCACGCCAAAGCTCAATAAATCACCAATAAATCACAGAGGACCTTTTATTATTTTCTCATTCTTTTCCCTTGTTTTTCCTCGTTCCTCTTTTCTACTTTGCTACCGAACACTCAGTCAACTTTGCTGTTGCCTTTGGGCTTCACTGACAGCGGGGTTTCACGGACCGCCAGAGGGGAAAACTAAGAAGTCTGATGGTTTCTGGCGTCGCACTGGAAGTCCAAAAATACTAGCTCACTTAACATCACCGCAGGGTGACGGAGGGAGGGAGCAACAAGAGGGGGGGTAGGAAAAAAAAAGAGAAAAACTAACTTTAACAAAACTTGGTGAAAATGAGGGAAAACAAAGCGGGGGCTGACAAATTAGAGAAGGATCGGCGTTCCACCTGTTAAGATGACTGCGGAGAGCGGTTGACTATCATCATTACCATCTGGGGCTGTTGTTAGCAACACGCAACAATAAACAAGCCATGGGCTGGGCTGAATTAGGCAGACAAATAAACACACACACACAAGCAGGCGTTTTATGGTATTTAAGGCCTTTAGCTGGTGGTCTAATCCAAAGCGACTTAAAATAAGTGTCAAGTCTTAGTCACCAAGAATTGCATGTTGCCCAAAATAGATGTTCGGTGGCTTTACGATGCTTCGGAGAAAACAACAGTTTTCGAAAAACGAAAATGGATACAAGGACAAACGGGATTTTAAATGAGTAGTTTGTCTTTTTTTTTCGGAGAAATTACTTTTCTTGAGTGGAAGTGGAAGACGCACGCTCTCATGTACATGCATAAAATAGGTAGCTAGAGCTGCTTAGCATAAATGGTGGAACAAGATGAACAACTAGCTAGCAATTCCTTCATGTGTGTTTAATCTGTTTTTACAGATATTTACCAATTAAACAAAGAGAAACTGTGTATTAATTCATTTTGGCTTTTAGACTGAGCCAGGCTAGCTGTTAACCTCCGCTGCAAGTCGCAGCGAACTATTATTTGGATGCAGGGTGAGAAAGAAAGCAGAAAGTTAGTGAGAAGATTATGAGTTTTTTTTGTGAAAAATGGCAGAACCATTTAAAATAACAAAAACTTTCACTCATTTAGGATTTAAGAGTTGTAACTTTTGGCTTTCTTACTGGTTAAACTATTAACGTACTTATTCTATATAGGCCACTTACAATCCATTCATCACGGGCACTTTTTAAGTTGCCAGGTTGTGAAAGAAAATCTGAGAAACCTGGCAACACAAACCAGGATTGACTTAAAAACTGACCAGTAAATTCTTTATTAGCAATTATAAAAGCATTTACTTTAATAACCCCCCTTTTTAAAGGAGGACTTCTTAGAGCGTGGTGTGACACTGGTGCAGCAAGTCAAATGAGTTTACTTTGTCTAAGATGAGAACATTATTCCAGCATTGGGGGAAGGCTGATGGTGTCGGCCACACACAGACACAAACTCAACTGCTGGAAGTGAGGAAGTGAGCTCAGCTGACTTCCTTTAAAGCGCCAGATGAGAACCAGACAACGTTTCAGGCTCAACAATCTCCTCACTGCCGCTGACCTATGTCGGGCCAGATCTTCATCATCCTTAGACGTGTCACGCAGCCAGGCTGTGAGGATGAGTCAGTAGTTTTACTGTCAGCACAGGTGAGTCATATGCTGCTCTGAACAGAAAGCGTCCCACTCCTCAAGCTCTCTTTACCCCCCTCCCCCCAGCAACGCCTGAGTCATGAGACACAGCTGACTGGACGCTAAGTCGCATTCGTCTTACAGAAAGTGCAGACTTGTGGCTGCTTGGATTGGCAAGTCTTTTCGGTTCCAACCAAAAAGGAAATGGCTCGACGCTGCCTTTGATCCGAGCCACAATCTAGAGCGCGAGGTGCGACGCTCGTGCTTTTGGCCTCCGAGATCTCCCCCTTTTTATGCGCCTCTTTGATGATCTGTGTTTTTATAATGTCAAGAAGAGTCTGTAAATGAAGTTAGGGGTGCCTTGGCGCTGGACCGCCTCGCGCTCTGCCAACGCGACTTTTATATCTACCCCTCCACCGCCCTCCCTCGCACTGTCTCCGCTGGTACAGAAGAAGTCTGAGGAACCAAGCTGTCAATTCCACTCGCTGGGCCAAAGACATCATGCACGGCGTGAATTTAATGCCTTCTCCATTTGCCCTGACAACACTTTCATCACTTAAGAAAATATTGAATAATTAGCTCTTACACTATTAAAAAGAACATCCATGGCACAGTGACGCAGCCAGATAAATACCGAGCCCAAAAATGACTCTCTCATCCGCTGCACTTCTTCTTTTCTTTTCCTTTTTTTTTTCCGTGTCTGCCCAGCAGATGACATACTGGTGTGGCTGCGGTGAGGGGCAGATAACCAAGATCCAGCAATAAGGATTGCCTTGTGTCCCTCTTGCTTGATGGAGAAATAATAACAGTGTTTCAGATGTTTAAACACTGCCAGGTTGTCATTGTGTTTACGAGTGCCAGTAAACACAGTGTAATCAGGGGCCCCCGTAAATCAGCCAAAATGAGAGGAGCGTCTCGACAAAAGGAGTAAATACGTTGTCATGGCGAGCGAGTGTCTTCTCTGCGTGGGTGGACTGCCACGGTGTCACAGACAAAAAGAAAACAAAAAAAAATTTTAAAAAACTAAAAAAAAAACAGTATCCCATCACGAGCGGGGATCAGGAGTTTGGCGTGGCGACAGATGATGATCAGGAAAAGATTGAGAAGGAGACACTGATAGGATCTGAGGATCAGGCTCTAGACGCAACGCTGATGATGAACAGATGAGCTTGTTACCCTCCACTCCGACACAACAGGTACAAAAGAGACAAAACAAGCCCGGACTCTCTCATCCAGGCCCCTGCCGTTCCATCCAGGTCTCTCACTAACATCTTAGGGATGAACGGCTGTTGTTTGTGGTGCATTTAAAAAAAAAAAAACAACAAAAAAAAAAAAAACACAACACATTAGGGGGGAAAAGAAAAGCAGGAACCACAAGTAAACATTATTCAGATTTTTAAGTGTTTACATGTGCGCAGAAATAGCCTCTTTTCGGGAGCTGGAGGCCAAATGATATGTTTACTCTGCACTCACTGCATCATTATGTTGTGATTCTTCACAGTGGTAGCCGGAGCGCCCTCTCACACTCTTAGGGGGATTTCTGCATGTGTGTGTGTGTTCTGCTGTGTCCTCGCCGGGTCACACCTCCGCTCTCTCATTAAAGCTCGCCCCGCTCTCCTCCATCCCGTGGGAACACAGTGGCAGCCTATTGTTCTAGACGCGGCTCTTTTTTTTTTTTTTTAAATGGAAACAATTTGTGTTTTATACAGACTGGGCAGAGTGTGGCTCGGTTTCCCTGACTGGGCAGGCAGCTGTGTTCCCTGAATCTGAAGACCTGATTGTGTGTGTGTGTGTGTGTCCATCCCAGAAAGCCTTGGCGTGCCAGTGACTTAAAAACGATCAGGTTGAGAGGGAGTATTATTCCGTGCTCTTTCAGTTCTATGTCAGGGAGCCGCGTATAAACAGTGTCCGTGCCGACGTTCGCCTGTTAACACTTCCCCGCAGGGTGACGACCAGAATGAACACTGTCTCCGTCTGCTGTCTTCTCTGTTTGCCTCGCACCCAGCCTCTGTTTAGTGGTCGGAAGCCAATGTCCCATCTTCCACTGACAGAGGTTCACCATCAGCGGGTTTTCTTTTTTCTTCCTCGCTTGTCCTTTTTATCCACCTTTCCATTCGCATGAGACTGCACCACAGCTTAATGCCAGGATTATACCTCACCTCTTCCAACTCCCAGTCGTTCCCACCGTAGCATCAGCCCCACCCTGGAGGACACTTCCCAGCCTTTCATACACATCTCAGAAGACCTCGCTGCATGTTTATGTAATCTATTCCATTAAGGCATCTATTCTGTCACGTACTCCTTATAAGGCACCAAAACACAGAAAAATATTCTCCAAAGCTAGAATGTGGTATTTTTTTTACCACCTATCCAGAAAAATGTAGCTCTCAAACAACTAAATCTCAAGAAAAAAAATATAAAATTAAATTCATCTATATCACCTAGCAAATACATAACAAAGTCATTTTTCCTGAGCGACCATTACACTTTTGTGCATGAGGAGATCAGTTGAAGAGTTAAATTCTACCTAAAGTTTGGCCCAAACAGGTCCCTCCTGACAAATGCTATTGCTTAACTCACATTCACAACCTGAGATTTTAAAACAAACACACAAATCCATCCACATTTTACGCCAAATACTACCTACCACTAGCTTTCCCCGCTGTGCGACAAATAAAGGATTATCTGTGCTTTTCTTACAGCAATATTAAATCTAAGTCATTAACTTGTCTTTGCATCATTGAAATGTCTTTCAAATAAAACATCCACATATGTCCTTATTACTCTGGACAGTTTACAGCGCTGGTTCCCAGAGTCTCTGCTGCCTGGGGCGCCTTAAAAGCTGCAGAAAAACTTTGGAAAAACGACATTTTTCAAACTGAAAAATATGCAGTAAACTTCAAATCCAATCCCGCTGTCAAGGCTCCTGTTAAATATGCATATTTGTAGAGAAGTCTGCACATTTTTATGCATGTCAATTTACCTTTAAACTACAAAAAAAGTCATATTGCCATATGCACGTAGCCTACTTAATTGTTCTTGCATCACACGTATCTGCAAATCTGCACATCCTATTATCCTGTTGTGGGGCTCCTCTCTACCAGAGAATCTAGCTGGCAGTGATTTCTTTGCAGCGGGGACACATTTCTTGGACAAACCTCTTGTTCTGGATTTACTCTAATGAGATTTTTCTGTGCTGGGTGGAGGACAAATAAAATTCCTATCATCTCCACTGCAGCGGCAGAACTTTCAGAGTGACTTATTATGATGATTAACTGTCTGCACGGTCACATCCTACTAGGGCTAAGTACAAAGATAAATATATGTTTTGTGTTTTGGACGAACGCAACGTTCAACCTTAGTTTGACCGTTAGTCAATCTTTAAATCTCCTCTTTTACAAAGTAAGAGCAAGCTGTTCACTTTCCCTGATCGTCCTATCTTTCTGAGGAGAGATTCAAGAACACGTGCACACATTGATTTCTTACACTAATTTCTCCTCTCCCGTCTGTGTCTTTCTTCTCCCAACTGACCACTGCTGGAGAAAGACAGCCCTTGATCTAGATGGAACAAGTGCCTCCCTCCCTGTCTTCCCCTCTTCCCTTCCACATTGACTTCTAAAACCTGAACCCAGTGAGTTTTGGCAAAAGCTGTTGCCTTGGAACAACCTCATCGAACCCCCCCGTCCCCCACTCCTCTCTCTTTCTCTCTCTCTGTCTTCACTTTCTCTTTTCCTATGAAACTGTGGAAAGAGCAAATTGTAGCCAGTCTATCCACATCTCTGGATTCCTCAGACGACACACATCCATCTCTGTCCGGGAGAGGCTCATTATCATCTAGCTGTCCTGTGTGGAGCCCCGTCTGCCGCTCTCTTTCCTACTGTAAATTACTGCGCCGCTCATCAGACAGGGAGAGAGACATCAGAGCCTTAAATCAGACACCAAACAGCCACCATCCCTCAACAACCCTGCTGCATAAATCACCACAGTTGGGTTTCTCGCTGGAGAGGAAACAAGAAAGACGTTAACGGTAAAGGAAATCCACGAGCGAAATTGAAAATATGAAAACAGCCGTGATAAAAATCTCTCCTTTTTTTTTTTATCATCGGCGACCATCACATCTCCACTTTTCTACTAGACAAGAAATCCAAACACTCGCGCTTTTTTTTTTTTGTTTCCACATTTAAGATTAGCTTTCTTCCATTCACCTGGATGACTCCTTCAGTGCCACTAAACGCTCCAGGATTCAATAACTGTCTGGCACTCGCTCTGACCTCATTTAGGGGCCCTTAGGCTCTCAGCGGCTGCTGTCAAACACCGCTGTTTTCATTGAGCGGATTTCTAAGAAAGTACGTGTTAAACAGCACCTGATACAGGAATAAGTCACTTGAAGGCTGTAAAATCCTGCGCTGCATAAATCCTCACATTCATATATGGACTGATAGGAATAAATGCAATAAATAGTACAAGTCGTAGACAAAAATACATAATCAGATCATTCTGGCAAATTTGAACATATGCATGTGTTGTACTTTTGGCCACACTAAAAAAAAAAAAAAAAAAAAAAAAACATTAATGCTCCTCTTTCAAAAAATTGTAATGCCTTTGAGACCCATTTAATTTTTTATGAACAAAATCCAAAGTAATTAGCGTCCCACCAGCTCTTATCCACAAATGATAACAAGCTAAATTAAGATCATTTCTAGAGCCTCTATGTCTAAGTACAGCCTCACAGAACAGCTGGCTCTTATTTAATTGTGTTTCGCATGTAAACAATGGACAGAAAACCACCACCAAGACTTATTGCGGTGACCTTTTTGTTGTAGATCATTTTTGTTGTCCAAAAACCATGACTAAATATCTGCCAGCCTAATGGCCTCCTCTGTAATTTGCAGTGTAAATCAGCAACGGTTAGTACGTTAACACCTCAAAACCATCCAAAAACAGGCATGACTCCACGATTCCTCTCACCACAGACTTATGTCTTTTGGGTGATAAATCTCAAATACCGAACACTGCATTTTCTGTTATTATGGTGGAATTATTTACTGCACCCACATTTTTTTTTGAGACACTGGAAAACTGACAAAAGCCAGAGTTTGGAGGATTGGTTTGATGCAATGGTAGAGAGTATGCAGCACAAATTAAAAGGGAACATGGACGATGGAATCACTTCTGGACTCACATATCGTCTTGTTTGCTAAAAAATCTGACCTTGATTATCAGTCATTATCATTTCACCATACTGCTCCTGTTTTAGCTCTCGGAGCCGACTCTGAGCCTCGATCTTAATTTAATACATGCACACTGGTATCAAGCGTTTAAATATCTAATAATTGGAAACTCTCTGCGGGCTGCCGATTCGCTTCCAGCTACTGGTGCTTTTCCACATCAGTAGACGACGCGCTGGCAAGCTCTCCGCCGTTCACCATGGAGCTACCGTACAACAGTAGGGCTGCAGCCATAAAGGGGAGAGAACCTGTCAAAAAAAAAAAAAAAAAAAAAAATCTACCGCTGTCGATCTTGTGTAAAACGTCTGACCGAGATCTCTCCGTCTGAGTCCGCAGAAACGTTGGGAGTTATTTGGCGTATAATGATCTATATGGTATCAGACGGGGCGAAATCTGGTACCGAGCAAGAAGAAAAACATTCAGCCAGATTCCTGCCATTTAATATCCCATTAAAGGGTAATTTGGCATGAAACCCCTGGCATGTGCGATGGAATTCTATTGCTCCTTGTGTTCAATGAAATTCCCCACAGGGCTTTGGGCTGCAGTGTGTGTGTGTGTTTGTACTGGATGTGTGCGCGCATGTGCTTGTATCGCAGGCCTCATACAAGCACATGCGCGCGCACATCCGAGCGAATGTGTTTGAGCATGTGTGAGTCCTTTCAAGCTGGCAGAAGTTTAGTTTTCCACAGGGGTAAATCTACACTCTCCATCTCCTGCCACGTCTGACTGCCCTCTGTAGTCACAGGGCTGCGGCCACAACAAGCAAGTCGGCCATTAGCGGACCCTTTAGCCAACGGGATGACGGTTGCCAGGCACGCCACTCTTACTCGGACCAATCGCAATTTGCTTTACAAGCAGGAATCCGGCTAAAGAATGTGCCGAGACACACCGTTATGTGTTTCGGGCTCTGGCTTTCAAGTTGAAATTCTTGTCCTCCCTCAGCGACCGAAAATGTCAGACATTTTGTCATCGTCAGAAAGACAGCGGGGGGAACGCTCGGAGAACTTAACTTTGATTTATTCCGTCTTCCTTTCGTCCCCGTAACTGATATAAGGGTAGATTAATGTAAAATCTGCTACTCGGGGAAACATTTTTCTGTTGTAAAAACACAATAAAAAATTCTAAAAGAGCAATGTGTGCGCTACAGAAATATCTGGAATGCGCAGCCCGCAGGAGAAAAAAAAAGCCAGAGGAAATGATGCAACCCTGAGCTTAAAATGATTTCTCTACCTCAACTCTTTCATTTGCCCCGTCTGAGTCGGCGAGATCAGATGTGGAATTAAAAATTCATTTTCCCGACTTTTCTCTTTGTTTCGCCGCCCCATCGACCATCGAGATCGGAGGGGCCCCAGCAGGTGTTCAAATCCCCACGAGTCGGCGCCGCCTCTGAGATCTTTCCATGTGTGGATTCAAGAGCGTCTCTCGCATGTAACAAAGTAACACTCCAGTAAGAGTGCCAGAGCCAGAGGAACCCAAGAGGGAGACGTCCGCAGCCAAGAAATTATATTAACCACAGAGATAAAATAGTTACTCTCTATTAAAAACAGCAGGTCAGCCAGGTGAATTAAGCCTTTTTTGGGATTTCTCTTATTAAAATCTGGTAGAGAGGGAGTTATAAGTCTCACTTGGTCTATTCATCTCTTTCTTTCCCTTCTCCATCTGCGCGTCTCAGCAGGTGCTTCACTCAGTTCCTCCGTTCAGGTCACAGGGTTTTAAGTTTTTCAATCAGGGGGTTCGTACCCGTCGCAGTCACTGATGCATTTCATACAAACCCACACACACACACAACACACACTCACACACACACTCCTACACGCTCAGATAATATGAACCACATTTGTCCATAAGAGACACAATAAAAACCCGCTCCCCCCTCCACAAAACGCGCCGCCGTTCCTCCCCACTCCACCGCCACCTACACACATTCGGATCCGGGCCCCCGCGGGTCCCGTCCATGCTCAACAGAAAGTGAAAACATTGCCGTCCGTTATGAAGTCTGCCCGAACAAAGGCGCAGTGTTCACAGCTGAAGAAGAAGAAGAAGACGGATCTGACCTTGACTGCTTACAGCCGAGACGCAAGCTGAACCGCTGGGAGGAAAAAAGCCGCTGCCGGGTTTTGTGATTTAGCAAGGGCCCGACACTAAATTCACAGTTAGGAGGACATCAGCATCAATTACGATGCTGTCTGAGATTTTACGTTGCTTTAAGATGAATGTTTTCCTGCAGATTTAGGGGTGAAAATGAGCAAACTGAACGACACTTATCACAAGTTACTTACGTGTGCTGTCTTTAACCCCCCCCCCCAAAAGAAAAAAAAAAGAGTTTCTGGAAAGTCTGATCCTGATATATGAATGAAGTCTTTAGAAACATAATGTTGTACATTGAGGGATCACGCAGGGGTGCATTAATTCAACTCACTTCAACTTAGAAGACTGGAAGTCAAAACAACGTGTAAGTACTGAAAATGGAAACGAGAAGTTTCCAGTTGAATAAGCAAGCAGTGAAAGCAAAAGCAAAATTATATTAAGTCAGTCATAAAAGATTCCCGGGTAATGTTTTAAAGCGCATTCTTTTCTGTCCATAGGTTTCATTTAACCACATCTATTCATTCACTTACAATCAAAGGTGAATAGTTTTTTTGAGCAACAACAATTATAAAAAAAAACAAAGACAAATGCCCTGTCTGTGCGGCGACATTTCTTTTTTTTTTTTAAGGATTATTCCCTTCTGGAGAGCTGCATTCCTCGCCATCTGCGCCAAAAACACAGTAACAGTGTGGAACAAATTACAGACAAATTCTAACGGGGCTGGCAGAGAGGGGATAAACCAGGAGCTTATACTAGACCAAATATAGAGTTCATCTTTCTCTGGAAGGTGTTTTTCTTTTTTTTTCTTTTTTTTTTATTTGGGGAAAATCACCAACAAAATGTCTTCTTGAGAAAAGAGGGAAGGGAGGCCGGTTATCTCCTCCTCTACCGACTGGAAAGACATTAGCAGCATTATTATTGTATCTGTCAGAATTTAGATTATTGATCCTTATAGACTGTTAGAAGTTTCAATTGAGAGGATTTAAAGATGAAACTCGCCGAGCCTAAGAAAACAAATGAACGGCTTTGCGGACCACACAAACACACAGCCTGTTTGTCTTGCCCCTGCTCTCTCAGTGGGACCTCATAGCCGGATCAAAGGCGTGCCAAACAGTAGTCTGAAAGTGAGCATGCTCCACATGGCCTTGTTGTGTCTGGCCTGTTAAAGCCTGGTCAGAGGAGCTGGCTGCGGGGAATTCCATCTCTGCTTGGCTGCAGTCAGTGTGCATGTTTGTGAAGTGTAAGTGCATGGCTTCCCGTGCTGTGGATGCGTTAAAATGTGTGCGTGTGTGTGTGTTGGTGCATTGCATAAAAACTGTATCTTGTTTTAATCTAATCAAACACTTTTATGGTTCAGCTTAATTACGGTTCCATTCCAGTTAAAACAATCAGCAGCGCAAAAACGCCGTGTTGATGGTTGCAGAGTTCAGCGGCAGCAGAGACGGCGCAGATACAGTGTAATACAGATAGAGGCAGAGAGGCAGACAGCTGGAAATAATGGACCAGCTGCAGGAATTAAAACAAAATGTGCAGATGGAGGGGACAAAAAAAGAACAAAAGTGAAGGATGTCTCGTGTGCGTGTGTGTGAGGGAGACTCTTGAAAGGGGAAAGAATGCTAGAAATGTGGCTCCTTACCAGCCCGGTAAACAAAGTTCGCCTCGGCTTCGGAGGAGGACGGCGACAGCAGCTCGTCGTCGTACTCGTTGGAGCTGAAGGAGCCGGAGTGGTTCCTCTTGCGGGCGTCCATGACGGCGTTGGCCACCATGACGTGGCGCAGCGAGTCGTTCAGGTAGCGGTGGAGCAGGCTGCTCTTGTACTTGGGCGGAGACACGTAGTCCTCGGCCAGTGAGGCGGCCTCGGCGGCCGAGCGCAGCCCCGCGCCCATACCCATGCCCATGCCCATGCCCATGCCCATGCCCATGGCCATGCCCATGCCCATGGTCATGCCCACCATGGAGGAGCCCTCCTTCTTGATGACACTCTGGTACATGGGCTTGTTGAGCTCCTCAGGGCCGCTCTCTGTTCTCTGAGGGTTGTCGCCATCTGCACCAACAAAAGACAAAAAAGAAGAATTTAAATGGATTGCAGGAGCATATTTTCCAAAGGACATCTCCTATTGTCCTAAATACTTTCTATTATTATTCATCTGTGTCTAAAGCACTTACTTATTATACATGTATTAATTAATACATGAAGAGAGACATTTAATGGGGATGTCCACCTGTAGATTAACCATTGTCACATTTGATATTTTTCACATTTTCACATTTGTTTGGACTTCTTAAAACCCTTTAAAGTGCTTCACACGCTGGCTGCGCCCGAGTTCCCAAAGACGACTTTACGAGTTTAATATCATACGCCAAAGTGTTTTTAAGGCTCCATTCTCTCCCCCCATGCTTTTCATATGGCTGTAAATTCACACAAAAACTATTCTGATTAGCGTCAATGCGCATTAAAATCACAGCTTTCTCTCATGTATATATTTTACTTCTTTGTTTTTTTTTTTTCCAACTTCTGTTCATCTCATCCGACTCAGATTCTGGTTATTTTTGAGCTGATCTTAAATCCAAATTCCAGGGCAGGGAGATTTCAACCTGGCACTCCTACCCCCTTCTGCTGGCATCGCCTCACGAGAAGAAAGTCCAGCCGAGACTTAAGACTTAGGCATTACCAAACCGTAACGGATGGTAGTCGACTTCCTCTCCATCAAAAAGCACATTGCCCCCCTCCCTCCCACTCGTTCCCCCTCGCAGAAATAAATAATTTCCAGGGCGCTCTGCAGCTGACGAGATTGAATTAAAGTGCGGGTCAATACCTGATGAAAGACACGGAGGAAAGATAAAACACCGTCCTGAAAAACCAGATATCCTCTGGCGGGAGGGAAATCAGAGAGAGGTTTGCTTTAGATACTGTCCCTGCCAAGAGTGCAATTTTGTAATTTGGGGCAGGTTGGACATTTGATTCAGCCTGGGCCAAATTAAAATTATAGCTCCCACATATCAGAAACACATGGAAGTAGCTTACTTTCCCGGCTTCTCCTGCACTGTCTGAGGTAGAATTCTTTCAGCAATAATAAACCCGACCTCTTTTTTCTATTTTATTTGCATAACAGCATCCTTGCACACCCAGATACCAGCCTTTTAAATAAAACTGCTTTCCCCTTCTAACGCGCCCATCACAGCATGTCCACGACACATCCCAGATGTGCAGAAAAACTACCGGAGCTACAAAACAAGCTGGACGACTGCAGGACAGTAAGAGGAATGTACGCTGGGTCAGTGGGGTCAGATCTGGCTCCATAAATAGTCTCTGGAACAAAAGCATAGGCTTAAAAACATAATGGAGGGCCTTTTTTCGCATGGGTCAGAAGTGGGAGCAGGCTGTGGACAGCTTCATAACCATAATGTGACAGGGAGACGAGTCAGGGAGATATACCGAGCCTCCCGTGGTAGAGTGGCCTGTGGCAGACACAATGCAAACACCATGCACACATTCCTCCGCGAGCCGCACGCCCGGCCTCTCCTCCTCAAGAACTTAATTAGAGATCACCGACACCACAGTGCTCTTCCTTTCTATTCATTGTCGCCCTGCATGACTATATAAGTTTTGTTTCCTGCCCGTGTTTTCTGTGCTGTCACTGAGTAAAGAGAGGCAGACTCTCCCCTGAGAAACGGCATGTGTTTGCAGTAAATACACGGCTGACAGAGAGCTGCTCATTTCCAATTGCAGGCTGGGAGGCAGAGGTTGGCTCAGCGGGGTGTCTTAATGACAGCGTGTCACAGGCCGCCGGCCTCTGCGTCTCTCGTCTTGCCATTTATATTCACTCAGAACATGGTTCTGCTCAGCGTCATCCTGTTTTAGAACAAACACACAGAGGGACCTGACCTTTGGTCCTGTTTTCACGCCATTTTGGGGGGGGACACTGGCAGCGTGATGCAAGAAGCATTTCCCCAGCGCATCCAGATCACAACAAGGAAAGTGACCCGTTTGTAACAGAGGTCTGAGCCGTTATGGTGAGTTATCTGTGAAGGGATCACCCATCAGACTGGTCTGAGCAGCTACACAAATGGAAAACCACTTTAGGGAACAGCATGCCTGTGTAAAACCCCGTCAGTCAGAATAATTCAGTTACTGTTATGTTTGACATATAGATTCAAGGACTTTGAGATTTCTTCCAGAGAAACTTTCAAAAAGAAAATTAGAGATGTTGTAAGAAGAGGCCAAACAATAGGTTCTTATTCCTAAAATAAGTGCTTTATAAATCATAACATAGATGTTTTAGTGCTTCTAATTCAAATTAAACTGGATTATGCCGTCCTGCACGAGTCACCTGAGCTCACACAAACCATGGCACCCAACGACAATATCATATTTAATAAGATATACGTCGATCTGGCATAACATTATGACCACCTTCCTAATATTGTGTAGGTCTCCTTTGTGCCTCCAAAACAGTTTTGACTCATCAGAGAATGGGCATGGGCCTTCTAAGGGCACCCTGAATCAGAATTAGTGGGGTCCTTTGGGTCCTGTGGGTTGAGGGGAGGGGCCTTTGTGGATCATCCCACAGATACTTGATCAGGTCAACACCTTGTGCTGTTCTTCTTGTTTTTTTGAGTAGAGTTTGTGTGTGTGTGTTTGTGAGAGACTGCATCCTGCTGGGGATGGCTACTGCCATCAAAGAGTGTCTTTGCTATGGGGGGGTGGGGGTGTCTGGTCTGGTCTAGGTGGGTGGTACATGTCCACATGAATGCCAGGTCCGGAAGTTTCCTAGTATTATCATGAGATGTTATTTACTTCTCATGTAGGTGGTTTTAATGTTGTGGCTGATCGGTGTATTAGAAAGTAAAGGACGATTATTTTCAGTCTGATTAGAAGGAACACATATATTGTCACCAAAAGCTCCACGAGTGATGCCTGGTGCTGCTTGGTTCTTTACCCCTGCATCTCGTTTTAACTTTCATTCTATCTCTTTCTTCTAGCCTCTTCTTTTAGTCGTACCGTCTGAGCAGCTGTCGTCACTGCTGACGCTCAGCCTCTCCGCGTTGCCCTGAACATATTTGTTGTAGAGCTTGATCCTCAGCGCCCAGCTCAGGTCCGGCTGCCTCACCGTGTTCTTCAGTCGCCTCCTGGCATTGGCAAACCAGTTGGACACCTGAGAGAAAGACAAGAAGACAACAAACGACAACATTATTGTTTTAACTCCTCCGCGTCCACAGCACAGCAAAGACCATCCCCTGTGAAAACGCCTGCTCTCCGCTTGCCACCGGTCCCATTCAGAAAAACCAAATGAGACCGAGGCAAGAAAAGACAGACACAGAGTCAGGTTGCAGAGCAGCTCTGTGAAAATGAGCTTTAAGAAACATCCCAGACGCTCCAGACGGACACCCCAGCGTGCATCCTTTCTGTTTCAGAGCCACGCAGGAACATTCAACGCCCGACGGCAAGCGAACGCAACGTTTCAATAACCAATGTTCAGACAGAGATGTGCGTCCCCTGTGCTTATTCTGGACTCACACAGCCTCCCTCCAATAATACATTTTTTCCAACACTGTCTTCAAGCTGCAATAAAAAAGACACTTGAGCCGGCGCTCTTCCTTTCACTGGGAAGCGAGACCATTAGATGTTATACTAGAATAACTTTTCATGCTCAATAGATTTCAAGCAGCTTATGAAGGGGCTGGGACGGGGGCCGTATGCTAGAGTACTTATTTTTCTGATCCCCTCGTTCAGGATCGCGTTTCTCGTTAAGTAAGACCGTCCCACGTCCCTTTGTCTCGAGCCCAAGCGCTGTGGCACACCAGGGGGAAGGCGGCATCTAGTACATGTGGCTTGCCCGGAGGGGAGGGGAGGCGAGGCGAGGCGAGGCGAGGCGAGGTGAGACGAGGCGAGGCGTGGGACGGCTGGCTAATAAGGACTGAGGGAAAGATGTCTGTCATTGGGGCGGGGGAGGGACACAGAAAGGAAGGATGGCACGTCTGCTCAGAAGACACCCAGCAAGATTAAACAGGGAGGCCCAGCAGCCGAGCCAACTCGTCCACCCGTGGCCTGTCGGCTCTGCGTGTACCGTAGAGGAGACGGCATGCAGGCACGGCGAGGGATCTCAACAGCGATGGAGAGATGGCACCGAATTATTAGCACAAACTCTGAAGGAATAATTCACAACAGTTACACGGAAAAAAGTTCAAACATGACAGATTTAGTTGCCTTTAAACACCTGGTGCCAGGTATGTGTTTCCAGGGGAAAATGCACAGGAAGTGATGTGTTTTCCATACTGGCAGCAATAACGGTGGTTTGTCTGGACTGCACAGTGGAAGAACTGGGTAGTTCTTAGTCTTGATCAATGGACAGGCAATGAAAAGAGTGCCATACTGGAATACTATTAACCGCTACCTTCACATCAGATACTCAGCCGATTCGTTTTTCCACTACATAATTAATTGTTTAGTCTATGAAAATGTCCTAATCCCCCAAATATAATTTTTTTATACCTTTTAAAAAGTTGAAAACTGGACTAGAAAAGCAGCATATTCTTACACTGGAGAAAATAGAAACGACAATTGTTACGACGTTTTTCTTGATGAGCGACTCAATCAGAGATCTGATTTATTGGCAGTCGCCTCGGCAGCAAAAAAATCCATTAAAAGAAGATTAAAGGAAAATATTAATAAATGTATAATATGCTTGAGGTCGTCTTCACGCTGGAAAATGTGGTAATAATTCCCCCGCCTGTCCTCCCTCACGTTCATCTTCAAGAAATCTTCCACCGACCTTTGACCCCGCTGCTGGTATTCGGGTGTCAGCTTTAAACGTGCACGAGGTTTGTGCGTTCGCGGCGCAGCGTCCCAGTGTCCAACACAAAGCATTCCTCTGCACTCTCTGCTTCTGCCCTCACCAAAACAAACAGCTCCGTTCAGGCCCCCCAAAATGAGAACCAGATTAAGCGCCGTGGCCGGCGGCCCGAACAAGCCGGCGCAGACGCTGTGAGGCCGTATCAGTGACCTTGTCAGCCAGATGATACTGTACATACACAGCTGCACGCGCCAGACACAAAACACACTCTTATTGAGCGCTGGGTTTTTCCTCCCAGTGGTCAGTTTGTCTGTGTCTGAAGTCGTCCGCTGTACTGTTATGTGCCATCAGCAGAGGGTGCAATACAACTTAAAGCATGAGTGTTACGATATATATGATGTCATTAGAGTACAGTAGATCAGAGGGAGATCACTCATCAGTGGCTCTTTTCAAGATAAAAAAAATTAAAGCTCCTCAGAGGGAAAAAACATTTTTTTTTGTTACATATTTTACTGTCACATAGAAAAAATTGCTTGTTGGATTTTTCTTATTTCCTAGAAAATAAAACCTCACTCTATGCACTCTGTTTTTGGCAACAGGTCATAAATAAGAACAGCGAGAAACCATCTGACCTACACAACCCCAAATATTATTTGAGCTTTTAAGGTTTTTATTTAAGTTTTTCACCGCACAGTGAAATCAAAAGAGAATGAACATAACTGAGGGCTGTAGCATTTGGAAGACACGGGAAGCCCGTGTTTATAACTTCTAACGGCGGAGCTTTGGTTGGAAAGGCGTCTGAAGATAAATATAAAAAAGTTTTGAGATGAACAAGATGAAAATACATTTCTACTGCATTTTTTTCTCTCTATGATTTATCCAGATGGGTCGCGATATATAGGAAGTATTACACTAAAGAGGAGCAGAATTCCAGCTATATAAAAGTAGAACTAACAATATTCAGCACTGCATGGGTGCAATAGCAAATCCAAGTTTGAACCCAGTCTGATCAGATTTGAAACCACAGACATCTCTTTATAAGTGAAGCCCTGCCCTCGCTGTTCACACTCAGGCCCCCGCCAACGCTGAGGACAAACTTTGTGTTTGCTCCGACACCTCACCAGCAGCTTGGAGAAAGCCGCCAGAGAGCAGGCTCACCTGGACGAGCGTCATCTGCGAGCCGAGCGCCAGGAGGATCTTTTCCGTCTTGGTGGGGTAGGGGTTGTCTCTGTGCTTGTAGAGCCACTGCTTGAGCGGCCGCGCCATGTCCTGCAGGGCCTGGCGCTTGTGTCGCACTTTGCCTCCGCTGGGACGACCCCTTTGGAAGAACAAGTGGAATATGCATTTGATATTTAGGTATAAACATATTGAACCTGACGATTACATGTAAAAGTGAGTTATTTAAAAGAATCAATATGGCGTATAGAAAAATTCTAAAATATACAGAAATATTTAGTATATTTTAACATGCAGGATTCCGTCCTCTTCAACAGGTGTAAGATAGATGTATCAGTTTGGCATTTGTTAATCACATCAAGATCGTTATTTAAACATAAAATGTTATTAAGAACCAGCTTTTCCATTTTAAAATTGTTACACGACCTGGTTTCAAAGCCATAAAAGAGGATCGTGTTGCTTATTGAAATGAATCAAAGAATGTTAAGCAGCTGCGAGCTGAGTCCTAAGTGGAGCGGCATGTTGTCTGGATTCGTTAGTCATGACACATAAAGTGAACACTGGATGCAGCGTGCAATTTTCTCACCAAAAGCGCTGCAATTAAAGCAAGAGATTTTGGATTAAAGGAGGGCGGGAGAGAGAGAGTGAGAGTGAGAGTCCAGGAGAGAAAGAATAGCCACTTGCTGTTTACTTTTCATTGCGTGTCCCACAAACCACCAACACGTCGCAATGAAACAAACAAAAACATTTTGCTCGGACGCACTTTTTCTGCCAGACTAACTTTTCACACCCAGGAGAAGAGGACCAAGAACAATGTAGCTGGGTCACAGTTACAGCCAGACCTTCACACAATGGACTAAGAAAAAAGCTCAAATTATACTTCTGGTTTTCCCTTACAGAAAACAGAACATTACAGCAGGGAATATACTGTACCGTGGGGTGTGGAGGATCAACGTTTTATAAGACCCAGCTAAGTAATGTTCAGTAAAGCTACAACTCTTATAAAAACACAGTAGTGATGTTATACAAGATAAAATACCACATAATCACTCTAAATCCATTTTTGAGACATCCTGTGAGGCCCTGGAGGAGTATTTCCATGAAGTTGGTCTAAAGCAGCGTGCTGGTTTTTCCTGCGCTGTGAAGGAGTCGCTCTCACCTGTGGCTCCAGGTTTTATGAACCTGTAGATGTCAGTGTGGTGCTGTGCTCCGCGTCTGCCTTTATCTCACCAAAAGAGCTCCACTGACTGCAGATGTAACATATTTCAGTCTAACCTCAAAGTCTGCCTGAGGTTCATGTTCTACAAATATTTTCCTTGTAATCTAGTTCGCTATGAACATCCTAAAGGACGTTTCACTCCACGTCCTGAACTTTTGGTTTAAACTCACTCTTTCGCTCTCTTGCACTCAGGCCTCTGTTTAATAATTTAATTCTTCATTTATGCTTCCCCTGAGAGGACACCTCACACTCACATGAGTTCACATAATCTTTAGCATTACTAAAGGTTTCTCCTCACAGGCTCTGCTATCGTCCTAGTCGCTCTCCTACATTTGTAATAAACATGCTGTTAGAACCAAATATTTTCTTTTTTTCTGGCACCTGCTTCCTCTCAATGAAGAACAAGATACATTCTATATTTTCAAAAACACACAGAGCCCTTGTGTGATTGGGTAGACCACACAGAGAGCTCAAGGTTGAATTTATTTATTAGAAACAGATGACCTCTAAGAGACACGCTACTGAACGAGGCTGACCTACTTATGAGTTCCGAGATTAGTTGTGAACATCAACACCTGATTGGGAAACGGTGAATAATATTTTTCTGTCGCTCCACATCTTGTAGAGTTAACCACATAAGAAAGAAAAAACAGGCGAGATAATGCAGACTTGTTTTTGAAATTTATTTTTGAGTAACAAAGGATAAGAAATTTAGTTTTGGAACTATAAAGTTTGATGATATTTTAGCCGTGCGTAAATGTCCGACTTCTGTGGATAAATGCGTAATTGCGCACAGCAATAAAGAATATTTTATAAAGTCTAAATTGTGTTGTAATTTAATTCCACTAACTTTAACAGGATCATGCACGTTTATAGATCTAAAGTATATTTTTTATAGAGTTGTGACCCAAGAAGTCCAATCTGAGCTTTACATTGCGTCTGCTGTCTCAGTTTTGCGCACAAGGTGGAGAGATAATCACAGAGCCCTGATAACAAAACCACCATTGTTGCTCGCTCTCTCGCTCTGCTAACTTGTGCTGAGTGAAATAACCGTGAAATAGAGGTATTCCTCATCAGTAACACCCCCGGGGGGCTTCCCGGACTCCAGTTAATCCACATCCACACATGCTGACTAGCGGCGTTAAACACAACAGAATGCCTCACATACCCGCTCCGCCTGTGCCTGATCGCCTGGTTGTCTCTGATGGTCTGGTTGCTGGAGAGGAGGTCTGGATGTTGCCCGTCGATGACTTCCAGGTAATTTCTGCTGCTCATTTCCACCTCCTTCGCCTTCTCCTCGAACAGGACCTGACTGCTCAGTTTGTTAAACACAATGGTGTTCATCTTTGGCCACAAAGTCCACCGAAGTCTCAAAAATAATTAAAAAGGAAAAAAAAGTAAACTCTCCTCCGATTTGTCACAGTGTCCCCGTGTCTCTCCTGTAGAAGAAATGGGGATATATTACAGGAGGAATATTCAAATTTTCATCAAGAACTATGATTCGGTCGTAGAGTAAAAAATGACCTTTGGCAGTGGAGCACATAGGAGAAATTTCAGCATTAACATTCCCCGATAAATATTTAATTCTAGTCCTTGAAAGCACACATTTATCGGTTAAATGACAATTTCCTACCTTCACTCTGATTTGTAGAATTGTGCTGTACGCCACTACGAGCCTGCCCACACGTATAGTACACCACAAACAGAAGTCTGCACATCGACGCGAGCTACAGCGGACCATGCGTAACAACTGTTGTGATGCGTCATTATCGTGTCGCTCCTTCTAAACAATTCCAAATCACACACACAAAAAAAGTTTTTCCCTGAACTCATTAAGCACAGTTTGGGTAAGCCGGCGTGGCATTTCGTGAAAAAAAAAAATTCTAGGAAACAAGCAATGAAAAAACAATTCCCAAAAATCCGTGCAGACAGCAGATAAATTAATGTGGGAGAGTAAATGTGATTTTATTTCAACGCAGTAATTCCGAGCTGCAATAAACTCCCGTCCACAAATGAGATCATTTATTCTCCCAGTGAGCCTAAATCCTGACTATTCTACATCACACAATCCCACTCTATCTATTTAACGTGCTTCAGCTTTTCATAAACAGGAGATAACTGAGAATTTACAGAACAGGCTTTAGTGGTTTGGAGCGTAAACACTACATCTGATTTCTCAAAATGTGCTCCAGCAGAATTCTAGTCCAGGCATCTTGAATATTTCTGCCCTGCTTCCTTCTGTGGTCGCATATATTTGAATACTGGCTGGTTTCCTTCTTCTTCTTTTTTTAAGAATGCAAAAACAAACAACTATAGAAACGTGACATTCCGTTTCACCGTTCAGTTTTAAAGGAGATTTTTCAAAGTAAGTTCAAAATTCAATCTGTCATGGGGGAAAGACGCACCGGGATGTGGTGCCATCATCAGTAACCTGGTACTAAGTATGTAGAGCAGCAGCAGCAGCAGCATGGGGCAATGTCAGCATGGAATAAATAAAAATGAAGGAGTAAAAATACTTAGAATACATGTCTATAAATTGTATTGCGTTTGTGTTTCTATGTGAGTATTAGTATTAGAATAAAGTCGTGCAAACTCAGTGCTGTTCATTCAAAATTGGGTAAACAGTCTGGTTTATCCACCTCCACATCCCTGCCTTAAAACCTCAATAACCAGGTTAACATATCAAAGCTTGAACCTATCGGTCCACCCCTAAAACGACACTCGCAGTATTTCGGTTATTTACCTGTCCCGGGTCCCTCCTGCGTCTCTCTGTTGTGTAGAACAATAATCCCGTTTCCAGTCGCCCATTCCCTGCTCACATGTTCCCCTCCTGAGATCCTGAGCTCAAACCACACGGACCGCCGTCTCCTCCTCCGCTTTATCCAGCGGCCTGCGCCGCGCCGCCCGGGACCCTGAATATCTCACCCTGCTCATGTTTCCTCGCACACGGCCCGAGCCTGCGAACATACAGTCGATGGTTTACACCGGTTCTGGGGCCGTAGCCAGCGGAGGAGAGGAGAGAGAGGGAGGCAACGCGCTGCAAAAAGTAGGCTGTCTAAACCACTGAATGAGTTTGAAACGATACTTCTAGGTTGCCAGTCTGTGAAAATCTCCTGTTTGGAAGTGATGTCACAGCGCAACCTAACAGAAATGTTTATATCTGACATTTAAATGTTAAGGAGCTGTAAAGAAGGGGATTGTAGTGCATAATCTGTGCACCTTTTTCCACAAGACCAGACCTAAACCAGTCAAAGTATTCAAAGAAATGCTGCTCAGAGATTAAATATGATCTATAAAGCGTTACAAAAAGCATAAAGCGTTACAAAAAGCAGTTTACAATAACATGAACTCCTTTTCAAGATCAATTGGAAAGTAATGCCCAACATGGAGTCTAATTAGCCCAAAACCCTGCGTGCAACACATAGACTGATCAGCCACAAGATTAAAACCACTGACAGGAGAAGTAAATAACATCGACCATCTAGTAACAATTCAATGTTCTGCTGGGAAACTTTTGGACCTGGTATTTATTAATGTGGATGATACTTTGACACGTAGCATCCACCCTAGACCACCCATAGCACTGACAGAAGCCATCCCCAGCAGGATGCAGGCTGACACAGACACAGACACAAAAACGCTTTAGGGACACCTCAGTAAACACGATGAACAGCACAAGGCATTGACCTGGCCTCCAAATTCACTAGATCTCAGAAGAATCCTCAGAAGCCCATGTCCGTTCTTTGATGAGTCACAACTTTTTTGGAGGCACAAGGGAGAAAAACACAACATTAGGAAGGAGGCCACAGTGTTATGCCTGATTGGTCACTTGCATTATTTTGTTAAAATGCAATGCAACTTGAAGAGAACTGTGAACCTCCTCAAACAAGTCAGAAGAAAAATTCTCTACACTGCAACAAAGTCGCTCAGTGGATATTTTTACGTCTCCTGCTCTGTGTTTGTAGACTGAGTTAAACCCATGTCTGCTGTAGACACGCTTTACAGTGCAGTAAACCTGTTGTGGATGCTTGTAAAGAGTGCGATATGTTCCATCCTGTAAGATCACACCTTGGTCCAAAGCCGTGTTGTAAGATTTAGTCTGGTCCCAACAACTTTGGAGGAAGGAAGAATTCTGAACAAAGCAGCTCATCGTATTCTTAGATCATCCAGACACCAAAACCAGTCCTGTTGTTTCAGACCAAATGGTCCGAGTTAGCTTTGGTAACATTAAAAAGGAATCTTACTGTATATAGCGGTGCCACTGGCGATTACTCCCGATGCACCCTCTCATTGGCCTCCATTATAAACCTGTCACATTATGGGCTCATGAGTCATATGTCCTGAGGTTCTCAGCTGTGTGTTCCTCTGGGGTTTATCCAAGGTAGTGATTCGAAGGACGTGACTAAGCAGCAGGAGCCATATGAAGGGTTAGGGCTCCGTGTAATTATTGTTTATTTGTGCTTATTTTCATTTAACTGGGGGAAGTTAACTTTTACTAACAGCTTGTGCAAACATGCTATGAATGGCCCAGTCATGTAATCACTTTAATTAAGGTCAGGGGAGGGTTTATTTGCTCAGGTCGGACACAATATATAAGTTTAACTTCTCGCCTGAAGTGAACCTCTGTTGCCTCCCATGACCTTGTCACCGTTATCTAAACCCGCGCCTCAGCGCAAGTCTCTCTGGGAAAATACGTAGGCTTGTTACTAGCATCTCTTTAATCTAAATCCACCTTCTCCAAAAGCCTCTGCGTTGGCTCGCCGCTCCTCTGTTGCTGACTGCTGTCTGTTGTCGCGTGTGGGCGTACAAAATGATTCAGCAGGTTGTAGCACAACATTAATCATGATGATATCGGTGGCAGGTTGATCCCTGTACACAACACTGTCTCATCTCAGGCTGGACTTCTTGAATTGCACTGCTATCTGCTTTCTTTGTCACATATTCTTCAGTTGCTTGGGCTGGACCACTAATGGTTTTAAAGCCTGGCAGCAGTGTCTTTATATTTTCACTTTAGAGACACGGGGTCCCGCTGAGAAGCTTTGTTTAGCC